>NC_140175.1:78889494-78989494 GCF_963971535.1 Notolepis coatsorum
AGAGAGAGAGGAGGTAGTGAGGTACATTTGCTTCACAAGCGTTTTTTGAGAGCAGGAAAAATCCGTCTTGCGCCACAACTCTATGCTGTTGCTCAATCTTTCCAACCAACCGAATCGCATGACGATTGAGAAAGTAGCAGAACATGTGTGTCAGAAGTGCTACTGTGGTGTGTAGTGTTGTGCAGTGGCGTCGTTTCAGTAAAAGGTATGGCGAGGAGGGAGGGGGGGGGGGGGGGGGGGGGGGGGGGGGCGAAGGGGTGGTTTCCCCCCCTTGGTGGATTTATTTGGTCAAATCAGTTGTGCAATAGTCACTTTTGGTGAGTTGTTTCTATACAATTCAGTTATATGACATTTAGGTATGACACAGGACTACACAAGCATTTTTAGTATAGAAATGTGTCAACAGACTAAAGCAGGGAACCACAATATTTTGCATACGAATTATGCAGAATGTAATATCATAACTTCCTATTACTTTTCTTGCAATTGAGCCAATTTTCCTTAGGTACGGTTTTGAGGTGTGTGTTCAACAGAATGTAGTATCAAAAACACATTCACAAAAAGTATGGGTTACTGAATGCTGAACTGCAGTGTTATAATCACTAAGCCATTGTAAGACCTTACCTGTGTCCCTGTATCACTTGTCTCTGCTGCCCTTTGATTAAAAAACGTCCCTATGTCCATTTTCCTTTTTTTCGGGCATATTTCAGTTAGTCACAGTAAAAGTCACCTAGTAAAAGTGAGATAATTGACAAATATATATATATATATATATATATATATATATATATATATATATATATATTTTTTTTTAATTTGCCACGGTATGGCGAGTGCCATACCTTGCCATACCAGAACGACGCCCCTGGTGTTGTGTTGTATTGTGTTGTGTTGTGTTGTGTTGTATTGTGTTGTGTTGTGTTGTGTTGTATTTGCATGCAGTCAAGATGTTAAATTGTGGACGGCTATCAAATATGTTCTTTACCAAAATTTCTGCAACGGTGGTTTATTACCATGAATGCGACAAGCAACCACTACACTGACCCAAAGATACACACACCCTGATACACACACAGCAATACTATGATTACGTAACACATGTACTTATTTGTAATATGTACACATTGTACATTTATGATACAACACATAAATATATTACTCATGGCTATAACAGAACATAGATTATGTACCCTTTTCTCTGTGGTCGATTGGTACTTTATTTACATATTTTAAGCAAGATCTTTTCCCGGGAATGTCGCCACAGACACCCAGTTCATAATACTTCTTATACAATGGTATGCAAATCTCTTGATTCTGATTGGCTGAAACAGTGAAGTTGCCGGTTGTTATTTAGTATAACACACTCCACGTGACCCCAGATCCCTCCCACAACCGAATTACTTTTTATTTTCTGTCTGAATCCGCCATAGATAGAAAAATGGAAGTATGAATAGCTTTTGAACGAATCCTCCAAAAAAGATACAGTCAACTGGAATATGTTAGTTTGTTACATACACATGGATTATGTAATTGATTTGTCATGACTCATTGTGAAACAAAAGAAAAATCGCGGAGATTTAAAACAAAACAAAATGACCAACGTTTTTTTGTTGTTGTTGTCAGATTTGATTGATTGATTGATTGAAAACTTTATTAACAGATTGCAGAATGTGTACAATACAGTACGGCTCAATACACACAATTGTTAAGGGGATGCAGACCAGAGAAATACTTTTGTCTTGTTTACATCAGGGTCCCCCATTTTCAATTAATCATAACATATATGATATAGCCTACATGACATACAGAGAGACAGTACTGGTACATCTTGTTTAAAAAGCACAGTGAAGTTACCGGTTGTTATTTGATTGATTGAACATTTTATTAACAGACTGCAGAATGGGTACAATACAGTACAGCTCAATACACACAATTGTTAACACATCCTGCACCAAAAATGTCGTACAACGTGATTCAAGTTCATGCTAATTCTGCCATTCCACGGCGTACAACGTTATTGAGATCATATTTAATTTTTTCGCCATGTTATCCATAATTCCCTCACGGAGCTCCGGAGACATTTCGAAAAGGAAAATCTATCTAATAACACTAACCTTTAACCTATTCCTAAACTAATGTATTGATGATAATATACATTATAAATGCTGTTGTGACATGGTTGTGATGTTTATACTTGAATATGTTTGACAAAAAAAATACTACTTTTGTAGAATATTCTGGGGATATTGATTTATGACATGATGTCATTTTGGGACCGGTACCGGTCCCATCGGGTGGAAGAGGTTTTAACAGACATTTATTTAAATAAAGGTCTTGGAGATTGGCAATTTAAATATAATCAAGTTTTTATTTTATTTAATCCTTCTTTTTCTCCGCCTGATTTTTCTAAATTTTCTCCCCATCCCAATTTAGTCGTTATTCCAATTTTTCCTTCCCCTACCTGGTTGTTGTGCGCATGTTCCTCCTACTGGTCGGTACAAGAAGCCCCGACCAGTGGCAAAGTAAGAACATAACGGGACCAAGGAAAACATTCAGCTGTATGTCATGTGATTACAGTTATGAAAATATTCAGCTGTATGTCATGTGATTACAGTTATGAAAACATTCAGCTGTATGTCATGTGATTACAGTTATGAAAACCATTCGGCTGTATGTCATGTGATTACAATTATTATATTATGTCATGTGATTACAGTTATGAATAACATTCAGCTGTATGTTATGTGATTACAATTATTACATTATGTCATGTGGTTACAGTTATGAATACCATTCAGCAGTATGTCATGTGATTACAGTTATGAAAACCATTCAGCTGTATACCATGTGATTACAGTCATGAAAAACATTCAGTTGTATGTCATGTGATTACAGTTATGAAAACCGTTCTAGGTAATGTGATTACAGTTATGAAAATTATTTATGTAATTTCTTTGATTTCTGACTCAGATTGATGTTTTTGAATGAAACTATCGACAGTCCTGTGAAACACATCCTGGTTCGCTATGAGGATTCTAAAAGAAGGACCTAGAATCGTTGGTGCAGGCTTGGCACAGACATTTAAAGAAACATTTCAAGATTATGGGAAACACGCTTCTGTCTTCTCCAGAGTCAGACAAGAAGATAGATAGCAATTTCCTCTCTGTGCGTTCAATAGAATGCTTAGCCTAGCTTAGCACAAATTAATGGAAGCTGATATGTACCACTAGCCTAGTTTAAGACACCAGGAGAGGTGTATTTGGCCCACAGCTAGGCTAGTGGTATCAGCTTCCATTCATTTATGCTAAGCTAGGTTCACCTGCAGCTCTCTAGTTCAGTGGTTCTAAACCTTTTTGGGCCCAAGGCACACCAAAAGTCAAACTAGAATCTCAAGGCACACCAAAAGTCAAACCAGAATCTCAAGGCACACCAAAAGTCAAACCAGAATCTCAAGGCACACTAAAAGTCAAACTAGAATCTCAAGGCCCACCAAAAGTCAAACCAAGATTCAAGATTCAAGAGGTTTATTCATCACATGCATACACAAGACATAGTGAAATGAAGGTGGCCATGCCCGCTTCGATTGTGCAACAAATACAAATAATAATATAATAAAATAGAATATATAATAAAATAGACATGATAAAAGTACTAAGATAAAATACAATACAATGCTAAGCTCACAAATTAAAATGTAATGAGTCCTATGTACACTACTATACAATATACAGTTATACTATATGTCACTATGCTATACTGACAGAAACTCAAGGCACACCAAAAGTCAAACTAGAATCTCAAGACATACCAATTTACAGTTACAGTAATCAATTATGGAGATTGTCATGATTATATTGTCATTTGAGATTTCCCCTATGAGGCCTATGATGCAGTGAGAAAAGATGCCATGTTGATGAGCAATCAGAGACAGTGGATCAGGAGGTAGAATAGCTGTCTAGCAATTGGAAGGTTCCTGGTTCGATTCACACTCCCCCTGGCAGCATGTCTAAGTGTCCTTGAGCAAGACACTTAACCCCTAACTGCTCCCGATGAGCAGGTTGGCACCTTGCATGGTTGCCTTTACCGTCAGTGTATGAATGTGTGAGTTAATGGGTCAAGTCAAGTCAAGTCAAGAGTTTTAATTGTCACGGCATACAGGTATACAATGAAATGCGGGTGGTCTTGCCCGCAACGATGTGCAATACAGTGGTACATATAATAGAATCAAAAGAAGAAACAACATTGTGCAGTAACAGATAGCAGGTAACATGGAGTGACATCTCGGTATCTGTACATAGTTATTTACAGCGCATGTGTGACAATGTGAGGCATAAATGCAGACCATTTACCATTTACAAGTAGTATCTTCATTCATATATGGAGGTATATAGAAAGATATCCCGCTAGTTATGAATAAGTGAGCGCTGACACAAATATATATGTTGAATGGAAAATTATTTTTATGAAGCCTTATAAAAAATTAATTGGTCTAAAATTCTATGCCACATTGATCTTGCTTCATGGCACACCAGTGTCTAGTCGACTGATACGAGGACTAACACCAGATAAAAAGCAAACATGATTACAGTTATGAAACCCATTCAGCTGTATATCACAGTTATGAAAAACATTCAGCTGTATGTCATGTGATCACACTTATGAAAAACATTCAGCTGTATGTCATGTCATACATAATAATTTATGAAAATTATTTGCACATGTCATTTCTTGTCATTCTTCTGACTCAGATTGATGTTTTTGAATGAAACTATCGACAGTTCTGATATGGAGAAACACTTCCTGGTTCGCTACAAGGATTCTAATTACAAATGAGTATTTGATGTATTGCGTGGCTGTAAAATATTTTTTCACATTGGTAGCCTAATGTCTGCAAACACGGGATATTAAGAAAAACCCATTTTACAAAGAACGTATGTACTATCCCACGTTGATATGCTCATGAAAATCAGGGATTGGGGCTTTAATAGAAGAATATATGTTTAACATTATGTGAACTGCCAACAAACATCAGTTTCCACTGTGAGATGGGTTTCCTGTGAACATGCCTGCAATAAGTGCTGCCAGACCGGCAGACCTTTCCTTGCTTGATTAAAACAGAGACACGTTTCTTTATTGTTCCAAGATGGCGGCAACTGAGCCAATCGTAGGACGTTTTATTTAATCTCTTTCCACACTTTTCAGTCTTCAGATTCAGATTCAGATCTTATCGTCACATCTTCCATCACTATTACAGCAGAGAGGAGTGAAGTTATTTTGTTCTCGCTGCAGCATCAACATAAAGCAGGACAAAAAAAGAAAACAATAATTATAATGTAAAAAGAAATAGCAGCATAAGCAATGATAAAAATAGCAGTGATTCTACAATATGATAATCATAATGTAATAATAACAGAGTTTGTGTAGTGTGTCCAAAGTGGCAGTAGAATCAGTGATGAAATAGATCACGATTTGAACACGGCAAACACTGCATGGGTGTATGGTCTCACATTGAACATTCTAATGATAGTGGTAAAGTTTAACAAAAACCTATAGGGAGTTCTATAATTCCAAGGTGGAATTTTGAAAACAAATTCTCAAAGAGCTGTAACACCTGTAATGGTTAACTGTCCCAACTAACATGGAAGCTGGAAGCTGAAAGATGGTGGCATTCCTCTTTAAAAGTGAAAGCTATACTCTTGGTTCTATAGACCTTTTCACAAGTATAGAGTGTTTTCACGGCGCGTCATCAAACCGGAAGTCGGACATTTCGGAGACACTGAACGTAAACAATGCAACCGAACTCGCAACTGTTCCTGGTCATTGTTTCTCAAAATGGTAAATTATTGCCGTGTTTTTGGCTGTACTAATCGGTCGGACCGGGAAAAGCATTTGGCGTACTTCAGATTGCCAAAATCTATTACAAATCAGGGAGAAGAGTGTAAGGTCTGAGGAAAGGAAGCAAACACCCCCTCTCCTCCCCTCTGTCCTCTCCCGTCTGACCGAACTACAGTACCAAAGTACCGATCAGCATTTCGATCAAGAAATTTGTACTAGTAGACTATTAGAAGAAATGTCAAGATCAGTTGATCTAGTAACGTTATTGAATCACCTACTTTGGCTTTCACAATACACATGTCATGGATGAGCTGATACTGTGCCTCTCTCACCCATCCACACACCATCTGGTTGTAGGCATCCAAATCTTTGTAAGATTTAAGGTCTTCATTTGTGTATGGCTTGGTGAAAAAACTAGGTAGTTCACTATGTCGGGATAGGCAATAGAAGGCAGAATTGTCGGGCGGCCGGGTGGCGCAGCGGACTAAGCATCTGCCCACCACCACAGAGACAGTGGGATCGAATCCAGCTGTGGTGCTTCCGGGTTGGCCGACCATCCATACTAACACAATTGGCAATGTTAGAGGGTGGGAAACCCGGCGAGGGTTTAGTCCCTTGTTTGAGCCAAATGTGGGTTTAACATGATTTGTGGAGCTCCCTCTGGTGTTGTGGTCATGGTATTCACTGACCTTTGGGAAGTATTTTGACATGTACATGGGTATCTTAGTTGTGTAGTGTATCTTGTAGACCAGGCCCATTGCAAGTTGCTGTACTCTGTCTTCTACTCTAAGCCATCCTAGGTAGTCAAAGTGGGCAGGGGTGAGGTGGGTTCTAGGAGTAAGGTCAAGTAGTAGTCTGACCAGTTTGAGGTACTTTGGTACCATGAGGTGCAAGCATAGTCGTAGTACCCTTGAATGAGTGTTCCTGCCAGAGTCTTCAGGGTATTCTTGTTTACCAGAGAGGAGATCCGGTACAAGAATCTAGTTCGTTGGTTGACTTTTTTGATTACATTGGATGCCATTTTGTCACAGGAAAGATTTGCCTCTAGGATGGAACCTAGGTATGTAATTTCGTCTTTCCTTGTGACAATATTGTCACCCACTGACACTGTAACTGAGAAGCCGTCGGTCTTGCTGAGTTTGTTATTTGATCCGAAGAGAATGGACTCTGTTTTACCCAGGTGTAATGATAGTTTGTTATCAGCGAGCCAGGTGCAGATTCTGCCGAGTTCTGAGCTGAGGGTTTTTTCAACCTGTAACTTGTTCTTGTCAGAGACCAGCAGGGCTGAGTCGTCCGCGAACAAGAACAAGTTGCAGTCACAAGCTGACGACATGTCATTTGCATAAATTAGGAACAGTAGCGGTCCTAGTATGCTTCCTTGTGGAACACCACAGCTCACTGTGGAGGGGGGGGGGGGGGGGGGTAGGGTACTGTTTACCTCCACCATCTGTTCTCTCCCCTCAAGGTAGGATTGCATCCAGCTCACTGATAGACTATCAAAACCAATTGCTTTTAGCTTGTGTTATGGTTTGTTAACAACCCCAACAGCACGGCACAGACAGGTAGTTCAGAGTTAGCCAAAAACCAGGGCGTATTTATTTCCAGAAACAGAGATGAGAAAAACAACAGAAAGCACAAGGGGAGAATGTTCTTGGGCAGAGTCGTCTGCGGCTCTGCAGCTTGGCTCTGAGCAGAGACGGCACTGTGGCGTTGCGCCTCTGACTCTGCGGCTCTGCAGCTACTTGGAGATCCGCTCGCGAAGGAACAGAGAGAGAGAGAAAGTCAACAACCGAGCGTCTGGAATAAGAAGCAGTCCCGTATCATTTAGCTGAGTCCAGTACTAACACAAGCGGTCTTCAGTGTTTACCGAAAACACACAAAAAACAGATTGGTCCCGAGTCCAGAAAAATGCGAGAAAAAACAGAGCATCCAAAAAAGTATGTTATCCAAAACTCACCAAGGCGCAATTGCGCAAAGCGGGCAACGAGGCACAGATCCAACGGATGGCAGAGAGAAGCAACAGCGGCGACTTCCATAGACGTCCTGGAGAAAACAGACGAGGTACAACACGGGAGGAAAACAAGCAGCAGCTAGTGGTAAGCCCAAAACGACCCTACACAGAACGTTCGGAACACCAGAGTATATAAGGGCTCCACCGAGCTGATTTGGAACTCACTTCAGGTGCGTGAAGGTAATTGGTACCTGGAAGCGTGCGGTAACGGACCAATCCTCACAGCTTGTCAATCAGAATGGAGTGATTGACAGTGTCGAAGACCTTTTGTAGGTCCAGCATGACCATGCCGCAGTATTTGCCCGCGTCCACCTCTTGTTTGATGTGGTCATTCAAATAGAGAAGGCATGTGTCAGTGGAGTGGGATGTTCTGAAGCCAGATTGGAATTCGTAGATTAGATTTTTTTTTGCTAGGTACTTTTCGACCTCTTCGTAGACAATTTTTTCCATGACTTTCGAGATGCTACCTTTCTCCCCCTTTCCCCCCTCCCCCGCTCTCTCCATGAGCTCAAAAGTACAGAAAGTGTGGTGGTCTATACCAGTCCTTTTGGACATGTGGGTTCCAAGTCATTCCTTGATACAGAATAATCTTTTTACCGACAAATGTCTGCCAATTTACCACTGCTATAGGCTTCCATTGTATCTGAAAATGTGTCTTAAATTAAACACCACATAAATCCATAAGTCATAGCATCTGACTACAATGCCATGCCAAAATCTAAGGTGCATTTATCTTCCTGAAGAAGAGGAATTCTTCCTCAGATACTGTATTATATCACCACAGTAAAACCTTTCATAAAACAAGTGACACATAAGATAATTATCCTGTTCCACTCGACGGGGTCGGTACCGACCCCTTTTGACCTTATTAAATTATATGCATATTTTTATGAAGATGCAAAATAATTTGTGATTTTAAAATCAACCGTTTTCAAGTATTATCATCACTACTATGTCACAAATACATGTAGAATGTAAAACGTTAGGTTGGCAATGGTTTAGCATTAGGTTAAAAGTGTACTTACCGTAAATCCTCTAATAGTAACCCCGGCTTGTATTTGTTTCAACTGTAGCGGATACCAGGCTTGTATTAGGAGGAGGCATGTATAAGAGAGGCCTATATTTATAATTTTCAAACCGATCATAATGAATAAATCAACATTTTGTGTCAGTTTGAACCCGGTTAATTTATTGAAACCAAGTACTGTATGAAATACGGTAGTAAACAGTGCAATTACAGGTGGTCAAAAAAAGTAAAATAAAGTAAAATAGTGCAATCACAATACTGGTATAATAATAATAATAACTTCGTTTTATACAATTCTGAGGTAGGCTTACTCTCTTGGTAAACATTAACACCATACCATTATATGGTATTTACTGCACAGCCAGGCCAGCATATAACAACAATAACAAAATATATTGCCTATGGTAAATCCTTTGAGGGAAATACCGTAATTCCTCTAATATACATGAAACCCGGCTTGTATTAGGAGGCCGGCTTATAATTGCTTAGCTCAACAGCGCACCCGGTCATTAATGGAGACCCGGTTTTTAATTGAATACCGGTTACTATTAGAGGAATTACGGTATATCATTTTAAGTTTTCTATTTGCGATCGCCAATTTGACCCGGAACCGGAAATGGAAATGTTGAACCATGGGAATTGAAGCTTTTTTGCGGCCATTTTGTAGAGGAGATCGCTAGCTATCTGCCAGCGTTGGAATTTCTCCGATCTACACTTCCTGGCAAGTTCTATGGGGGTTCAAAGTTCAGTGTTCTGAATTAATTATGTCAATAATTGTTATGATTCGCGATAATAAGCTACAAACGGTAACGTTTTTGACAAATATTGAAACGCAGTCAGTTTCCCCACACTATTGTTACCATGTAGGAAGAATTAGATCTGAAATTAGTTTCAAAATGGTTACACTGTGGGGGAAATAAAATAGTACAGTCGATTACAGTAAATATCAGTATCTGTTATTATGCACGCCTGGTGATACTATATCCAAATTGAACTTGGCCATTTGAAAGATACTATATGTATATATATATATATAAATGTGCGAATTGGCTATAATAAGGTAATGTATAAGCATATATTCTATATTCTATAATAATATTTCAAATTGCATTGGTCCGGATGGGAGAATTCAGTACTGTATATACAGAACCTTCAGTTTGATCATCTTCCCTTTATTAATTTCCTTAGATCTTTTGTACACATGATCTCAAGAGGGTACTGAATTTTTTAAGTTTGGTCATTATTATCATGGTTTTATTCACTGTCAAAGATGAAAAGAAAAATCATAATTCATATTTTCCTTTGTTTCATCACAATTTAAGCAAGCCTAGTAATAGACACAATATTTCTGACACTGAGAATACATTCATTGAGGTCCATAGATACCAAGAATATGCAAATAGCCCTTGTAGAAGTGGAGCAATATTCCATTTACCTAGGTATACATTTTATGCAGATTTTCACCTGGGGTGGAACAGGTTCGTGGCATTTTAGTCAAATGTGGCAACCTTTAGTCAAGTCAAGTCAAGAGTTTTATTTGTCACGGCATACGGATATACAATGAAATGCGGGTGGTCTTGCCCGCAACGATGTGCAATTGGTACAACATATAATAGAATCCAATACAAAAAATGTTTGCAATAAAATTGTGCAATAACAGGTAGCAGGTAACAATAGATTTGTGCAATAACGGGTAACAGTTAACAGTTAACAGTAGTAGTAATAGTAGTGCAATACACTGTTACTGTTGCTAATACTAAATTAAAGTGGCCTTTCCTTTTGGCAATAAGTGAGGGTGCGTGCGGCTTGAGTGTGTGCCCGCTCATCCTAAAGTGTTACAGTGGTACTCAATGTTCATTGTTCAGGACTCTGATGGCCTGGGGGAAGAAGCTGAGCCTAAGCCTCTCTGTTCTAGTAGCTGGGGTTCGCAGGCGTCTGCCTGACCTCAGCAGCTGGAACAGGCTGTTATTGGGGTGGTGAGGGTCTTTCATTATCCTGCAGGCTCTGGATTTGCAACTCTTGTTGTATAGAACCTGCAGGGGAGGTAGTGCAATACCCGTGGTACGCTCGGCTGAGCGCACCACTCTCTGTAGGGCCTTCTTGTCTTGTGCCGTGCTGTTTCCATACCAGGCAGTGATGTTTCCAGTCAAGATGCTCTCTACAGCTCCTGAGTAGAAGGACTGGAGTATCTTCCCCGATACTCTGAACTTCCTTAACTGTCTCAGGTGGTAGAGGCGCTGTTTCGCCTTCTTTACTACTGTGTCTATGTGTGTTGACCATGTCAGATCCTCTGAGATGTGGACCCCCAGGTATGCTGCTCACCCTGTCCACGGTAGCCCCGTTAATCATCAGTGGTGTGTGTGTCTCCTGCTGTCCTCTCTTATAATCCACGATCAGCTCCTTGGTTTTACCAATGTTCAGGTAACAGTACAGTAACAGTAACCTAGGATGGCTTAGAGTAGACAACAGAGTACAGCAACTTGCAATGGGCCTGGTCTACAAGATACACTACACAACCAAGGTACCCATGTACATGTCAAAATACTTCCCAAAGGTCAGTGAATACCACGATCACAACACCAGAGGGAGCTCCACAAATCATGTAAAACCCAGATTCGGCTCAAACAAGGGACTAAACACGTTTCGCAATTATGCCACAACAATGTGGAACGCCCTACCCAAAGCTGTAAAGGAATGTAAATCACTACCCACCTTCAAAAACACTCTCAAAGAACACCTACGGGAGACTGCAATTCAAAACTGGCCCCTACAAATGTCCTAACCCAGTTGTACAATAAAGACCAAGCATGGCTTTGTCAGTATTCCAATGTACAGCCCCACCCAACCCCACCCCACCTACCCAACCTCCTCCAATGTACAGTTTCCATGTCAAATGTATGTCAGTATTCCAATGTACAGTGTCCCCCCCCCCCCCTACCCAACCCCCCCCACCCCCCCCCCCCCCCCCCACCTCCAATGTACAGCCCCACCCCACCTACCCAACCTCCCCCAATGCACAGTTTCTATGTCAAATGTATATACTCTTCTTCTGGATTTTTTTAGTATCACAAACAGTACTGTATTTGAAAATCTGGTATGTCATAAATGTATAGATGTAGCAGTACTGTCTATCTGTATGTCATGTGTGTCATATGATGAATTGAAAATGGGGGACCCTGATGGAAACAAGACGAAAGTCTTTCTCAGGTCTGCATCCTCTTAACAATTGTATGTATTGAGCTGTACTGTACTGTACCCATTCTGCAATCTGTTAATAAACTTTTCAATCAATCAATCAATCAATCAATCAATCAATCAATCAATCAATCAATCAATCAATCAATCAATCAATCAATCAATCAATCAATCAGGAGCAGGCTGTTGTCCTGGCACCAGCGTTCCAGTACCTCAACCTCCTCCCGGTAGGCCTTCTCGTCGTTGTCCGAGATCAGCCCCACCACTTTGTCAGTTTATGTGGTGTTTAAGACACATTTTCAGACATCGGAAGCCAATGGCAGTGGTGAATTGGCAGAAAATAACTACCTTATTATTACAGTAACAGACAAAAATACTGGTATGTTCCTTTGCCATTGGCAAAACAGCGCTGTGTTACTGTGGCCCACAGCAGATCTAGAGCAGAAGGACAAACTAGTTCAGCAACATTTCAGGGACTTACCGGCCAAGATGATGTCATTCTTCCTGCTTATTGCAAAACAACTGGTCTCATACCAGGAAGACTTTCATTCCTCAAGTCTACAGCACAGAACAGCTCTGAAAGATGCTCTACACCACAAACAGCTCTGAAAGATGCTCAACAGCAATGGTTATAAACATGGGGTCTGGTGTCCAAATGTGGAATAGTTTCATTTTCACTATTATTTAATAGACTGTAAGTTAGCTCAAGGAGAGAATGCATGAGTGTGACTATTCTGATAGACTTAAAGAGATAGTTGTGATTTTTGTAACCCTAACCTTATTTCTTTCTTACCAATGATGTCGTTTATTGATTTTTTTCAATTTCTATAACATTTTAATTTAATAATAATAATAATAATAATAACTTCGTTTTATATAGCGCCTTTCATAAGACCCAAGGTCGCTTTACATAGGGGAATAAACAAAAATAACAAACATAGTGGACAGACACAACATACAAAGTGGGAAATTAGGGGTTAAATGCCAAGTTGAAGAGGTGGGTTTTGAGGAGTTTTTTAACCAGGCAGGTCAATTAATAACAAATTCTTATTTTCAATGACGGCCTGGTGAGAGGACAAAAGGTCCCTTCAAAGGGTAACAGGGAAAGGGGACAAAATAAATAATAATAAAATAGAAAAGAGACAGATGGTACAGCGCAGCGTTCGACACAATTGACCAGGATGTCCTAATAAATCGTCTAGAAAAGTTAGTTGGTATTTCTGACTATGTATTAAACTATACATGCTGCCACTTGGAGACATCATTAGAAAACACATTGGGCTAGATCCACAAAGAATGGATTGCACGGTGCTAGTTGCACCCTTACTTACAATTCATTATGAATTGAAAATGGGGGACCCTGATGTAAACTGGTCTGCATCCCCTTAACAATTGTGTGTATTGAGCCGTACTGTATTGTACTCATTCTGGAATCTGTTAATACAATTTTCATTCAATTAATCACAGCGCAGATTGATTGATTGAATGAGTGATATTAGTCTCTAGTGCAAAATATAAGATAGTCAGTACGTTGATGTGAGTCTCTAGTTCTCAAGTCCCGAGTTGTGACAGTGATAGTTCTGGCAGCAGATCCGGCCGCCAAAGCCCTTTGTTGTACAGCCTGATGGCTGCCGGTATAAAGGACCGGCCCATGCGGTTTGTGGTGTGTCGGGGGCGGGGGATGAGTCTAGGCTGAATGTGCTCTTCATTCTGGCTAGCTCCTCGTAGAGGGGGTGAGAGGGGTTCTCCAGGATGGCTTCTAGCTTTTTCCTCATCCTCCCCTCAGCGACCACCTCTAGGTTATCCAGCTCACCACCCACTACTGAGCTAGCCTTCTTCACCAGCTTGTTCAGCTTGCTGGAGTCCCTCGAGTTGATGTTGCCCCCACAGCACACCACAGCAAAAACGAGGATGCTGGCTACAACCGACTGGTAGAAAGATAGCAGCAGTCGGTTGCACACGTCAAACGACCCGAGTCTCCTCAGGAAGAACAGCCTACTCTGTCCCTTCCTGTAGAGGGCCTCAGTGTTGTCCGACCAGTCCAGTTTATTGTTCAGGTGAACTCCGAGGAACTTGTAGGACTCCACCATCTCTACCTCCTCCCCTCCGAGGATTATGGGAGAAGGGGGACCCTTCCTGCCTCTCCGATAGACAGTCCACCACCAGCTCCTTTGTCTTGCTGACGTTGAGTTGGAGCTAGTTACTGTCCGACCATCCTACGAAGCTCTCCACCAGGGCCCTGTATTCAGCCTCATCGTCATCCACAATGTAGCTGACAATGGAGGAGTCATCGGAGAACTTCTGCAGGTGGCACATTCTTGTGTTGTAGCAGAAGTCGGAGGTGTAGAGGGTAAACAAAAAGGGTGACAGCACGGTACCCTGGGGAGCGCCGGTCATCACAGTGTTGTGATGACCCTTCCTTCTGTTATAGTGTCTTTGGGTTCAGCCGTGCGAGGCGGTGTAGTTCATTTAGGGCCTCTATTGGGTGACCCATACCAGTTCAGCTAGGGGCAGTCTGGTTTGCTTTAGCATTAAAATACCTGTGGTTAATAGCTGCGATAGTGGAGGAATGTTTGATCTGTTGAAATAGGTCAACGATGCAGAAATAAAGAATGTATTTCAATTGTAAATATGTGTGTTTCAGGATCTGAGCAACACTGTCACTCTAGAGAATCTACCTATAACTGCTAATGTAATCAGCTTTTCAATAATGATCATTAACCTTATCTATTTGTATTGTATTTGTATTTATTTATTAACACAGTTAAACAAAAGTAAAAACAATACATAATAAGTTATAACCATTGTGAAGGAGAAGTTAGAAGCCTAGAGGCTTATCGAGAACTTCCCCTGTTTTATAAAATCAAACATACAAAAATACAAAAATATACATATTATAAAATACCAGAATACATTAAAAAGATACGTGTTAATACAAACATACATACACACAGTACATACATGTATACTGTATACTGCATACATAATAATATATAACAACCCACCCACCTGCCTACAAACCTACCCACCCACATAACCAAAATCATACCTACATGTATATATGACCTATTTATCTATCTACTACTTTTGGATATGAGCATTTTTTTGTAGTTTGCTTTAAAAATAAGCAGAGATGGAAGTTTCCTCAGCATAGGATCAGCTGCATTCCAAAGATTGGACCCTCTATACCTCACTGAGAACTGCCTAAGTGAAGTACCACAATAAGGTATATGCAGGTCCCTGGACTGACGTGTAACATATGAATAAACATCTGAATTAAAAGAAACAAAACTATTAAAACCATTTGGTATATTGTGATCATAAATGCATTTGTACACAAATATACATATCTGTAAAGAATTAACCTCAGACACAGTCAGAATGTTTAGTTTCTTGAAAAGAGGAGCAGATGGTTCAAATCGATCTGAGAGGGTTGCCAGTCTAACACATCTTTTTTGAAGTAAAATAATTTTTTGAAGATGAGATGAATGAGTGCTAGCCCATATTATGTTACAATAAGATATGTAAGGAAAGATAAGACTATAATACAGGATTAAAAAACAACTTCTATTTATCAATGAACACACCTTCCTAATTATACCTACTGATCAATGTGTTTTTTCCAATTGAGTTTATCATCAACTAAGATCCCTAAAAACTTTGTTGAAGTTACTTGTTTGATTTCGGTGTTACTGATTAATAGCTTTGCCTCCTTTTTCGAATAACTTTTATCTTTATTACAAAAATACAATACAATTCGATTTTTCTACATTTAACGATAGCTTATTAGTCTGGAACCAATCTGAGACACAAGATAAACCATCATTGGCTTCCCTAATTAATACTGCAAAATTCTCATGTGACATTATAATGTTGGTGTCATCAGCAAACAAGATCGAGAATACTCTAGGACAGGGGTAGGCAACCCTAGGCATGCGTGCCTGCATAGGCACGCGGGGGCATTTTCATAGGCACATGGGGCAGCAGTAAAAAAAATAAAAAAATGTATATATATATATAAATATTTTGCACTGTTGTGGCATTTATCTTGTTGAAATCCTCCCACAGGTTATTTTTACTACCACATATTTAATTGAGACCCTTTATTTGTTTATTATTTCAATTTAGCTGGAAATACATTGCTACATCATTCAGTAACATTTGCAGAGCCTTATAACAAAAACATTATTACGGTCACCATTGTGACCAGTGGGATTAATCAACACATTTTATTATTTATTTTTCTATTTCATTGAACATTGCACATGTTAAAAGCCATTTTTTTTTACTAAAAAATTTAGTATTACCAAGTCAACTTGTGTTCTTAAAACAATGACAATAAACATAGTTTTATTAGGTTGAAATAATGTGGTTGTGTACTTTTTGTGTAATTTTTCTGTTAACTTATTATGGATTGAAAACTGAAAACCTTAATGCACAGTAACTGAACTCAATATTTTTAAGTTCTGGTAACTTATTATAATTTTTTTTACAGTGTAGTCTTGCGATCAATCAAAACTTATTTACACGATATACCTCACATTCACCCTCCATTCACATCCTGGTGTTCTCCTGGTGTTCTCCATTAGGCCTGTAGGTGGAGCTATGACAGCACACGTACAGTACACACACCGATGGTGTGTGATGTGTCCAAAAATGAATGGGCAAATGTGAGTGAAATGGTCTCACTGTATGCAGCTGTTTGTCTGCATTGCATTCCCCCCCCCCCCAACTCAGAATTAGGGTTGATACAACCATCATAATAATATTGTTAATAATAACAATAACAATAATGATGTAATAATGTAAAAATTATCATTAAAAAGACCTGATTATGAGAAAAAAATTTACGATGCATGGAATATTGTTGAGGCACACTAGTTACAACTATATCTCAAACAGGCACTCCATGTCAAAAAGGTTGCTGACCCCTGCTCTAGGAGATACCCAAGCAAAATCATTTATATAAATAAAAAATAAAAGGGGGCCAAGTATAGAGCCCTGAGAAACCCCTCAGACTAGCTTTGCCCTGTCAGAGTCATCGCTATTAATGGAAACAAACTGTTCCCTATTATAAAGATATTCACTGAGCCATTTAATCACGTCGCCAGCCAAACCATACCTCTGAAGCTTTGATATAAGTATTTTATGGTCCACAGTATCAAATGCTTTGGATAGATCCAGAAATATACCAATTGAAAATTGCTTATTGTCTAGTGCAGGGGTGGCCAACCCGCGGCTCGCGAGCCGCATGCGGCTCTTTGCCCGTCAATGTGCGGCTCTTCCATCCATAAAAAAAAAAAAAAAAATCTTTTTATTTCTTTTTTTACTTTTTTATTTTTTTTTATTTTTTATTTTTTTATGTCACTCATTCCATAAGGACGTAGAATAAACATTTACATTTTTTTTTTAAATGGTCCATTTGCATGTTCTTGGTATCTGAATCTAGGGACATATATGGATCAGTGTCAGAAATAGTGTGTCTGTTACTAGGCTTGAGTAAATTGTAATGAACCAAAGGAGAATATCAATTCTATTTAAAAAAAAATTATCTTTGACTGTAAATAACACCATGCTAAAATTGACCAGACCTGAAAAATCTAAGCAAATGAATAAAGGGAAGATGATTAAACAGAAGGTTTTGTAGATACAGTACTGAATTCTGCCATCTTTTTTATAATGTAAATTTCTCCACCATTCTTCATCATATTGCAACACCGTTTTTTGCAAGACGTTCACAGAAAGGTAGAGAAACTAACTGCGTTCTGTTTTATGGCAATAACGTTCAGGTTTGTGGGAGATAATCCCAAAAAATAAGAGAAATTAAAAAGTAAATCCAGAAGTCAGATGATTGACAGGGGCTGGTGTGAGCTGGGTAGGGTAGTTTTTCGAAATTTGAAAGCCCTGAGTCTCTTCCTTCAAAAGACTACACTCACTTTTGGCTGTGCCACTTCCTCCTGTCAATATGCGCCGGTTTCCGACTCAATGCCCTGAGATTTCTATAATCTTATATTTCACTAATAACAGTTAAAATAATTGGTAAACAAACATAATGCTGAAAATATACACTTTTACTGTATATCTCGGGCTTAAGAGGTTAACCCTGTGAGGCCCAACTTAAAAAGAAATTAGCAACTTCAGAGGCCAGAGGGTGGGACATATAAACACATTTACTATCAAATAGCATTGTGAGGCTGAACAACAGGACCAATTGACTATACATGTGCTTAAAGGGGAACTATCTTATAAATGGCTTTTTTCAGTGTTTACCATTGTTTCTTAGCTATGTGGACTTATATTAATAGGATATATGTCTCTAATTCTCATATTGGCGAATTCTTCCAATTCTCCTCTCACAATATTCACCCTCACTGAACTGAGTCATCTGAAAATGTGCATATCTGTGATGTCAGAGATTTCTCAGCTGCATAATAATGTGGCAGTTGATGTGGCAGTTGGCACCAGGCCACACAGTGGTTGGAGCCCAGCCTCAAAACGGCTTAAGATCTTGAGGTAGAAAAATGCGGTTTTTAGTACTTGATTAGAAATACAAAACAATGCATTTTTTTTGAAAAAAACCTAGGTGTTCCATAGACTCACAGGAATTGTGTAAAAGTGCCCAAATAGTGAAAGAAATAGTAAAATAGTTCCCCTTTAACATTTTTTAAATAAACATTATTTTTTTAAATGGCTAAAAGTGATTTTGTAATTTTGCAACCGTGGGTCTCACAGGGTACTTTTAACCCTGTGAGGCCCACATAAAAAAGACATTAGCAACTTCAGAGGCCAGAGGGTGAGACCTATAAACACATGAAGGGTGCCGTGACTGAAAAAAAAGGTTGAGAAACGCTGGTATATGGTGTGGCTCTTTGTGGTACCACAGTCATTTTTTTGTGGCTCTTAGTCTCTGACTGGTTGGCCACCCCTGGTCTAGTGCATCTGTGATTCTATCTATAAACTGTAAGAGAGCCATGTAAGTAAAGTGTTTTTGTCTGAAACCGTATTGATGTTCATATAATATATTATTGTCATTAAGATGTTTAAAAATTCTGGTATAAACCAGCTTCTCCAATATTTTAGACATGGACGGTAATATCGAAATTGGTCTGTAATTGGAAAATAAGGATGAGTCACCAGATTTAAACAGAGGTATAACTTTTGCCACTTTCAGTGCAGTGTGTATGTATGTGTCAGGCACGCATGCACATGCTCACTCAGTCACTCACAGTTTGTGTGTGTGTGTGTGTCTGTGTGTGTCTCTGTGTTCATTTATTTGCAGTTCTAAAGTCAATCCAGATCACCTGGGAGTGTGAATGTGATATATCACCAGAAAGTTCTCAACCTCTACTGTCTTTAACTATGAATGAACACAATACTCTAACTTACCATCTTTAGATAATAAAGTACTCAACCTCTAACCTTTAACTATGAATGAACACAATACTCTAACTTACCATATTTAGATAATAAAGTACTCAACCTCTACTTTCTTTAACTATGAATGAACACAACACTCTAACTTACCATCTTTAGATAATAAAGTACTCAACCTCTACTGTCTTTACCTATGAATATATACAACACTCTAACTTACCATCTTCAGAGAATACAGTTTGAAAACATTGTTGCTTTGAAGATTTAAGACAGATTAGATGGTTCTTTGTTTGTTGTATTCAATTCACTTTACAAGTAATTTAGTGTGTCTCAGGTTTGACAGAGTCTGTGTCTGAGTGAGTGACAGAGAGAGAGAGAGAGAGAGAGAGAGAGAGAGAGAGATAGGGAGAGGGAGAGAGAGTGACAGGGAGAGAGAGAAAGAAAAAGAGAGAGATAGAGTGTGTGTGTGTATGTGTGAGTGAGTGAGACAGAGAGAGAGCGAGAGAGAGCAGCTAGTTCTCAGTGTTAGTTCCTGTCTAACCAGTCTCCTGCTCATGGGTGTGACAGGTCACAGGGAGCAGCTGCAGACGGCTAGGGGTGGGGGCTGGGGCGGGGGTGGCTAGTTTGGTAGAGTTCTGGAGCCCCACAGAGGCCTTGCTAGACCTCAGTCTCAAATAACAATGTGTCCCAGTGAGGTGGTCTGTGTCCGGGGTGCCATTACGTTATTATTTTCTCTTCAATGCTTTATTTTTGTTTGTTTCAGTGTAGTATTAAAGGGATAATCCAAATTTTGTACAAGTCTCTCTTTGTCATAATGAACTTTCACTCCACTCTTTCAAAAAAGCACATACACCATTTTTTTGTTTGGTTTTGAGCTATCAGAGACAGAAAATGTTAGCGTTCAAGTGGGCTTGGAATTATAAAGTTCCATCTACGCTCCGAGTGGGTCTTTTTTTTCTTTTTTTTCACTTAAATAAACATTTTCTAAAATCTTGCTTCACTCACACATACATTATGTACCTTTTTCCTGTGGTCGATTAGTACTTTATTTACATTTTCTGATTAGACCGTGTTGAGTATAGGCATAGTAGCATAGTACATAGTATGTAGTATAGACATAGCAGCATAGTACATAGTACATATAGTAGTATAGACATAGTAGCATAGTACATAGTAGTATAGACATAGTCGCATAGTACATAGTAGATAGTAGTACATAATAGTAAAATACACTAAGGTTCATTTTATAATTTTTTTTATTCAGATATGAATTGAAAAGGTGTGTTTTTAGTTGTGGGAAGTTCGTTCCACCACCATGGAGCTTGGCCTCGACGAAACCCCGAGCCCGAATAGGAGTGTGTCTCAGGGAGCCGGAAGATGCAGCGCGTAGGGATCTTGAAGAGACCATTGATGGAGCCGTTCCCCTCGTTGCACAAAATGCCAGGTCAAGAATCTTGAAGCAGATTTGTGCGGCAATGGGAAGTATACTGGTCAATCATCATTTATTATCAGAGTCAGTTTAGCTGACATAATATTAGAAATAAACTAACAGAACCTGCATGGTTTTACATTAAATATGCCTCAGCAAGACAATACCTGGCAGAGAAATCACAGTGTTTAGTTAATCTACCTGTTAAGAACCTTTAAAGATCCCCCCACACATATTTAACACTTAACATTGTTTTCTATATTGAATAACACTTTATATAAATATGTTTTTTCCACCAAATTGTTCAATAAACTACTGAGAACTACTGAGCACAATCTCTACACCATTACCCCCATTGAAAATGCAAGGATCTATGAATATGCAAATAGACAGCAAGCATCCATTGATATTTACCAGGAATTCCAAGTTGGCAGTTTATATTCTTTCAAGACGTGTCAATACCAAAGCGTTCTGCATGTGCTGCAGCTAAAGGTGTCAAGTTACCACATATTGACCCATGATAGGTCCGACCTATTAGTGACATCACACGTGCAGCTCAGATTTCAGGGAAATATAGAGAAGCTGATTGAATGAAAACTTTATTAACAGATTGCAGAATGGGTACAATACAGTACGGCTCAATACACAATTGTTAAGGGGATGCAGACCAGAGAAAGACTTTCGTCTTGTTTACATCAAGGTCCCCCATTTTCAATTCATAATGACATTAATGACATACGCAACATACAGATATATATCATGACATTTCTGACATACATGACATACAGGTATACAGTACTGTTACATTTCTGACATACAAGATATGCAAATATACAGTACTGTTAAACAGAGATCCTAACAAATATATACATACGAGGGGGAGGAAACTATACATTAGGAGGGGGTGGGAGGTGGGGTTTGGACATTTATGGGGGCCAGTTTCAAATGGCAGCCTCCCGTAGGTGCTCTTTGAGAGCGGTTTTGAAGGTGGGTAGGGATTTTTACAGCTGTGGGTAGGGCGTTCCACATTGATGTGGCATAATTGCTAAACGTGTTTAGACCCTTGTTTGTGCCAAATCTGGGTTGAACATGTTTTGTGGAACTCCCTCTGGTGTTGTGACTGGTCGTGGTATTCACTGACCTTTGGGAAGTATTTCGACATGTACATGGGTACCTTAGTGGTGTAGTGTATCTTGTAGACCAGGCCCATTGCAAGTTACTGTACTCGTCTACTCTAAGCCATCCTAGGTTGTCAAAATGGGCAGGGGTGAGGTGGGTTTTAGGAGTAAGGTCAAGCAGTAGTCTGACCAGTTTGTTTTGTGATGTTTGTAATCTTGTTTTTAGTGCCTTTGAGGTGCTTTGGTACCATGAGGTGCAAGCATAGTCATAGTACCCTTGAATGAGTGCTCCTGTTAGAGTCTTTAGGGTATTCTTGTTTACCAGAGAGGAGATCCGGTACAAGAATCTTGTTCGTTGGTTGACTTTTTTGATGACATAGATTTGCCTCTAGGATGGAACCCAGGTATGTAATTTCATCTTTCCTTGTGACACTGTACACTGTACATTGGAATACTGACAAAGCCATACTTGGTAATTTACTGTACAACTGGGTTAGGACATTTGTAGGGGCCAGTTTCGAATTGCAGTCTCCCGTAGGTGTTCTTTGAGAGTATTTTTGAAAGTGGGTAGTGATTCACATTCCTTTACAGCTTTGGGTAGGGCGTTCCACATTGATGTGGCATAATTGCAAAGCGTGTTTAGTCCCTTGTTTGAGCCGAATCTGGGTTTAACATGAGTTGTGGAGCTCCCTCTGGTGTTCAGCTCAACCTGTAACTTGTTCTTGTCAGAGACCAGCAGGGCTGAGTCGTCCGCGAACAGGAACAAGTGAATGAATGAATGAATGAAAACTTTATTTAACAAATTGCAGAATGGGTACAATACAGTACGGCTCAATACACACAATTGTTAAGGGGATGCAGACCTGAGAAAGACGTTTGTCTTGTTTACATCAGGGTCCCCCATTTTCAATTCATATAGACATTTATGACATACACAACATACATGACATTTATGGCATAGGGACATATAGGTATTTAGTACTGATACATTTGTGACATAAACGGTATTCAAATATACAGTACTGTTACCCCTAGATCCTGACAGAGTATATACATATGATGGGGAGGGGACTGTACATTAGGAGGGGGTGGGTGGGTGGGTGGGAGAGAAATATACATACGGCGGGGAGGGAATATATACCTGCGGTGGGGAGGAGACTGTCTATTAGGAGGTGGTGGGGGTTTTGGGCATTTACGGTGGCCAGTTTAGAATTGCAGCCTCCCGTAGGTGCTCTTTAAGAGCGGTTTTGAACGTGGGTAGGGATTCACATTCCTTTACAGCTTTGGGTAGGGCGTTCCACATTGATGTGGCATAATTGCGAAACGTGTTTAGTCCCTTGTTTGAGCCGAATCTGGGTTTAACATGATTTGTTGAGCTTCCTCTGGTGTAGTGGTTGTGGTATTCACTGACCTTTGGGAAGTATTTTGACATGTACATGGGTACCTTAGTCGTATAGTGTATCTTGTAGACCAGGCCCATTGCAAGTTGCTGTACTCTGTCGTCTACTCTAAGCCATCCTAGGTTGTCAAAGTGGGCAGGGGTGAGGTGGGTTCTGGGGGTAAGGTCAAGTAGTAGTCTGACCAGTTTGTTTTGTGATGTTTGTAATCTTGTTTTAAGCGCCTTTGAGGTGCTTTGGTACCATGAGGTGCACGCATAGTCGTAGTACCCTTGAATGAGTGCTCCTGCCAGAGTCTTCAGGGTATCCTTGTTTACCAGAGAGGAGATCCGGTACAAGAATCTAGTTCGTTGGTTGACTTTTTTTTATTACATTGGATGCCATTTTGTCACAGGAATGATTTGCCTCTAGGATGGAACCCAGGTAGGTAATTTCGTCTTTCCTTGTGACAATATTGTCACCCACTGTAACTGAGAAGCCGTCGGTCTTGCTGAGTTTGTTATTTGAACCAAAGAGAATGGACTCTGTTTTGCCCATGTGTAATGATAGTTTGTTATCAGCGAGCCATATGCAGATTTTGCCTAGTTCCGAGCTGAGGGTTTTTTCAACCTGCAACTTGTTCTTGTCAGAGACCAGCAGGGCTGAGTCGTCCGCAAACAGGAACAAGTTGCAGTCACAAGCTGACGACATGTCATTTGCATAAATTAGGAACAATAACAGTCCTAGTATGCTTCCTTGTGGAACACCACAGCTCACTGGGAGGGGGGGGGGGGATAGAGTACCGTTTACCTCTACCATCTGTTCTCTCCCCTCCAGGTAGGATTGCATCCAGCTCACTGATAAACTATCAAAACCAATTGCTTTTAGCTTGTCAATCAGAATGGAGTGCTTGACAGTGTCGAAGGCCTTTTGTAGGTCCAGCATGACCATGCCGCAGTATTTGCCCGCGTTCACCTCTTGTTTGATGTGGTCGTTCAAATAGAGAAGACATGTGTCAGTGGAGTGGGATGTTCTGAAGCCAGATTGGAATTCGAAGATTAGATTTATGCACCAAAGTTATGGAACACACTAACTATGGACATTAGGGAAGCTAGATCTCTTAATATTTTAAAAAATAAGCTAAAAACGTACCTCTTCACCATAGCCTTCTAATACACTCCGCTGTTGATTGTACTGTAACACTATTTTACTCTGTCCATTCTATTGTCCATTCTATTGCATTGCACTGCACTGTTGCATAATTTTACTACCTATTATATTCTATTTTATTACACTGTATTATTTTACTCTGTCTATTGCTCTTTATTACAGGTTCAAAACTGTCAGGTATTAAACTGTGTGGGTATCAAACAAGAAACTGTGTAGGACCCAGGCCTAGAACTGCACCCTGAGAGAGGGAACTGCACCCTGAGAGGGAGGTTTGCCCTGGGTGGGAGGTTTGAAGGGTCAAAGTGAGTATCAAACAGGAGGGAAGACTGTCAAGTTTAAAACTGTGGATACCAAACAGAGAATGTAAAGACAACTTTGAACTGTTGAACAGTAACCCAGAACTATTTTATTGCACTGTAAACATTTTTTTTAATCTATTCTATTCTACTATTTTATTGCACTGCACTATTGCACTATTTTACTCAGTCTATTTGATCTTACTCTTTTTTATTATTGTCTATTTAAACTGAATCAAACCATAAACAATGTGGCCTGTTCGGATGTTAGATCCTAATGTGAAAAACTGTGCCTGTTGAATGAATGAATGAATGAATGAATGAATGAATGAATGAATGAATGAATGAATGAATGAATGAAAAGTTTATTTTTTAACATGTTATTCTCCATATTTCTCCAAACAACTCATGGTATCTTGTTCAGTCAAACCAAACAATCATAACAACAAATTAAATAACATAAAAAAAAAACATAAAAAAAGAAAAAAAGGAATTATAAACAAAAGGTCAAGAGCAATGTGTTTGGTTAGCAGACATGAAAAACTGTGCCTGTTGGGATGTTAGATCCTAATGTGAGCACTTCGTGTTCATTTTATGCCCGTCTTTTTTCTGTTGTGAAGCACTTTTAGCTGCAGTTTCTGTATGAAAGGTGCAGGGGTAAGGCTAAGAGAATTATTAAGGACTCCAGCCACCCAAACAACTGCCTTTTTGAACTGCTGCGGTCAGGCAAGCGATACCGGAGTCTCATGGCAAGCACAGAAAGACTCAGAAGAAGCTTCTATCCCCAGGCCATCAGGTTGCTCAACGAACAATAACACTATGCAACAACCATCAAATGCACTCACAACACAACACACACAACACACACATCCATACGCACACACTCACTTTAAACAAACAACACACTGCAGCACCCACTCTCCACACTTTAGAACACCTAGACACACTTTATATTTATTGGTAAAGGATTTGCACTACAACCCATACCTCAGTACACCTTACTGTAAATTGTACCTCATCCCATTTCTGCTTTGCAGTATAGTATTGTATATTAGTATATTGCATAGTATATTGTATATTGTACGGTAACTCAGTTACTCTATTCTGCATCGAACATTGTACATATGTATATACTGAACACTGTGTCTACGTACATGACTTCTATTTTTACTTCTATTTTTACATGCTATACTATTTTATTTTATACTTATCTTTTGTCTAGCACAGTCTCTGGAGCGTAACAGAAAGAAGCATTTTGTATAAAAGTATTCTGTACTTCTGTATGACAACTATTAAAGAAACTTGAAACTTGAAACTATACAAATACAGTTTATTATTATTATTATTATTATTAAGCACCCTCCACAGCCCAAATGGAATGATAAAAAAAAAAAAACTACCAGTCGGCTATCGGCAAATTTCGGCCAATCAAAGTCGTCTATACAAATCCTTAGTCGGGGACAGCCCTAGTATTTTCATGACACATTGCATTCTTTGTTTTTGTCACTATCTTTCGTCATTGCATTTGTTTGTCATGTATGTCATCCCCAAATAAATTATTTTGAGCAGACCTGTCCATGGTGCTGAATCTTTAAACCGAAGTTAGGCACTGTGCCAGTGAAAATATTGTCTAATTTATTAGGAATATATTTTGAGTGAGAAAGTTGTATTTAATGTTTAAGAGAATAGAACCTTCATTAGCATATACTCCAGAATAAACGTTTCATTGACCGTGTTTCCAGCGTCTACTCCTCATGGACCTGACGAAACGTTATACATTTTTATTTATTTTATTCTGGAGCATATGAGTGTGCAGGTTCTATTCTCTTTATTGTGATTATTACCTAACCCAGCACCCAAAGGAGTGATGTGCTTTGGGTGGAATATATAGCATTGCCCCACCGCTACGAAATGTGCGCTCGATCTGATGTGAGCCCGATTGTACGCCGCCTCTCCAACGTTGGCAGCATTACGCATGGGAGTCGTCAGCAATGGCATAGAGTTGGTAGCCGCCGTCACCTATACAAAAGCACATACTTTCCCCCCACACATTGGCAATGAATATTACAGCACAAACGTTTGTGTCATCGGGCCCCGTTCCCCGTACCTGGATAACTGAGTTAGCCGGATAACTTTCGGTTAAGTCTGACTTAAGCCGGACTTTCCGGCTCCCCGTACCTGGATTATCCAAATCACCATGACAACAGATCCAAAAGTTTGAGCCTGGTCGAAAGCAGGGTTTAAGTTCAAGTTAGCCGGATCAACCATCGCCACGCCCCCGCAAAGAAGTGACAGCCCGTTTCCTGAAATTATTCCCACAGTCTACGATCTGCATTATACCATTCTGAATTACGTTTTTGTGCTCCATTCTTCCAGAGGGGGCTTTTGAAATGTAAAATAGACCCAAAATGCTGATACTAAATTCACTTTGTCCTAAATAATGCACGTTATATATACCGTGGCGCTCGCTCGGTGCGATGTACACATTATGTGGTTATTTTAATTGTAACTGGGATTAAGATGTCTGATGAGATGCGCTGTTTGACGGATTTGAGAAATTGAATGAGCCGTTGACGTCACATTAATGAATGAGGATAAAGAAATAAAACTTCATTCAAAATAAAGAATATTCTAAACACGGGTCTCTCGTTCATTAATGTATAAACAATGAATTTATCCCATCTGGCACAGTGGCCCAGCGGTAGTGCTCAATCCTGGCAACCCAGCGACCGGTGTTCGAAACCCCGTGTTTCCAATATAATTTTTTGGAATACAATATTAATGATTATACGCCAAAGTAGCCTGGTTTTAAGTTAAGATATTATAAATCTACATGCATTGAGGATGTCATTCTTTATATAGCTCTCAACGTGCACCAAATTGAATTATTCCTATATTGCAAAAAGAAGGAAAAGACTAGGGTTTCGAACCCCGGTCGTCTGCGTGAAAGTCAAAAGAAGAACCCGTTAGACCACAGTGGAGATAAGTAAAAGATCGACCACACATCAATCAATGGGTAAGAGAGCCGTATCGTAATTCTGTATAACAGTTTAACTAATTATTTTCGCTAGCAAGATCTCATTTGATTATTCAATCCAGCAGGCAAGTTTAAAGAAATATAATCTGATTGATTGAGGTAATGAGGGACTTAAAATTAGCCTATAGATAACGCATTTAACTTGTCGGCGAGGCGATTGAGCCGTACTGCAATATGTTAATAAAGTTTTAAATCAATTAATCAATCAATGCCGCTAGAGAATCAGGATCTCTGCTCTCGATACGTGCTGCCTTCTCGGCTGAGGCGGGCACGCGCACTTATCCTGGGTCTCAAGTCTGGCTTGAGTTAACGAGACTGAATCCACCTTCGAGGAACAGGAAAATCCCGGCTTCAAACATCGGCTTAACTGAATCTGGATAATGACATCTTGATCGACTTAGTTGAACCAGGTACGGGGAACGGGGCCATGTCTTGCATCATTCCGTATAGACTGCTGTTCCTAGAAATGTAGCTGTCATGCACAGACGCAGGGAATTTGGCAACCACATTCGTTATTATATTACTGGCGTTGCACACTATACCTGTGTTGATTGAATATGTTTGCTTCCTATTTCTAAAAACATGTTTGTTTTCGCTTGGTGGTACAATTAACAATACAATACAATAACAATATTTAAATAATAAATAAGATTGCATCGAATCTCTTGATTTCATCGAGTAGATCAAGACAGTGGCGATTTTACCACTGGGGTACCAGGGGCACGTGCCCCCCCTGAAATCTCAGGTGCCCCTGAGGTGCCACCCCAGAATTATTTAAATTTTTTTATAAAAAAATATAACCCTAACTAACCTTACTGTCAAGTTCAAGTTTCTTTAATAGTTGTCATACAGAAGTACAGAATACTTTTATACAAAATGCTTCTTACTGTTACGCTCCAGAGACTGTGCAAGACAAGATAAGTATGAAATAAAATAACATAGTATAGCATGTGAATTAGAAGTAAAAAAATTAGGTCACAGTGTTCAGTATAGACATATGTACAATGTTGGATGCAGAATAGACGTAACTGAGTTACCATATAATATACAATACTATGCAGTGTACTAATATACAATACTATATAGTGCAAGGCAGAAATGGGATGAGGTGCAATTTAGGTACAATTTACAGTAGGTGTACGAGTTGTAGTGCAAATCCTTTATCAATAAATATAAAGTGTGTTTGTGTGATCTAAAGTGTGGAGAGTGGGTGCTGCAGTGTGTTGTTTGTTTAAGTGAGTGTGTGCGTGTGGGTGTGTGTGCTGTGTGCATTTGATGGTTGTTGCATAGTGTTTATTGTTCGTTTAGCAGCCTGATGGCCTGGGGATAGAAGCTTCTTCTGAGTCTTTCTGTGCTCGCCTTAAGACTCCGGTATCGCTTGCCTGACCGCAGCAGTTCAAAGAGTCATCATGCACTTGTCCTAATATACTAACCTACATTGTAGCACTCAACACTTTGATGAACATTGTTACTCAGCTGATAGAGTGCCTTTCCTGATGACTTGTTGCTTTGGATAAAAGCGTCAGCTAAATGACTAAATGTATGTGCCCCCATTGTGCCCCTGCCCTAAATGACTAAATGTATGTGCCCCCATTGTGCCCCTGCCCATATTGGCGCAAGCTGATGCAAATTTGCACTCTGGTTACAGTAGTTACACAGGGGACTATAATTAGCCGGCGCGGAAGGAATAAAGGATACATAACCTCTCAAGTTCAATGTGGGTTCTTCTGAACCGGTCACAGCTGATGTCAAAATGATTGACAACCATTGTAGGTGTAGCCAAGGAGCGCATTTTGACTGCTTCAAGAAGCAACCCTTGACAACTCCAGCGCTGCAGATTCAGTCAGAACAACTTCAAGAAGACAAACTTACCTCACTGCTTTCATGTTCAACCCAGATTCGGCTCAAACAAGGGACTAAACACGTTTCGCAATTATGCCACATCAATGTGGAACGCCCTACCCACAGCCGCAAAATAATTTAATCCCACCTTCAAAACCGCTCTCAAAGAAAGACAAAGAGCACCTGGCCCCCCGTAAATGTATAAACCCCCCCTCCCACCCACCAAACCCCTCCGAAATAATGTAGTTTCCTCCCCCTCATATGTATATATTTTCTGTTAGGATCTCTGTTTAACAGTACTATATATTTGCATATCGTGTATGTCACAAATGTAACAGTACTGTATATCTGTATGTCATGTATGTCATAAATGTCATGATATATATCTGTATGTTGTCGTGTATGTCATAAATGTCATTATGAATTGAAAATGGGGGACCCTGATGTAAACAAGACGAAAGTCTTTCTCTGGTCTGCATTCCCTTAACAATTGTGTGTATTGAGCCGTACTGTATTGTACTCATTCTGCAATCTGTTAATAAAGTTTTCAATCAATCAATCAAAAAAGGTCAGAGCCGGACATCAAAGAGTCAATTATAGGTTGCTATACATGCCTGTATAGCAATATACAGAAGATATGTATATATGCCTCAAATGAATAATAATGCATAATGCTGGTTAGTTACAGAGCAGGGGACACAAACAGGCTGGATAAGCTGGTCAGAAAGGCCAGTAGCGTGGTTGGGGTGGAGCTGGACTCCCTAGCGAGGGTGGCAGAGAGGAGGAGCCTTGCTAAGCTCCAGGCCATCAGGGAAAACCCCTCCCACCCACTATACACAGACTTGGCTGACAGGAAGAGCATGTTCAGTGCCAGGCTCACACTACCCAAATGCAGCACTGAACGGCACAGTAAGTCCTTCATTCCAACAGCCATCAGACTATACAATGCATCACTGTGCCTCACTGCATCACTGAGCATAGAGTGACAGTTACCATCTTCCTAGACTCTCAGTTTTGAAACAGCACTGTGCAATATTACACCTACTGTACTGTAGACCTCAGTATATTTTTACTGTATTTATTTACTGTATATTGTATATATCTCTCCATTTATCAAACTCAGCCCGTGCTTGAGCATTAGCATCTGCAGCTAATGTATCTGTCTCCATTAGCATACCCCATAGTCCTTTAGCCTTTAGCAAGTGCTCCATCTGAAACTTCCAGTTGCCCAGTTCTCTGGTCCGTTCAGCCGGTCAATAAACAGCTTGTCATCCATTGTGAAATCCCACATTACTGTTCATCTCACACAAAACTCTGTGTATAGCTTCTTAGCATCGATCGGGGCCCATAACCGGTTGTATATTTACCAGAGCTTGTTTCACCGTACAGCATTTACAAGCATGTGGTGGTGGTATTTAGTGATAGTGCCATCCAGTGGTAAAAGTACTACAAGAGAAAAGTCTGATCTGCTAATGAGTGGTCATTTATGTTAATACTTGGAGAAGTAAATAGTTCTGGGTTCGAGCCCAGCTCTCTGCGTTGCTTTCGGCTTGGCTGGTCGTTCATACTAATACAATTGGCAGTATTAGGGGGTGGGAAAGCCGGTGGGTGGTTCCGGACGTAGTGGACAGCGACTCCTACAGATCGGTTGGTGCGCCTGTACAGCAGAATCAGGAAGTATCGGGTGTAGCGTGAGCCTCCCACGCATTACTCCTCGCCACTGAGAGATCGCGCTGTGCAGGTGAAAAGATGCGACGGCTGCCTCCTCGTGTACCGGAGGGGACACGTGATGCAAGGCTTCGTCCACATTGCAGCCGACCAGTGGGAGGCATGGTCTAACAACGTTCGAGACAGGGGAGGGTAGAATTGGATAATACGAAATTGGGATGGGAGAAAAATAGAAAATGGGGAGAAAAAGTAGATAAAAAAAAGAGAAGTAAATAGTTGTCTGACAGCAGTGGAGGCAATAGAATATTATGTATGTACCTTGCATTCATGCAAATACTTGAATCCCTTTCATGTCATGGGGAAACTTGATAATTGAGTGAGAAAACACTTGTTTAAAATACTTTGTTTGATTTGTAACCAGTTGTATAAATGTAAATAAGCACAGCACTGGTGGCAATACAATATTTGAAACGATGCATGAAACGATTCACTCACATGCAAATACTTGAATTAATATGAATGAATAATTTCATGCCATGGGGCAACTTGATAGAGTGATACAATTAATTTAGTTTATTATGAATTGAATTTATTGAGTGATAAAACACTTTAAAATACTTGTACAGCACTACAATGGCTGCTCTGATTCTGGTCTCCAGTCCAGTGGCCTTGCTGGCTATTGGGCTCTTAGACGAATGTTATTCTTAGAACAATAGACCCGTTACTGATATTGGGAGTTGTGCCTATAATTTACTATTTCGCTCTGACCTGGTGAATGACCTACAATGGCTAACATGTTTTAGGTTTGTTAATAGTAGACAGCCCTTGGGTGAACAATTATTGTTGTAATTAGGAATCTCTTTTGTAATGTCTATCAATATAATTACATTTTTATTTCTGTTTTAATTTTATTTATTCTATTTTATCTCTATTGTCTTGTCATTATTGCAATACGTTTCTGTCCTGTGATGTCTTATGTATTATTATTATTGTGTTGTTGTGTCTTTCATGTGAAAAAAGAGACTTGTACAGCAGTGGTGCCAATAAAATATTTTCTATGAACCCCAATGGCTGAAGAGTTCTGCTATTGGTAAAATAATGTAACCTAATATACTTACTTACCTTTATACCTTACCTGCTACACTTAGGCTACCTGTCTAGATAAACCCAACTTCCTTTATACTTACCGGTCATACGTAGCTATAAAATTTTTAATAAAAATGCATTTTTTATTTATTTTTTTGCCCCCCCCATACTAGCTCATGCCCCCCCTGTGCTTCCTTGTTTAAAAAATCCTAGAATCGCCACTGGATCAAGAATTGCTTGAGCTGGCAACCTGTGTCTCCGCTGGCAATTATGGTCTCACCTAAATCAAAAAGTTATATTCTCATTAGAAATATTCTTTCACAAGCACACCTGGCATTACGATGCCTTCGCCTGGCAACAATTATTGCTGCCATGATCACCTGAGACGCTGGCAATGACACCCCTTTATAAATGCGCTTAGTTACCACATGTTCTGCCCATATTAAACCATTTAAATACCTGCAAATAGCATCGACGCACCGAGACACAATGCTGATGGAAACGCAGTTTCTGTGTTTCAGAGCTATTTGCACAGGCATAGCGTCAGAAAAAGCCACGCAATCCCTTTGTGAATTCACCCCTAACTCTATTTCTAATTCTATACTATATATTCTAACACTGAAGTCTATACTCTGACTCTGAACTCTATACTCAATGCACTAACTCTATATACTCTAACCCAGATTCGGCTCAAACAAGGGACTAAACACGTTTCGCAATTATGCCACATCAATGTGGAACGCCCTACCCAAAGCTCTAAAGGAATGTGAATCCCTACCCACATTCAATGTGTGTGTGTGTGTGTGTGTGTGTGTGTGTGTGTGTGTGTGTGTGTGTGTGTGTGTGCGTGCGTGCGTGCGTGCGTGCGTGCGTGCGTGCGTGCGTGCGTGCGTGCGTGCGTGCGTGTGTGTGTGTGTGTGTGTGTGAGTGAGTGAGAGAATGCATGTCTCTATGCTCTCATACTTGTATCCTTTTATCCTAAAATGTCCCCACAAAGATAGAAAGATGAGCTAAATCTGTTAAGGAACTCTGCAACATTATGGGAAATGTGCTTACCATCTTCTTGTCTGACTCTGGAGGAGATGGTAAGCGCATTTCCCATAATAGGGTTAATAATAGGGTCATGTTGAGGTTAGGTTAGGCATGGCGACCAGTAAGGTTAAGGTAATGGATGTAATCAAAGGCATGTAGTCAAAGGTCCTGACTCGTACAACGTTAGTTCTACAATGTGTGTGTGTGTGTGTGTGTGTGTGTGTGTGTGTGTGTGTGTGTGTATGTGTGTGTGTGTGTGTGTGTGTTGTGTGTGTGTGTGTGTGTGTGTGTGTGTGTGTGTGTGTGTGTGTGTGTGTGTGTGTGTGTGTGTGTGTGTGTGTGTGTGTGTGTGTGTGTGTGTGTGTGTGTGTGCGTGCGGTTGGCTAGGTTGGCGAGGCAGGTCAGTGAAATATGTTTACAGTCAGGGGCATCGCAAACTGTGGAAGTGGAATTGTTGAAGTGGAACTGACTACCCAGGGCCCCAAGATAAAGGGGGGCTCTCACAGGGTCTGGATTTAAAGATGTTTAAATATTTGTACTAAAAGGTGTGTATGAGTTACGGCTGGGGAAGGGGCCCCCAAAATTTATTTCAACTATAGTAATAATTTTATGTCTATAGCAGCAGTCTCGCTGTAGCATTCTGGGAAGAAAGAGACAAAATGGAGACCCAGATGGCTCAGATGGTCCAAAGAAATGAGGACTTCACTCTCACTGACAGGAGTCAAACTAGCGCTTGAAACAAAATCTAAATGGGACCAATGGAATCCCTCTGCAATCAGAGCTAGCAGATGATTGGTACAAATTCCTGAACATCCCTGTCATTTACCCTTTCCACCACCACAGTAACTTCAACGTTCTCTTGAGCAAGGCACTAAACCCCCCACCCCTCCAACTGCTCCACTGAAATCACTCAGTGCAAAACAGTATCGGGCATCTCTCTCTCTCTCTTTCCCTCCATCTCACTCCCCCTATCTCCCTATCCCTCTCTCTCCCTCTCTCTCCCCCTCTCTCTCTCCCTCTCTCTCCCTGCGCCTGTCTCTCTTCAGCAGAGGCGGCCATGTGTGTTTGATTAGCGCTAGCCCCCTAAGTATTTGTTTATGGAGCGCTCCCTCGCTTGCACTCCGTCTCAGGAATTTAGGGTGTTCCAGATTTCCCTTCATACCGAAAATATGCATGGGGAATTCATTGATCCGGTTCTGAAATCATCCAATAGGTTGCATCCCTCTTTCTTGTTTAAGAGGGTACATTTTTATATGTGACATGATGTTCTATTCAGCTACAGTAGTTTCTCAGACATACGATAGAAAGGCTTTATCCAAGAGTGGAAACACTACTTTAAATTAATTCTTTAAATGTGCTATATTCTTAACTTTGAACATGAATATAGCAGCAAATAATTATTTGCTATTGTGGCAGATATCACCCCCCCTCTCATGGATATGTGAAGGACGGGAGATATTTTTGCCACGGAAGGAGTGGAAACAATTAGGTAGCTGATTAGTACTGATAGAACACACCTGTGCCTCATTAGTTCACCCACATCTCACACGCACACACCCCAGACACACACACTACAAATACACTAGGATAGAGATAGTTGAGTTGAGTGGAGGTGAGGTTGGAGTTGTTGCATCCAGGTAATACAAGGTAACTTAAAAAATTTGCACATTTGCCTTATCACTAGCCTCGCGCACATTCTAAGATATAAAAACCTATTTGAGGAGTGAGCCTACAGGCGCGCTCACAGATGCATTACAAATCTGAAACAGACATTGAGATTAGCTTTATGTGACTTATAACGTGTACATTAATAAAAAATAAACACTCAAGCGATATGAGATAGTTGTAATTCACTGTAACTGAGACGATAGTTGTGTCATGCATCTATATTTAGGATTTTCATACTCACCGGAAAAAGCTGTTGTGCTAGGTAGGTAGGTAGGTATTTATTTAGACAACAAAACATATACAGATCATTACATCACATATTTGTTTTTGTCAAGGATAGGAACGAAAAAGCCAATGACTTATTTACATCGTTGTCCCTGGAAGTCAAGGATGCTTGGTACATACACATATAACTCATTACAGAAATATTTCACAACCATTACATTTGATAGCAATAATGGCACAATCATTAATTAATACAAACATGCGCATTTGTTGAGACATGTTAAGCTAGCCTTGAGTCTGTGTATCTCGGAGCACCCTGAGGGGAGGGGGCGATGGGGGGGGGGGGGGGGGAGGGAGGAAGGAGAGATTGTCCGGAATCACATTTGCAGGACCGGAGGGGGTTGGAATGGGAGATGACTACAGTTGCCGTCATAGGGGGGCGACTCTTGTGGCGCGGCTGGGTGGCGCAGCGGACAAGGCGCTTGTCACCAACGCAAGAGACACTGGTATCGAATCCAGCTGTCAGCGTTGCTTCCGGCTTGGCCGGCCGTCATACTGGCTCGATTGGCAGAGTCAGCGGGAGGGAAGCCGGTGGGTGGGTCTGGTTCGTTGTGGACAACGACTCCTACAGTTCGGTCGGAGCACCTGCACAGCGAGGGAAGGATCTAAGAGAGGTAGTGTGACCTTCCACACATTACACTCTCTCAGTGAGAGTCCGCGCTGCCAGGTGAAAAGAAGTGGTGGGCTGGGTACACATGTGTCGGAGGAAGCATGTGATAGTCTCCGCCCTCCCAGACCAACGGTAGGGGGTAGAGTGTGCAACGACCAGGAAGGGGATTGGGAATTGGCCACACGACTAACATTGGGAGGGGAGAAAAACGGAAAAAGAAGGGGGAAAAAGATGGAACGAGATGAGTGGAAGGAGCCTTTAAGACCCCGCTCGGTCACTTCGAGTACAAGGTAATGCCTCTTGGGTTGACCAACGCCCCTGCTGTCTTCCAGGCCCTTGTCAATGACGTTCTCCGTGATGTCCTTAACCGCTCTGTCTTTGTTTATCTGGACGACATTCTGATTTTTTCCCGCTCTATGGAGGAGCACGTCCAGCATGTCCGCCGGGTCCTCCAACGCCTACTGGAGAACAAGCTGTTCGTCAAGGCGGAGAAGTGTGAGTTCCACGTCTCCTCCATCGGGTTCCTCGGCTACATCATCGAGGGCGGCAAGATCCGGGCGGATCCCGAGAACATCAAGGCGGTGTCCGACTGGCCCCGTCCCACCGACGTCAAGCAGCTCCAACGCTTCCTGGGGTTTGCTAACTTCTACCGGCGTTTCATCAGGGACTACAGCCGGGTCGCTGCACCCCTCACCCAATTCACATCGCCTTCCGTGCCCTTCGTCTGGTCTGACAGAGTGGACTCCGCCTTCGCCGAGCTGCGCCGGCACTTCACCTCGGCGCCCATCCTCGTCCAGCCGGACGCGTGCCGCCAGTTTTTGGTGGAGGTTGACGCCTCAAGTACCGGAGTAGGGGCGGTCCTCTCCCAACGCTCCGCTCTTGACCAGAGACTGCACCCCTGCGCCTTCTTCTCTCGCCGCCTGACCCCAGCGGAGGTCAACTACGATATTGGGAACCTGGAGCTCCTGGCAGTCAAACTGGCCCTGGAGGAATGGAGGCACTGGCTGGAGGGCTCAGAGAACCCCTTCCTGGTCTGGACTGACCATGAGAACCTCGCCTACATCCAGACGGCCAAGCGCCTGAACTCCCACCAGGCACGCTGGGCACTGTTCTTCGCCAGGTTCAATTTCACCCTGACCTACAGGCCGGGCTCCAAGAATACCAAGCCAGACGCCCTCTCCCGGCAGTTTGTCCCCGAAGAGGGTCCCGCGCACCCTGACACTATCCTCCCCTCCTCCTGCTTGGTGGCCGCCGCCACCTGGGAGATCCAGTCCGTCGTCCGGGAGGCCCAGCGCGTCCAGCCTGATCTAGGTAACGGCCCACCTAACCGGCTTTTTGTCCCCGACCTTGTCCGTTCCCAGGTGCTCCAGTGGGTTCACGCCTGCCGGTTCGCCTGTCATCCTGGGATCAACCGTACCCTGTCCCTGCTGAGGCGGCACTTCTGGTGGGTCTCCATGAGGGAAGACACCCGCGCCTTCGTCCTTGCATGCACCGTCTGTGCTCGTGGGAAGGCTTCCCACCAACTGCCCGCCAGGCTCCTCCGTCCGCTCCCTGTTCCCGGTCGGCCCTGGTCGCACGTCGCCCTGGACTTCGTCACTGGTCTGCCTCCCTCAAACGGTAACACAGTCATTCTCACTATCGTTGACCGTTTCTCGAAGGCCATGCACTTTGTTGCTCTCGCCAAACTCCCCTCTGCTTCAGAAACCGCAGACCTGATGGTGCTCCACGTCTTCCGCCTCCACGGGATCCCGGTGGACATCGTCTCCGACAGGGGCCCGCAATTCATCTACCAAGTCTGGAAGGCCTTCTGTCGGGCCCTGGGGGCCACGGTCAGTCTCTCCTCCGGATACCACCTGCAGACCAACGGCCAGTCGGAGCGGGCCAACCAGGACCTGGGGTCCGCCCTCCGCTGCGTGACGACCCGGGACCCCTCCGGCTGGAGTGCTTTCCTGCCATGGATTGAGTACGCCCACAACTCTCTGTCCTCCGCGGCCACAGGTCAGTCCCCCTTCGAGTCCTCTCTGGGCTACCAACCCCCGCTGTTCCCTGCACAGGAGGAGGAGATCACTGTTCCATCGGTGCAGGACCACCTTCGCCGCTGCAGGAGGATATGGGAGGACACGAGGGCCGCACTGCTCCGCTCCGCTGAGCAGAACCGTCGCTTCGCCGACCGCCACCGGACCCCGGCTCCCGACTATCAACCAGGTCAGATGGTTTGGCTTTCTTCCCGGGACCTGCCGCTCAAGTCTTTGTCCCGCAAACTCACCCCCCGTTTTGTTGGTCCCTATAAGATTTTGTCCGTTATCAACCCCTCAGTCGTCAAACTCCAGCTCCCCGCCATCATGCGCATTCACCCCTCCTTCCATGTCTCCCAGTTGAAGCCAGTGGTCTCCAGTCCCCTGTCTCCTCCAGCTCCGGAGCCTCCCCCTCCGTTGGTCATCGACGACCACCCGGCCGACATCGTCCGGCAGCTGCTGATCGTGCGTCGTTGCGGCCGCGGTTTCCAATATCTCGTGGACTGGGAGGGCTACGGCCCGGAGGAGCACAGCTGGGTCTCCCGCGGGTTGATCCTGGATCCTGACCTCGTCCAGGACTTCCATCGGGATAACCCGGACAAGCCTGGAGGGTCGCCAGGAGGCGCCCGTAGAGGGGGGGGTCCTGTCACGGTCAGGGCTTGGGCCTTCCTCTGCCCTCATCCTGCCGCGCCCATATATGGGCAGCTTCCTGCTGGAGCGTTCCCACGCTGCCAGACGAACATCAATCAGCGCGGCTGTGAGGGATTCCCTCATCAGGCAGCTCCTATATCACCTGACGGATCCTGTCGTCCCTCGTCGCAGTGTTAAACTGCCTACCTAGGTACGACCCTTCAGTCCGAAGACCTGCTAGACACTCTCACATTATTATTCCCTGTTCTAACCTTCCCTCTCTTGTGCCCAAGGACCTCCGTTCCAGCGAGCCCGTCTGGACCCCTGGAGCTTGACTACGGAGTTCCTGCTCTCACCCCCGACACAGCCGGTGTCTACGTTCTCCCGCACTGCACAAGGAGTGCACCTGCTTAAAGAACGTTCTCCCGTACTGCACGAGTGTACCTACCCCAAGAACATTCATCCCTGTCTGTTGTACATTTCTGAATGTGATTCCTGTCTGCTTGGGGAGAACAATTAAAGCACCCTAAACCGCTCCATTCTCTCTCCTCCTGTGTTTGCTATTGGGCTCCGCAAAAACCCCTCTCCTCACAGTTTATAGTATAGAGTTAGAGTATACAATTCAGAATTGAATGAAAACTTTATTTAACAGATTGCAAAATGGGTACAATACAGTACGGCTCAATACACACAATTGTTAAGGGGATGCAGACCAGAGAAAGGCGTTTGTCTTGTTTACATCAGGGTCCCACATTTTCAATTCATAGTGACATTTATGACATACACAACATATATGACATCATGACATTTATGGCATAGGGACATACATGACATACAGGTATATAGTACTGTTACATTTGTGACATATACGATATGCAAATATACAGTACTGTTACCCATAGATCCTGACAGAGAGTATATACATATGATGGGGAGGAGACTGTACATTAGGAGGGGGTGGGTAGGTGGGAGAGAGATATACATATGGTGGGGAGAGAATATATACATACGGTGGGGAGGAGACTGTACATTAGGAGGGGGTGGGTGGGTGGGAGAGAGATATACATACGGTGGGGAGAGAATATATACATACGGTGGGGAGGAGACTGTCTATTAGGAGGGGGTGGGGGGGTTTGGACATTTACGGTGGCCAGTTTCTAATTGCAGCCTCCCGTATGTGCTCTTTAAGAGCGGTCACACACACACACACACACACACACACACACACACACACACACACACACACACACACACACACACACACACACACACACACACACACACACACACACACACACACACACACACACACACACACACGCACGCGCACACCCACGCGCACACACACACACACACACACACACACACACACACACACACACACACACACGCACGCCCGCACGCACGCACACACGCACGCACGCACGCACGCACGCATCCAGGCGATATGAGAGCCTATAGTTTGGTGTCTAATTTTGAAAGGCCTACTCTAAAATGACAAAGACGGGCTTTTCTGCAGTGACGTTGGCTGTCTATGAATATCTGACTAAATTATACCTCAGTTGAACTCAGTTGAACGAATTGATTGAGAACTTTACTTATTTCTGTTATTGTGATTTAACTGTAGATTGAAATTTTTTCTTTTATTTTGTTTTATAATTGAGTTAGAAATTCTATGTAGCTCAATTTAGAGCTTTGGTCCTGTAAGTTAATGGATAGAGCAAGGCACTACAACTACCAGGGGTAGGGGTTCCATTCCCTGTGTAACCCAATGGGTAGAGCAAGGCACTAACACTGCCAGGGTTAGGGGTTCTATTTCCTGTATAGCTCAATGGGCAGAGCATGGGACTAACACCACCAGGGTTAGGGGTTCTATTCCCTGTGTAGCTCAATGGGTAGAGCAAGCCACTAACACTGCCAGGTTTAGGGGTTCTATTTCCTGTGTAGCTCAAGGGGCAGAGCATGTGACTAACACCACCAGGGTTAGGGGTTCTATTCCCTGTGTAGATCAATGGGTAGAGGAAAATACTCAATTTATACCTACCTACTGCTTTCACTGCTTACAGCTGCCCTACACTGTAATCATAGTAATCATAATAATCATACCTACCTACATCATACTAGTCTACCCCTAGATGTAGCAGTAGCCTACTGTCTATCTGTATGTCATGTATGTCATATATGTTATGATGAATTGAAAATGGGGGACTCTGATGTAAACAAGACGAAAGTCTTTCTCTGGTCTGCATCCCCTTAACAATTGTGTGTATTGAGCTGCACTGTATTGTACCCATTCTGCAATCTGTTAATAAAGTTTTCAATCAATCAATCAATCAATCAATCAATCAATCAATCAATCAATCAATCAATCAATCAATCAATCAATCAACCAATCAATCAATCAATCAATATAACTCTGTATGATAACATGTACAATAGTGCTGTAGGCCTATATACCGTATATACATTTTTATATTTATATTTACTGCATATATATATATATATTAGGATAAAAGGATCCTAATATCCTTTTATCCTGTATATATATACACACACATTATTATCTGTCTGAATATACCTGCATATAATCCTTCTATATACCTACTTATACACATGCATATAACCCATATAACTCTGTATGATAGCATGTACATTAATGCTGTATATACCGTATACATATATCTATTCTTACTGTATATATCTATCCACATCTGTCTGTACATACCTGCATATAATCCTTTTTACATGTCTGTAGATACTATATCTATATCTGTACATATCCCTTACCTACTCTTACTAGTTACACTGCTGGCCAGTATGCCTTACTACCATAGTGTCTTTATACCTGTATCACTACTGTACATATTATTACAACAACTCTGTACATACAACTGATTAGCACTATTACTCAGCACTGCAGTACTAATTTATATATCCTATACCCACCTTAATCACCTGTAGGCCTACATTGTATATTACTATTGCAGTTTACTGTTATATTTTCACTCTGGTTGGATTCCAAACTTATTTTCGTTGTACTGTACTTGTGCTGTATAATAATACATTTGAATCTAATCGAATCTAATATAATCTAAAGTGACGCTGTGAGGCCAGGCGTCACAGCATGTAAGCCAATGAAAACAATGGGGGCGGGGTTTGGAGCTAAACTAGACTGTGAATCGTTAGGACGCTTCCTGTGTTTCAGTGACAATCTTCATACAGTCACTTTTCAACCTGGGAGACATGTCGCGAGGAGGACTGGAACTGCTGAACTAGGCTACAACACAATAAATCTCGCCTTTAAAGTTGGTAACAGGAACCAAAGTGATGCTTAACTTAAATGTGTCATGGAAAACAGTTGGAGAATGTGAGAGGGACAGAATGAGAGGGAAATACGGGGACCTGGACCGTGTGTGTGTGTGTGTGTGTGTGTGTGTGTGTGTGTGTGTGTGTGTGTGTGTGTGTGTGTGTGTGTGTGTGTGTGTGTGTGTGTGTGTGTGTGTGTGAGAGTTGGGAGAGAAGAGTGAGAAAAGGGTGTGTGTGTGGTAGGAGAGAAGAGAGGGGAGGGTGTGTGTGTGTGTGTGTGTGTGTTGGGAGGGAAGAGAGAGGGGAGTGTGTGTGTGTGTGTGTTAGGAGGGAAGAGAGAGGGGAGGGTGTGTGTGTGTGTGTTAGGAGGGAAGAGAGAGGGGAGGGTGTGTGTGTGTGTGTTAGGAGGGAAGAGAGAGGGGAGGGTGTGTGTGTGTGTTAGGAGGGAAGAGAGAGGGGAGGGGTGTGTGTGTGGTAGGAGGGAAGAGAGAGGGGAGGGTGTGTGTGTGTTAGGAGGGAAGAGAGAGGGGAGGGTGTGTGTGTGTGGTAGGAGGGAAGAGAGAGGGGAGGGTGTGTGTGTGTGTTAGGAGGGAAGAGAGAGGGGAGGGTGTGTGTGTGTGAGAGAGAGGTTGGAGGGAAGAGAGAGGGGAGGGTGTGTGTGTGTGTGTGTGTGTGTGTGTAAGTTAGGAGGGAAGAGAGAGGGGAGGGTGTGTGTGTGTGAGAGAGGTTGGAGGGAAGAGAGAGGGGAGGGTGTGTGTGTGTGTGAGAGAGAGAGAGTTAGGAGGGAAGAGAGAGGGTTGTGTGTGTGTGAGTTAGGGGGAAAGATAGAGGGGAGGGTGGGTGTGTGTGTGTGTGTGAGAGAGAGTTAGGAGGGAAGAGAGAGGGTTGTGTGTGTGTGAGTTAGGGGGAAAGATAGAGGGGAGGGTGGGTGTGTGTGTGTGTGTGAGAGTGAGGTTGGAGGGAAGAGAGAGAGGAGTGTGTGTGAGAGAGGGAGAGGTAGAAGTGAAGAGAGAGAGGAGTGTGTGTGAGAGAGGGAGAGGTAGAAGTGAAGAGAGAGAGGAGTGTGTGTGTGGGTGTGTGGTAGGAGGGAAGAGAGAGAGGAGTGTGTGTGTGTGGTAGGAGGCAAGAGAGAGAGAGGAGTGTGTGTGAGTGTGTGGTAGGAGGGAAGAGAGAGAGAGGAGTGTGTGTGAGTGTGTGGTAGGAGGGAAGAGAGAGAGGAGTGTGTGTGTGTGGTAGGAGGGAAGAGAGAGAGAGGAGTGTGTGTGTGTGGTAGGAGGGAAGAGAGAGAGAGGAGTGTGTATGTGTGTGGTAGGAGGGAAGAGAGAGAGAAGTGTGTGTGAGTGTGTGGTAGGAGGGAAGAGAGGCCCTTGTTACACACACTGTTTTTGTGCTCGTTTTTATACGTTTTTGAATACGTTTGCTGTCCCTTTTACATAGAAATGCCGTTTTTGGCGGATACGTTGTGGCCCTACTGAAAACGTTAAATTGTGTTTTCCGTTTTGGAGTAGCGCCAAAACTCGCGACAACATGTCGTGTAATCTGCACGGAGCCGTTGTTGCGAAAACGCCCATGCGCAGTAGATACCATCTGCGTGCCCTTCCGGTGACAACAGAGCTGTCTCAAATAGCTGCAGCTACCATGTGTTGTCAAGTTATTGTTATAAGGACCCCAGTCCAAGCTACAACAGTCTGCATTCCCTTAACAATTGTTTGTATTGAGCCGTATTGTATTGTACCCATTATGCAATATGTTAAATAAAGTTTACATCCATTCATTCTGCTAGCATTACCGATTGCATGAGCAGCTGGCTAACGTTAGCTATCAGACCCTGTTAGCTCAGAGCTCCTCTTTCAATCTTAACAAGCATTAAACAAAATGGCCCAGTCATCTATTCACCTTTGTTTAATACACACGGCATTGTCTCTAATGTTATCTAGCTACTGATAGCTCCCGATATTATCAGTTTGGTGCTGGCTAACTAGCGTGAGCTAACGTTAGCTTCTAGCCACAATGCTATACTGTTATAATGGCATATTCCATTCACGTTAGCATGCAGGTAACAATGTAGCTAACAACGTCACCGATCTTTTAACTAAACTATCCGCTCTTGGTGGTCACTTGTGTTGATGTTAGTTTTGTTTCATCAACAAATGAGAGGCAGAACACACAGTGAATGTATCCGTTTTGTTTATTGCACTTTTATTACACTTTGCTGAAAAAGAAGTGCCTCATTGGGTAAATAGGCAAAGATGGCGGCGCCCGCCTTGTTGACATTTTCTTTGCAGGAAGTGTATTGGCACATTCAAGTTCTGATTGGTTGAAAATTGCCTTCATGTTCGCCACCTACTGCCACCTACTGCTTTGGCAGTGTACTACATCACTGTGCGCAGGTGACAAAACGAAAGTGTGACTCGCCTCCCGCTACGTTGCGGCGAAACTCATCTGAAAATGAAACGAAAATGAAACGAAAGTCTAACCGCAGCCAGAGAGAGGAGTGTGTGTGTGTGTGTGTGTGTCGGGCGCCGACCCCCCTGGTTAACCCTGGTTAAAAGAGAGATGAACAAGAAATATTTTTTTTTAGTTTTTAGTTTTATAGCCCTATAAATAATATGAATAATATTTACTCATTTTAAGTATGTTTGTGTTTCCAATGCACAATATAACGTTAATAATATCAAATATAAATAATCGTTTTCCTGAACAGGAAGTGACTCACGTTCCGTTACCGTAGCCGCATTTCTCCTAGCCTTATTTCTCTCGTCTCGGGCTAGACGCAATAGCGCTCTGAGTGCGCGTCCACGCCGTGCACTGTTTCATCGCTGTATCCGTCGCAGCCAATCAGTGCGTAACACGCTGTGCGTTGAAATATGATGTTTATGATGGAAGCCGGGCGCGATTTGAAGCGGTCTAAGCCAGCAGCCTTAGCAGCGTCTATCATTTCCGTAGCCGCATTTCGCGGAGACGCTCTCTGATTGGCCGACGTCAGTTTTTTTTTTTCGTAGCCGCATTTCGCGGAGACGCTCTCTGATTGGCCGACGTCAGTTTCTGTTGTGTAACTTGTGTTGTTGTGAGATGCAGCTATTTGTCTTAGAGCGTGACGGCAAGTTCTTTTGACGGTTAAGCTTAGGCACTCTTTCAAAGTTGGTTAAGGTTAGAGTTTGTCTTAGAGCATGGCGATAGAACGCCAGGGCAAATGGGCAAATAAATCATCACAGTACTTGTGTTGTGTGGTGCTAAGCTAACACTTGGCTAACAAGAAGCTATAATATGGCGGATGCAGTCTGGACAGTGGTCTGGATATACATCAACAGTCTGGGACTGTGGGACAGTGGATTATACACTTTATCAAGCCCTCCTGCCCTGGACGTTTCGACTAAACAGTGAGTCTCTCTCTCTCTCTCTCTCTCTCTCTCTCTCTCTCTCTCGCTCTCTCTCTCTCTCTCTCAACACAGCGATGCTGTGTTCCTGTGTCTCCGAGAAATGCGGCTACGGAAAGTATTGACGGTGCTGCCTTGCTGAGATGATAATAGCGCTTCAAAACGCGCTGCTGTGTTATGAACTATAACATTAATTTCGCTGCTGCTGATGCATAATGTATGAATGAATGAATGGTGAGTTGTTTAAAATGACAACATATACATGTGTTAATTATTTTATTGGATTTATCCGAGAGACAGAGAGAGAGATTGCTCCAGAGCATTTATTAACGCTACATTTTCAACTCGACCTAACGTGAACCCCCGGCTGCGACCACCCAACAGTAGATAGTACGGGCCGCCACTGGGTAGGGGGGAAGAGAGAGAGGAGTGTGTGTGTGTGTGTGTGTGTGTGTGTGTGTGTGTGTGTGTTTGTGTGTGTGTGTGTGTGTGTGTGTGTGTGTGTGTGTGTGTGTGTGTGTGTGTGTGTGTGTGTGTGTGTGTGTGTGTGTGTGTGTGTGTGTGTGTGTGGTAGGAGGGAAGAGAGAGAGGAGTGTGTGTGGTAGGAGGGAAGAGAGAGAGAGGAGTGTGTATATGTGGGAATGGGAGAAGTACTGAGTAGGGCGTCAGAGGGCGTTACAGGCAGGCCTGCTTGTGTGTGTAGCCTACATAAAGTCTAAATAAAATGTTAATAATTTCCTGCAATTGTCCCACAATAAAACACAGAAATAATTGCAATAATCACAGAAAAAAATCTAACGCTAAATCCTGGTGCGTCTAATCTATGGGAAAAGTCAATGGGAAAATGAACAGGATTTGAAACTATTGCCCCCTCTGCGATCTGTGAACTACAAATGGCAATTGGATCATTTTTCATGAGTGTGTGTGTGGTCACACAGGCTCATGTGTTTGCGTATGCCAGCAGTAGTTCTCTGTGTGTGTAGTCCGTACATACACTTGTATGTGCCTGTACTTGTGTGTATAAATGAGTGTGTGTCCTTTTGATTTCCAGCTCTGCCCTGGGTTTCACCAGCTATGTGTAAGTCCTCTCCTAAGTTAGGGTGTAAAGTCGACACTAGGCTTAGTAATTACTAGTTTGTTTGTAACTAAATCAGTTACTAAAATCAGTTGCCAATTTAATGTTGGTTATTTAGTGCATAACCTACCTAGTTTGGATGTAAAGTCATAACTAAGGCAAGTGGCCAATCTAGGATCAAGATAGAGTTCCATCGACATGGTTACCGTGTACATTAGCTTTCTGGTTGGCATGAGCCACTTGGCATCCTAGCACATTGTAGTAAGCTAGATTGATATTGAAATATCATCATCATCATATAACAAACTAACACATCCAACTGTCTTTCAACTAAGACATCCAACAAACTAACACATCCAACTGTCTTTCAACTAGACATCCAACAAACTAACACACCCAACTTTTCTTTTGTTTTGAACCTACTTTATATAGAACTTCATTCTTAGATGCTTCTATAGAAAGTAGGTAAAACAAATAAAAAAAAGTTTTCTTTGCCCTATATAGAAACAAAAAAAAAGTTGTCTTTGCCCTATAAGAGGGGATTTCTTTTAAAACCTACTTTCTATAGAAGCAGCTGGGAGGTGCGCTGTTTTAAGTGAGTGTGGATTATTGAATTGATTGATTGATTGCTAATTTTATTACTGTCCGCCTTGTTTCCAACTGGTTAAGTTTAGGCACTCTTTCGAAGTCGCTCTCTTTCGAAGTTGGTTATGGTTAGAGTTTGGAATCAGGGCTGGTGGTCTATCGCCCTGCTCTAAAGACAAACTCTAACCTTAACCAACTTCGAAAGAGAGCGACTTCGAAAGAGTGCCTAAACTTAACCAGTTGGAAACAAGGCGGACAGTAATACAATTAGCAATCAATCAATCAATCAATCAATCAATTCAATAACCCACACACCTCCCAGCTGCTTCTATAGAAAGTAGGTAAAAATGATATATATATATATATTCTTTTTGCAATTAATCAATCAATCAATCAATTCGCACGATTGTTTATTTTGTTCCACAATGACTCATGACCCATCAATTACATCATCCAACATTGTTTAAGAAACTAACACATTCGCTGTGACAGAATCGTTTTTCATTTAGTCTTTATGACCCTATATCAACTATCCTTTCGTAACGTTTACTGTCCGGCGTGTCCGCCATCTTGCTTTCACTTCTAAAAACTCGCATGGCGGAGTGATAGTAATGCGGTTGTGGGCGGGTCCTGGGACCAAGAGCATGGGGTTATTACAAATACCCACGTGTAACTTGACTGTTTCAGCCAATCAGAATCGAGAAATTTGCATGCCGTTGTATAAGTAAGGGTCATTGTTGCAAAATAATTGACCGACACGGAGTTTAGAACACAGAGGCGCCGCGCCGAGGTGTTCTAAACGCAGTGAAGGTCAATTATTTTGCGACAATAACCGAGTATAGCTATACATTATCCCGCTTATTACATGGCTAACTTACTAACAATATACCTAATTCATTTTACACCATCGACAAGACGAGATCAAATGCAGACGCAGTTGTTCTGTGGCTCCTCTGTCATCGCCGGCAGCCGGCAGGTGTGTGGTCTGATTACCTGATGACTGCAGCTGTGCATATGCTGAGCTTAGCTTTCGTGACTGTCTGCGACCAAAATGCTTGATTGTGGTCAATAGCGCTGTGTTACCCGTATCAGCGGTCATTATTGCGCGTTGCCCATAGCAGCGGTCCGTTATCGAGAAATAACTGACCGCTGTCAGGGGCAACCGAGCGCTATTGACCAATCACAATCAAGCATTTTGGCGAATGTTAAAACGCCATGTAATAAAGAATGTTAACCTTTCACTACCACACTATGGAAGGTTAACTCTTTCACTACCACACTACAGAAGGTTCACTACCACACACTACAGAAGTTTAACCTTTCACTACCACACTATGGAAGGTTAACCTTGCTCATTCCCACTTGGGGTACGGGTACCACTGGAAAGCCCTACTAGATTTGGCCAGATCCATGTGCAAGTTGGCTATAATAAGGTAATTTATAGGCCTGATATTCTATATAATATTTCAAATAGCATGTGTCCGGATGGCAGAATTCAGTACTATACAAAACCTTCTGTTTAATCATCGTCCCTTTATTAATTCCCTGTACACGTGATCTCAAGAAGGTGCTGAACAAGCTCAGTGGCAGTTTTTCATGTCTGGTCATTTTTAGCATGGTGTTATTTACTGTCAAATATGCAAAGAAAAATCATAATTTATATTCTCCTTTGTTTCATCACAATTTACTCAAGCCTAGTAACAGACACAACATTTCAATAATGGACCTTGTAGAAGTGGAGCAATCTTCCATTTACTTTATGTATTGTATTTTTAGGCGGATTTTCAGAAAATAGGGCTAGGGCTTAACAGGTTAAGCAATATACGGCTCATTATATGACTGTCACCAAACCAGGATTTTGAGATTTTGTTTGCAGTTTTAAGGCATTTATTCAAATGAATAAGAACCATAAAACAAATTAATCTAGACATTTGTGTTTGCACAAACACATACACACACACTATACTGTTCTCCCTTTGTCACTTACACACATCAATCTCACATACATGTGCATGCCAATTCCCACGCCCATAACTACGTGCACGCCCACACCCCTCATCATGGATTGTGGGCCAACGTCAACTGGTGCTGTCAAAAAGTATTCGCTCGATCAGTCGAATCTCTGGAACACTCTCATCATTGAGGTCAACAACCTCCTTATTTATATTTAAAAAACAATTAAAATCTAATTTAATTTCATCATAAATCATCAACATATTAAGTTACTCCTGTGCATCAGTGTTACATCTACTGTATGGCTGCTTGTTCTTTTTCTTCATTATATACTGTTCATATGTTATTCTCCTCTCCTTTGCCTTCTTGTACTTAAAAATAAATAAATAAATTAAATAAATTGTTCTTGTTATTGACTTGTGTCAATCTTCCATGTTTTCGCTATAGTGTCTGCCTTATGTCTCTGATCTTGTTTTGAGTTTATTTTATAGACCATGTTTACATGTATTTCGTTCATATTATGTTTATGGACAATGGGATGGGAGTGGAACTTTGTACAAGCCCTTTGGGCTTCGTTCCCTTCTATCACTGTTTCTTTTTAACCTGTTAAGCTGTAGACCGATTAGTTATATTAGTATTGGCTAAGCGTCCCGCTCTGAGCCTTACGAGATACTTCTATCTCCTGTGATACCTAATGTATCTCCCCCTCAACATAGGGGCCCCCCAGGGCTGTGTTCTGAGTCCCCTCCTCTACTCCCTGTACACACACGACTGTGTGGCTCAGCGGAGTAGCAATACAATCGTCAAATTTGCTGACGACACAGTGGTGGTGGGCCTGATCTCTGCCAACAACGAGAGGGCCTACCTGGAAGAGGTCAAGGTCCTGGCGGGATGGTGCCAGGAAAACAGCCTCTCCCTGAACGTCAGCAAAACAAAGGAGATGATTGTGGACTTCAGGAGGTCGGGGGTCAAGGACTACAGCCCCCTCAGCATCGACGGGGCACCGGTTGAGAGAGTCAACAGCTTCAAGTACCTCGGAGCCTACATATCCGAGGACTTGACATGGACCACACACATTAACAGTGTGGTGAAGAAGGCACGACAACGCCTCTACTTCCTCAGGCGCCTAAGGAAGTTCCAAGTCAGCCAGACGATCCTTAAGAACTTCTACTCATGTACAATAGAGAGCATCTTGACCGGCAACATCACCTCCTGGTTTGGGAATAGCACTGCAAAAGACCAAAGCAGACTACAAAGAGTGACACGTTCAGCCGAACGCACAATTGGAGGGGGGCTCCACACCCTCCAGAACATTTACTACAAGCGTTGCAAGGGCAAGGCTAAGAGAATCATTAAAGACTCCAGTCACCCGAACAACTGCCTCTTCGAACTGCTGCGGTCAGGCAAGCGATACAGGAGTCTCAAGGCGAGCACAGAAAGACTCAGAAGTAGCTTCTATCCCCAGGCCATCAGGCTGCTAAACGAACAATGAATGAACACTACACAACAACAACCACCAAACGCACATAGCACACACATCCACACGCACACACTCACTTTAAACAAACACACTGTAGCACCCACTCCACACACTTTATAGCACACACCCACTTTAAACAAACACACTGTAGCACCCACTCCCCACACTTTATATTTATGGATGAAGGATTGCACTACAACTCGTACACCTTACTGTAAATTGTACCTAAAATTGTACCTCATCCCATTTCTGCTTTGCACTAGATAGTACTGTACATTAGTACACTGCATAGTATTGTGTATTGTATATTATATGGTAACTCAGAACATTGTACATATGTCTATACCGAACACTGTGACCTCATTTTCTTCTTCTAAATTCATGCTATATTATGTTATTATGTTATTTGATACTATCTTGTCTAGCACAGTCTCTGGAGCGTAACAGTAAGAAGCATTTTGTATGAAAGTATTCTGTACTTCTGTATGACAACTATTAAAGAACTTGAACTTGAACTTGAACTTGAACTCCCACGAACAAAAAACACATGCACCCCACCTGTATGGGGCCCCGCCCCTTATGGTGGTACCACCCATATAACCATGACTCTGGTCATGAAACACCCTTCCTCGCCAAAAACCCGTCCCAGGAAAAGACCCCTCAAGAGGGAACTCAGGGCGCGCAGAGCGGGACGCTTAGCCAATACTAATATAACTAGGTTATCTACATAACCTATCGTTATATTTCGTATAGCATCGCGTCCCGCTCTGAGCCTTACGAGATAATGGGGAAGAGCGGGCGCGAGACCCGACAGATGTACCCCCTGAGGACCCGTAAGCCCACATCAAGGGGTGCGGGGAGCCCTGTCACCCCATCCTTCCTAACGAAGGGGGGGCGCAGTCAACTCCACCTGAATGCGAACAAGAGGGAGCCAGAACCCCTTGAACACACCGTACAGGCGGAACCACGTGTGACTCAACACACTGCGGCCCATACCCATACACTCCTGCTACCCGACCAAAGGACGGGAAGCAGGAAAGGCCACAGACCCCAGAACCGCCTGGGAGACAGAACCCCCGGTCATGTCCATGAGGTAAAACCTTACAAAGGGGCCCGGTGAGGACCATGAAGCTGCAGCACAGATGTCCTCCACCGAGGCCCCACCCAGGAGAGCGGCAGAGGCAGCCACCCCACGAGTGGAGTGCGCCCTGACGCCCCCAGGGGGATCCTGCCCAGCCAACGTGTAGCAGAGGGCAATACCCTCGCACAACCAATGGGACAGGCGCTGCTTCGACAGTGCCTTACCAGCACGAGCCCCACCGTAACAGACAAAAAGCTGGTCGGTAACCCTGAAGTCCTGAGTACGGCTGAGGTAAAACCCCAAAGCACGGACTGGACATGACAGGTGAAGGCCCGCATCTAACTCACTAGTGTGAGGAGGAGGACGAAAAGCCTGAACCACAATATCCCGGGAGCGGAAGGAACTCCGGATATTCTTAGGCACGAAAGCAGGATTAGGTCGCAGAGTGGCACCGCAATCGGTCCGAAAAGACAGGCACTCTGGACGTACCGAGAGAGCACAGAGCTCACCCACGCGTTTAGCGGAAGTGACAGCCAGTAGGAACGCGGTCTTGAAAGACAGCCGTCCCAACGGCGCCTGCTCGAGCGGCTCAAACGGGGCCAAGGACAACCGACCGAGGACCAATTGAAGATCCCAAGTCGGAGCCAAGGAGCGTTGCACCGGCTTAACGCGTCGAGCGCCAAGCAGGAAACGCTTCACAAGAGGGTGGCTGAACAAGACATCCCCCTCAAATCCCTCATGATAGGAGGATATAGCTGCTGCATATACCCTCACTGTCGAAGCCGACAGACTATCAAGGAGAGACTGGAGATAACCCAGAACAGCATCCAGGGGGCAGGAGACTGGGTCCCAGCCCCCCCCCTTACACCATTCTTGGAACGCACGCCACCTGCCCGCGTAAACCGCGACAGTGGAGGGAGCATGCGCACACCGGATGGTATCAACCACTGCGGGATCCATCCTCTCCAGACTCACCCTCCCACCAGCCACACCACCAGGCGTTGACCCAACACCGGAGGCTGGACAAGCACTCCGTTGTGCTGCGAGAGGGCCGTCGCTGACCACGGAATGACCCAAGGAGGAGCGACCAGAAGCTGGATTAAGACCGGGAACCACACTGACGTGCCCCGGTCCGGCGCGACCAGGATCACCGTCCTGCGCTCCCTCCGTATCCGCTCCAACAGCTGACTCAACAGCTGTACAGGAGGGAAGGCGTACAGAAGACCGGGCGGCCACGGAAAGGTCGAGAAGGCATCCACCCCCAAGGGGGGATGATCCGCTCGACTGAGCGAGAACCACAAGGGGCACTTGTGAGAACGTCGGCACGCAAACAGATCTACCGAGGCCTCCCCGAACCGATCCCAGATCTGTCTGACTATGTCGGGGCGGAGTTCCCACTCGTCGCGACGAGGACCGCCCCGAGACATTATATCCGCCGCCACATTTTCCGTACCAGGAACGTGGAGCGCCCGCAGACTGCGCAGCCTGCGGGATGCCCATAGCAACAGTTCGCGCGCCACCCGGAGCAGGCGGGCGGAACGAGTCCCACCCTGCCTGTTGATATACGCCGCCGCCGTCACATTGTCCGTCCTGATCAAAACATGTTCGCCTACCACCAGGTGGCCGAGCCGTTTGAGGACCAGGAGGACCGCCTTCAACTCCAACACATTGATATGCAGGACAGCTGGGTCGGCATGACCCGTCCAGCTGCCCCCCACTGCGTGGGTCCGAAACGCCCCTCCCCAACCTGTGAGAGAGGCGTCGGTGAAAACCGTGACGTGGGAGCCACTGCTGCCCATGGGGACCCCAGCGGAGAGGATACCCAGCCTCCCCCAGTGTGCGAGATCCCCCCATATCGACAAAGGAACCGTCAACCGTCTCCCTTTGCCCCACACCGGATCTATTCTCAAAGAGAGAAACCACCTCTGTATCCGCCTCATAAAGAGGAGGCCAAGAGGAACCACCGTGTGGGCCGCCGACATAAGGCCCAGCAGACGCATCACCTGCAGCGCCGTAACCGTCCCTCCCAGACGGAAACCCCCGAGCGCGTGACGGAGATCCCGCCGACGCTGCTCCGAGAGGGTCGCAAGCATGGGCTTCGACCTCAATGTCAAGCCCAAGTACTCCACCTGTTGACTGGGAAGAGGGGTACTCTTCTTCCAATTCACAGCAAAACCCAGGCTGGTGAGGAATTCCACCACCAGTCGAGTATGAGACCTGGCAACCTCCTCTGAACGGCTGAGGAGCAGAATGTTGTCGAGATAGAACAGAACTCGTATCCCCCGACGACGTAAAGGCCCCAGAGCAGCCGCCACGCACTTGGTGAATGTGCGGGGAGCCAGAGAATAACCGAACGGCATTCTGTGGTACTCGTACGCTACGCCCTGAAACAGGAACCGTAGGAACTTCCTGTGAGGAGGGAAAATGGGTATGTGAAAATATGCATCCTTCAGGTCTATGGAGGTGAACCAGTCCCCCCTCCTGACAGCAAGCAGAAGGAGTCGGACGGTCAACATCCTGAACGGTCTCACTACAATCAACCGATTGAACATGGACAGATTCAGTATAGGTCTGACCCCCCCAGTTTTCTTGGGCACCAGAAAATAACGGGAGTAGACGCCTGACATTGCGTCCTCTCTCGGGACCACAACGACGGCCTGCTTCGCCAACAGAGATTGAATCTCGTCGGCCAGGGCTGTCACCGCGCCCGACCCTAACAATAGGGTCGGCACCAAACCTGAGAACGGAGGATGGGGCCGCGCAAACTGCAAAACCAGCCCCGCCTCCAACGTTCTCCTCATCCACCGATTCAAGGGACATTCCCGTCGCCATATGTGAATATAATCCCACAGCGCCCCCGCCGTCAACTGACGCTGGGCCGCAAGGAACAGCAGATAATTGGCCCGGTCCCCCCCGTCGTGCAAAGCACCCAAGGGGGGACCCCGACAGAAAGGGCCGGTTTGATACGGGAGGAGCGGTCATCAAACTTGTGGACACACACTCACCCCCTGAACACCCCTCCAGCACACGCTGAGGAGCCGTTCCGCAGCCAGACACGCAAGGCCTGAGGACCCCATGGGCTCCTACACGCCGAAGCCCTGCAGTGATATTGCTACCACTCAAATCACGCCAGCCTCTCCTTTGCAGACCACTGCCGGTTTGACGGGAGTGGGAGGCAACAGCGCGATACCCCGCCTGGCGAGGGCGAAGCCGGGGTAACCCCTGCTGAGCATTCAACTGAAGAGGCACCGAGTCCCCCTGCTGACCACTGGAGCTAGTGGCAGCTGCAACACCAGGTTCCACCCACCCACAACCTGCGGTGTAGGAACCACGCGACGACGGAACATTCTCACGGACAGACCCAGGCTCAGCCATCAACTGGGTGTCAGCCCCTGTCTCCATGAGAAGTGAAGAATGGGGCCGCATACGCTTCAAAGAAGGTTCGTGGCCCGCAGCCAAAGGAGAACGCTCAAAGCCCCGCTTCTGGGGATACCAGAGAGAGGACTGAACGGGGAGCGGGCTGCTCGCGGCAAAATGACGACGGGGTGGTTTACCAACCCCGAAATCACCCAAAATGGCCGATCCCTCGGCCGCCAAGACTGTCGGCCTTGCGAAAACCTGTCGATTCTCCAACCAGGGCACCACTGGCGGGGGAAACATGGCCGCCTGTCGAGGATCTCGCCACAGTCGTTGACGAGACCGTGCTCCCACCCCTGGCTGCACAGCGTGAGGCGGTGTAGGACCCGAATCAAAAACCGCCTGCGCCTCCACAGAACGCCCAAAAAGACTATCTGTGGAAAAAGGAGTCGTGAGGAGAGAAAACCTATCCTCTTCCCCAAGAGGAGACTGCTCCAACCAAAGATGCCTAACAACCAAAGTCGATAGCATCCGAATCCTCCCCGCAGTTATAGCTTGCGACTGAGTCAAGATCTCTATAACACCACAAACATGAATCACGTTCATAGTGTCGGTTGGACCCAAAGACCTACAACCCGACGCCATCTTGGATAGGAAAGTAGCCAGCTGAGCCACAACACTGGCCGCCGCTAAATGCCATCCTGCAGCAGTATACCACTCATTCGTCCATACTGCCACCCTCCGAGCCGACATGCTATCAAGCAACGGCCGGGCGGAACGTCGTTCATCCCCGCCTGGGCACAAAAAAGAAGCTACCTGGCTACTTAGCCAAGGTACCCCCGGGCTGCACCCCGTCGTCAGCCCCTTCACCCGCAAAAAAGGTAAATAGAGCTCAGCGAACCCCCCCACACCCACCACCGACTGACCTTCATCAATGAAGGTGGCAAGAGGAGGGAAAAGCGGAATCCCGCAGCGGGGATTATTAGACATTCCAGCGTCAACATCAGCGTTAGCAGAAGAAGCAGCAGTAGCATTAGCATTAGCAGTAGCAGTAGCATTAGCGTCAACAGCATGTTCCAGGATCGCCAAGACATCGCCCACTACAGTGGAACGATCGCCAAGCCGCCCCGGCCCTGGTGCCGAAACATACTCCACAGCACGACCAACACCGACATTGACGCCTACTGACACAGACCTCACCTTTGTACAAGCCGACCCGTTAGCCAAACCTTGTACGCTGCCCCTCGGTCCGTCGCCGTCAGCCGAGGAACCACCAGCATAGGTCTGCGTCGTCGAAACAAGCTCCGGAGAATCCAGGGAAACACAATCCTCCGGTAAGCCCTAAACATTATTAATCTTCCTTAATCTTTTCATTCCGCTAGCTCGTATGGTGCAAGCATCCAGTACGCTGGGACGAAAATAGAGGAAGGGTGTTTCATGACCAGAGTCATGGTTATATGGGTGGTACCACCATAAGGGGCGGGGCCCCATACAGGTGGGGTGCATGTGTTTTTTGTTCGTGGGAGATACATTAGGTATCACAGGAGATAGAAGTATCTCGTAAGGCTCAGAGCGGGACGCGATGCTATACGAAATATAACTATTTTCAGAAATTTTGCCTAAAGGTACATGCCTAAGTAAATGGAAGATTGCTCCACTTCTACAGGGTCAATTTGCATGTTCTTGGGATCTAGTAACATCTAGGGACCTGGGGGTATTCCCAGTGTCAGAAATATTGTGTCTGTTACTAGGCTTGAGTAAATTGTAATAAAAAAAAGGAGAATATAAATTATGATTTTATTTTGCATCTGTGCCGGTGAATAACACCATGAAAACATTGAGGTTCTTCTGATTTCGCTCACTGAGCTCATACAGCACCGTCTTGAGATCAAGTGTACAAAAATCTAAGCAAATGAATAAAGGGAAGATGATTAAACAGAAGGATTTGTAGATACAGTAATAAATTATAATCCATTTTAATTATAAATTCATATTTGACCTTGATCTTATTATGGCCAAATCATACATCTATGGGTAGGGAAAAGGCTCCTCTTTCCAATGGCAGTGTTAAATCAGGATTTAGTAATTTCCTCGCGGTTTTTACGATAAAAGAGATATAATTAGCATTTTTTATAAATCTATAAATCTTATAAATCTGTACATATACCTTATACATCGGTAAAAATGAAAATATACACTTTGACTGCTGTTTTGATAGGGTTAGGTCTTTACTCTTGGATACATTTGAAAAAAAAACATGTGGGCTCTCTTGAGGACGATTCGCAACGCGCCAATTTGCCGACCTCTAGCGGCTCGGGTGTGCATTTCTTTTAATACAATAATAGATAGAATTAAAGCCCTATTTGTTGCATGTCGATTGCCCTTTCAGGTGACAAAATCTGTAACTCAAGCGGTTCTCGAGTTACATTACCACCCCCAACTCCCGGGGCTCTAGCTCCGTCAACCATTTGGCGATCTCGAAAATGTTTGGACAGGGTTGTAGCTTGTAGAGTGTGGCTTTCCAATGATACCCCACATGGGGATCTAATATGGTCTCTATTGATCGATTTATGATAAAGAAAACCAGGGTCCCCTTATAAGGGGACCTTACAGCTTAACGTTCTTTTTAAATAATGTGCTAAATAAATAAACTAAACTAAAACTAAACTAAACTAATCCATTGCTCATCAGCGCGGGCCTTCTCATAATATTGGTGTTCAGTCTTGTATTGTTCATGTGAATCCCTTGATCGTATTGATTAGGCCAACTAAATTTGTAAAATATTGTGTCTGTTACTATGCTTGAGTTAATTGTTATGAACCAAAGGAGACGTGAAAGATTGCCAATGCGCTCATCCAGCACCTTTTTGAGATCACGTGTACAAAAAATCTAAGCAAATGAATAAAGGGCAGATGATTTACAGGGGGTTTAAGATAAGATAAGATAAGATATTCCTTTATTGATCCCCTTGGGGGATCAATACTTGTAGATACAGTACTGCATTTTGCCATCTGGACACATGCAATTTGAAATATGAATATAGAATATCAGGCCTATCAATGACCTTATTATGGCCAAGTCATACATCTATGGATCGGGCCAAATCTCCTCTTTCCAATGGCAGAGTTAAATCTGGATTTAGTACCACCAGGCGTCCGTGACAGGGCAGCAAAGACCTTGAAGGAAATCTACTGTAAGTACAGTTACTTTTTTATAATGTGCATAGCTCCGCCATCTTTCATCAGATAGAGACGTGTTTCTTTTCAAGACATTCACAGAAAGGTAAAGAAACAAACTCTGTTCTATTTTATGGCAATAACATTCAGGTTTGTTCCACCCGTGAGATATAATCACAGAAATAATATTTTCAACAGCTTTGACAGAGGCTGGTGTGAGCTGGTATAGTCTTAGGACTACAACGTTTTCATGATGCGTTATTTCCTCGTGTCTAATTCATCCGGTTTCCGCTGCGATGCGGCAAGATATTTATAAACTCATATTTAGCTAATAACAAATCATTGGTAAACAAATCTAGTACTGAAAATATCCACTTTGACTGCTGTTTTGATAGGGTTAGGGCATTTACTCTTGGCTACATTTGACATAAATTTACCGGACCGCTCAGGCTTAACCACTTAAGGATTGACGGCATTTAAAAAAATATATAATCGAGTCCCACCGGTAATAGAGTCTAGTCTCTTTTGAAAGGTAACATTCCGAAGTTTCTTACACAATAAAGAAAATTCACTTTGCGTGCTAATGAAATAGAGTAACAGAGGTTTGAACACACTGAAGTAAAAGTTGTGTAAAAAAAGTTTATAAAAATCCCACGAAAAATGTGTATTTCACAAAAGTTTTTGTAATGTGTGTACCGCAATAATTTTGCGTGATTATCCAAAATGGCTATCCGCTGTCGAGTAAAAATAAAGGACTTCTTTGTCTTCTTGTGTCACCTTCCTCCACTCTGAGCGCCTGTCTGGGATTGCTTTCAGAGCAGACGCACCTTGGCTACATCGGTGGTCAATCATTTTCGCCATCAGCGGTGATTGGTCACTGGTCAGTTCAGGACCGCTCACATCCGGATGACACTTGTCAAATGACGCTAGTGGGATGTTTCGTCTTCTAACTCGAGACCCGAAGCACGCAATATTGAGTGGGGTGACTATCGAAAGGCAGCTAATTCAACTTTGCAACAATGTATTGGTTGATCAGGGACAGGGTTGATTAGTAAATCGCAAATTACTTTGGGTATGCAATCAAAAAAATTAAATAATAATAAACTAACCCCATTTTTGCCCGATCGTTAACCTCTTCCGCCCGTGCGATCCGCCGGCTGATTACATCACGTCATAAATCAATCTCTCCAGACTGTCTGACAAAAATATTTTTTAATACATTTAAAAAAAATACACTTCCCAAAGGCCTCTAGGTGACTTCAAGCTAATTACTTCTGTATGCATTTTTTTTTTATATCTTTTATTACTCGGGATAATATACCACAAAACTAGGGGTGTAACGATGCAACCTCACAACGATTAATTTCTATTACGATTATTCAGGCAACGATTCAATGCATCATGAAATCTCTTCATTTGATCACGATTCGATTCGATTCGATTTGATACATTTTCGATACATTTTCGATTGGTTAATTCCCCAAAACATTTTGAATACACAAATGTGGCTGGGGGAACTGATTCACTCAGCATGAATGGACTATAGGTCAATAAAAACAATACACACACAAATAATAAAAATAAATAAATAAAAACGAATTCGATTAATCGATGCATCGTTACACCCCTACACAAAACTGAACGTTATTGGCATATATTGGAGCACAGTTAGTTTGTCTCCCCTATTTTGAGCATTTAGCAACAATCAGATTTGAAATCAGTTTCAAAATGGCTGAACTCTTGCAATAATAAGAAATCTTTCATTCAGAAAGATTTCATTCTCTGTTCTTCATGCCTGGTGAGACTAAATCCAAATTGAACTCGCCCATTTGAAAGATAAGATTTGGCACAATCCATAAATGTGTGAATTGACTATAATACGGTAATTTATAGGCCTGCTATTCTATATTCTATAATAATATTTCAAATTGCATTGGTCCGGATGGGAGAATTCAGTACTGTATCTACAAAACCTTCTGTTTAATCATCTTGCCTTTATTCATTTCCTTAGATTTTTTGTACAACTGATCTCAAGAAGGTACTGCACGAGCTCAGTGGCAGTTCTTCATGTCCGGTCATTTTAAGCATGGTGTTATTCACTGTCAAAGATGCAAAGAAAAATCTTAATTCATATTCTCCTTTGTTTCATCACAATTTAAGCAAGCCTAGTAATAGACACACTATTTCTGACACTGGGAATACATTCACTGAGGTCCATAGATGTCCCTAGATACCAAGAACATGCAACTGGCCTTGTAGAAGTGGAGCAATATTCCATTTACTTAGGTATGTATTGTAGGCGGATTTTCAGAAAATAGGGCTCCGGGTTTAAGAGGTTAAGAGGTTAAGGCAGGGGTGGCCAACCCGCGGCTCGCGAGCCGCATGCGGCTCTTTGCCTGTCAATGTGCGGCTCTTCCATCCATAAAAAAAAAAAAAAAAAAAAAAAATTCTTTTTATTTCTTTTTTTACTTTTTAATTTTTTTTTATTTTTAATTTTTTTATGTCACTCATTCCATAAGGACGTAGAATAAACATTTACATTTTTTTTTTAAATGGTCCATTTGCATGTTCTTGGTATCTGAATCTAGGGACATATATGGATCAGTGTCAGAAATAGTGTGTCTGTTACTAGGCTTGAGTAAATTGTAATGAACCAAAGGAGAATATCAATTCTATTTAAAAAAAAATTATCTTTGACTGTAAATAACACCATGCTAAAATTGACCAGACCTGAAAAATCTAAGCAAATGAATAAAGGGAAGATGATTAAACAGAAGGTTTTGTAGATACAGTACTGAATTCTGCCATCTTTTTTATAATGTAAATTTCTCCACCATTCTTCATCATATTGCAACACCGTTTTTTGCAAGACGTTCACAGAAAGGTAGAGAAACTAACTGCGTTCTGTTTTATGGCAATAACGTTCAGGTTTGTGGGAGATAATCCCAAAAAATAAGAGAAATTAAAAAGTAAATCCAGAAGTCAGATGATTGACAGGGGCTGGTGTGAGCTGGGTAGGGTAGTTTTTCGAAATTTGAAAGCCCTGAGTCTCTTCCTTCAAAAGACTACACTCACTTTTGGCTGTGCCACTTCCTCCTGTCAATATGCGCCGGTTTCCGACTCAATGCCCTGAGATTTCTATAATCTTATATTTCACTAATAACAGTTAAAATAATTGGTAAACAAACATAATGCTGAAAATATACACTTTTACTGTATATCTCGGGCTTAAGAGGTTAACCCTGTGAGGCCCAAATTAAAAAGAAATTAGCAACTTCAGAGGCCAGAGGGTGGGACATATAAACACATTTACTATCAAATAGCATTGTGAGGCTGAACAACAGGACCAATTGACTATACATGTGCTTAAAGGGGAACTATCTTATAAATGGCTTTTTTCAGTGTTTACCATTGTTTCTTAGCTATGTGGACTTATATTAATAGGATATATGTCTCTAATTCTCATATTGGCGAATTCTTCCAATTCTCCTCTCACAATATTCACCCTCACTGAACTGAGTCATCTGAAAATGTGCATATCTGTGATGTCAGAGATTTCTCAGCTGCATAATAATGTGGCAGTTGATATGGCAGTTGGCACCAGGCCACACAGTGGTTGGAGCCCAGCCTCAAAACGGCTTAAGATCTTGAGGTAGAAAAATGCGGTTTTTAGTACTTGATTAGAAATACAAAACAATGCATTTTTTTTGAAAAAAACCTAGGTGTTCCATAGACTCACAGGAATTGTGTAAAAGTGCCCAAATAGTGAAAGAAATAGTAAAATAGTTCTACTTTAACATTTTTTAAATAAACATTATTTTTTTAAATGGCTAAAAGTGATTTTGTAATTTTGCAACCGTGGGTCTCACAGGGTACTTTTAACCCTGTGAGGCCCACATAAAAAAGACATTAGCAACTTCAGAGGCCAGAGGGTGAGACCTATAAACACATGAAGGGTGCCGTGACTGAAAAAAAAGGTTGAGAAACGCTGGTATATGGTGTGGCTCTTTGTGGTACCACAGTCATTTTTTTGTGGCTCTTAGTCTCTGACTGGTTGGCCACCCCTGGGTTAAGGGGTTAACCCCTTAAGCCAGAGCAGTTCGGTACCGGTACAAGATTGATATCACGCCATAAATAGATGAATACAGAATGTATTAATTAATGTTGTGTTTCTTATGAGTGTATGAGTGTATAAATATGAAATATGAGTGTATAAATATTTCGGCGCATCCCGACAGAAACCTGATGAATTATACGTAAGGAAATGCCATTCTGTTTGTCCTATGAGGAGAGGAGACCCAGGGCTTTCAATGGGCTTTCAAATTTCATAAAACTATACTCTTCCCATGCTCACGCCAGCCCCTGCCAATCATCTGACTTCCAGTGTGAAGCCTTTTTTTTAACGTGATTTTCAGGATCATATTTCACGGGTGGAACAAACCTGAACGTTATTGCCATAAAATAGAACGTAGTTAGTTTATTTACCTTTATTTTACCTTTCTGTGAACGTCTAGCAAAAAAAAAAAAAAAATGCGTTGCAATCTTATGCAAAATTACGCGGAGACATTTACATTATAAAAAAGTATCTTGAGATCACGTGTACAAAAGAATCTAAGCAAATGAACAAAGGGCAGATGACTTACAGGGGTTTATGTCTATACAGTACTGCATTTTGCCATCCGGACTCATGCAATTTGAAATATGAATATAGAATATAGAATATCAGGCAGGAATAAATTACCTTATTATGGCCATGTCATACATCTATGCTCCACTTGGTTGTTTGTCTGTAAATATTGAGTGAAGAGAAATAAAGAAGTCCAAGCATTTGAAAAGGACAAATATTTTTTAAATAGCATTTCAATACATTAGTAACAATGGTATGGCGTTATGCATTCTTCCTTTTTTTTTTCCAAATCCATATCCAATTCTTCTCTACCGGTCCACAGTGGCCAAATCTGTCATTGATCCAAGTAATTGTGATCTAATTATATTGTAGTTTGTTACTATTTTTTCTATCCGTTGTATCTGTGTACTTTGTATCATGAATAATACCTCCATTCAATGAAATACCATCATCGATTTTAAATGAATCCCACTTCCCACCTCTGATAATATGAAACGTTCTTCCTGTTATATTGCAGTTATCGTTGGACCTCAGTGGGGCAACAGTGGCTCGGGAGGTAGAGCAGTCATCTGGTAATCTGGAGGTTCCCGGTTCGATTCCCGCTCCTCCCGAGCAGTGTGTCGATGTATCCTTGAGCAAGACACTTAACTTAACCCCTAATTGCTCCCGATGAGCAGGTTGGCTCCTTGCATGGTTGCCTCTGCCATCGGTGTGTGAATGGGTAAAATGTGAGGAACAAATATATATATATGCAGCCATTTACCATTCAGTGCTATACTGAGCAGCCTGTTTCATTTGTAAAACGTGTCAAATCATGTAAAGAATTTAGAGAAAAATGGAAACCTACTTAATGCCATTTTGTGCACTTTTAAACATCCCTAAAAGAAAATAAGTGGTTAGAGTCCTAGAGTTTCATTACAAAACTTATTTCATCGTTGAAAGATATTTACAGTAGATGTAAAGTGCACATTTGGAGGATGTGCTAGTTGGCCAGATTAGTACGCCACCTTGTTTAAATATGAAGTTTTGAGCATCCACAAGGTGGTTAAAGGGGAATCCCATTTTGAGCCTCTCTTGTATTTATAGAAAAGTTGCTTTACTACAGAGTAAAAATTAAGGTCACAGCCAGCTTTGATTGAGAGAGAAGATTGAGGCATCATTACTACGTGTCATTATGACATAGCTCTACTAAATTAGCACCTTTCACTGCCAATGTTTCTCAGCAGAGATCTCTTTGGCCACATAGAGATAATTAATTAGTTATGCCTCAATCTGGTAAATTAGTTGAATGGTGCTTTGCTGTGGAATTCCCCTTTAAGGTACATTTTCAGATATGCTGATGTGATGTGATCGTTTCATGGACCTCATGTTTCTCTATAAGTTGATTTCAAGGTAAAAAACCCCAAACAAAACAGCAACTTTACCTGCATCCTACAAATTCTACATCTGTTGATTCTAACAGGAGGTCAGATAGGTACTGGGGGTCAAGGGCATGGAGGGATTTGTTAGGTAAGGATGAGGATCTTATATGAGATACAGTCAGGAGAATGAGGCTGGCAGGTCACTGCCAGAGACACCATGAGCTGCCAGCCAGCAAACTTGTGCTGTGGGAGCCAACACAAGGGCATCGATCACGAGGACGTCCCACATTAACATACGTGGACGTACTCAGGAGAGATGCAGGAGCAGAAAGTACCGGCGAGCTAGCCGGATGCATGGAGGATCGGGATGACTGGAAGCACCGATAGAGGGCCCGTCCGAGGACAACCTAGAATAGATAGATACAGGACTTGGGAGCCAGTGGAGGTGGATGAGGGTGGGGGTGATGTGCTGCTAGGGCTGGGTGCGGATGAGAACCCTGGCAGCTGAGTTCTGCACATACTGGAGCCTGTCCAGTGTGTTGCTGGGTACCCTGGACAGGACTCCAGTACAGTAGTCAAGGAGGTGATGCAGGCATGGATGAGGGTCTAACGACCACCCCTAGGCATGGTTTATTTTTCACAAACCACTCCTGCGCGTGATGTAATGCTTAATTAGATGTCGGTGATAGTAGTGTTGCAGACTAACAGTTGGTAAGCATGCACTCATGTGTGTAGTGAAACACAGATGAGTGCATGCAATAGCAACTGAACATTTAGAAAAATTAAAGATAGAGCTAATAGCGATAGCAACTGAACATTTTGAGAGATTAAAGATAGAGCTGATAGCGAATCTATTTGAGGCACAGGGGCAACACAAAGAGGGTCGCGTCCTCCCCGTCTTAATCACGGGACGTTCAACACTCCGGTCATCGCTCCGAGACAGCCGGAGACAGGGAGATGGGGGGCGGCGCAGAGAGGGTCGCAACCTCCCCGACATCATCGCGGGACGTTCAGCACTCCGGTCACCACTACGAGACCGCCGGAGACAGGGAGACAGGAGGGCACGCAGAGAGGGTCGCATCCTCCCGGCCTTCATCGCAGGACATCTGACACTCCGGTCAACACTCCGGGACAGCAACTCACAGGGAGACAGGGAGACGGGACAGGCGTTAGACAGCTCGCGTGATTGTAGTGGGTGGACATAGCAATAGATACAAGTGGTAAGCATATGTGTGAATAGAGTAGATATATGAAGTAAGCATATTATGTGAATAGAATAGAAGTACTTAACCCGCAATGAAACCACGTTGACAGACCACGGACAGAAGACTGTAAGGAGCTGATCCGTGGCCTCGGTGGTGCATGTAGAGCAGTCTCTGCAATCTTGGCCAAGACCCCGAGACATCCATCACCTTGGACAGCAGGCACTCAGAGAGATGGGGGGGGGGGGCAGGGGGGGGGGGGGGGGGGCAGAGGTTAGAGAGTTCCCATGTTTGTAGTGCTGCGGAAAAGCAGAGATGGGAGAAAAATAGACATCCTAACTAAACTAGACAGATTAATCTAAAGGTCAGTCCCCGACCAGGTGAGATCAGGGTAGGTTGAAGGAGAGAGAGAAAAGATGGGTCTTAAGCAGGGATTTAAAAGCTTCGACAGAGCAGGCGCCCCTGACGATGGCAGGTAATTTGTTCCAATCAGAGAAGCTCAACGCTTTTCATTGGAATGAGCACGAAATGTAGTGGTTATTTAGTGGACCATCCTCATTCCTAGACTGTGTTGAATGAGGACAGCATAGATTCAACCACTACATTTTGTGCTTATTCCAACGAAATTCCCTTTGAGCTTGTCTGATTGGTTAAAAGGAGGAACAAACCCTGGGGAACAAACCCAGGACACTTACCTCAAGACTACCAAGACACACTTTTCTGATAGCCTCGCCCAAAGCCTAACCCTAACCATAACCACACTTTACCTTAAACTAACCATAACCATAACCCTAACCCTAACTGTAACCCTAACCCTAAACTTAACCATAACCCTAACTTTCTATCCATATTCTATATCTATTCCATAACCGTTAAAAACAAACCATCATCATATTATTGCTATGTTTGCTATCAGGGGTGGGTGGCTTAGTCTAGTGGTGAGAGCACTCATTGTTCATTTGAATCCCAGTCCCACTGTTTGTTTTGGACTTCTGCAAATACAAAATGTAAATATATGACTTATACAATAAGTAAATATATTACTTATGGCTATAACACAACGTACATTATATAAATGTCCCCCTGTGGTCGGTTAGTACTTTATTTACTTACACGTTACCGTGTTGCCCCTAGACAATGTCTATCATTCTCGTGCTCTTAGATTCATAACTGGTGATAGTTACGGCACTCATTGTTGCATCCTATATGATAAGGTGGGTTGGTCTTCTCTATCAGAGAGACGGAAAAGGCATTGGTATCTGTTTATCTTTAAGGTCATTGATGGAAAATTGGCACCATGTATCGCAGTGATGCTAGAATGGAATTATGGACCTTATCTGACTCGCTCAAATTATTGTCTTACACTTAAGGTCCCACGAGTTCAGTATGAATGTGGGTGCCCTATGCAAATGTATTTGATCCCTTTTTTATGTACTTGAACTGTTTGAACTTTAAATCTTGACGGCATTAACAAATGAGGGTAAAACCTCCACGTTCATTTCAAGACTAAATAAAGGTTTCAATCAATTCCATACATCTTAATGTCCAGAAATATGAACTATGCCTTTAAGATGGAGTTTCTTTATTTTTTATGAGACAGGGATGGGTACAGGCATCTCTCTGGGTGTGTCTGTCTGCTCTGTTCATACATGCTCACCTGCTGCATCTGTGCTCACAGTGTTTTTCTTCCCCGGGTCATGCTAGCTAAGACTTGTTCCTATAGTTCCCCCAAGGTTGGGACAAGGCCCCCCTAGAGGAGGGGTCTTGAGATCATGAAAACGGGAGTCTCTTGAACATTTTTCTATTCAAAGTAAAGTGAGCATAATAATATTTTCACAAAAAATATTTGGCTTTGTTCCCAAGTTAAAAAAAAAAAAGTATACTCAAGTATATTTTCAGAAAGTATGCTAAAGTTATGTTAAATTGAAACCACTTAAGTTGTACTTAGTGTTAAAATTTGCATGGATATATTTAAATTATACTTTTGATCTATTTTTGGTTACCTTTGCTTACCAAAATAGTACACTTTTAATAAGTTTACTTAAATACAATGCAAGTTTGGTAAATGTCACAGGTTGGTTTATTTGTGTATTTTCTTCTACTGTCTTTCTGAGACTGTACGTATAACGGGCCTTTTGTGTCTAAAGGACGACACCTTGATGGTATCTTGAACCACATGCAGCAGCCCCTGCGCGTGATTTATTTTCGTAGCCGTAGTTTGCGAAGACGCTCTCTGATTGGCCGCGTACAGCGAAGACCCTCTCTGATTGGTTTAGCTCCGAAGGGCTCTTCCGCCTTGTACATATATATTCTCTGCTTCGAAGTGGTTATGCTAAGCATAATCCACTTTGAAAGAGGGCCAAAGCATAACCACTTCGAAGCAGAGAATATATGTACAAGGCGGACATTTCTATCCGAGAGCCCTTCTGAGATAAACCAATCAGAGAGGGTCTTCGCTGTACGCGGGCTAGCCAATCAGAGAGCGTCTTCACAAACTACGGCTACAAAAGAAAATCACGCAGCCCTTGCACCATGAACTGGCCTACACCAATATAACAGTTAGCTACCAAATATGCTAGCTTAATGTAACAGTTAGTTCCCAAATATGCTATCTTAAATTAATGTAATTAGCTACCAAATATTGGAGGCAACCGGTCGTAAACCTGTTAAATGTATGTACTTTTGTAAAACCTCCACTCATTAGCCTGGCTTCAGCAATGCAGTGCACAGCAGCTCCCCATCTGTATTTTAATTTTTTTCTATTTTCATTTTTTTGGGCAGGGTGGGGGGTTTATTTCATGATAATGATAGGTACCTACTTCTTATAAAAAATATCTTTCAAATGACCCAATGCATCACCACTGAAATGGGCGTAATCCAGGGCGGATTTAGGATTGTAGGAGATCCGGGGTTTAGCCCAGATAGGTTAGATTCTTTTTACTTCGACACCACAACCTTTAATTTATACCACCACCTTAAAGCGGACAAAAGGCACTAGAGAACACTTACATTCACACCCTTTAATTAATGAAGCAAACAATAATAATAATTAATAATAATAATAATAATAATAATAATAATAATAATAATAATAATAATAATAATAATAATAATAATAATAATAATAATAATAATACTAATAATAATAATAATAATAATAATAATAATAATAATAATAATAATAATAATAATAATACACTGTATTTGTATAGCACCTTTCATACAAGAATTGCAGCTCAAAGTCAAAGTGCTTCACAGCAGTAAAAAAAGACAGGCATAAAATGAGCACAACATTGGCAGATCAAGAGCAATGCATAAAGTGCAGACATAAAGCATAAAATAGATAGCAGCAAAATAGACAAAGTCAAGGTAAGACATAGAACATTAAATCACATAGTTTTTCATATTAGGATCTAAGATCTAGGGTTAACTCGCTGAACGTTGAGCGCCAGGACCCCCGAAAACCAGAGTATAGTCGGGTTTCCATCGTTGTTTCTTTTATTCGATATTTCCATTCATAAAGACATGCCGGCAGCCTGTGTTATCACTGGGGATGGGTCTGAAATCTCAAAAGTCCAATACCGCCGCCTAACGCCTTGCGGCCGCTATTGCACTCCGTTTGAAACGATGTGGCTTGGTGTCTGGGCCGAGCTGCGGCCTGCGGGCGGGGTCTAACTACTCGGTCAAGCCAAACGCTTATAACGCATGCATCGACGAGGGCCGGGTTCATGTTCAATGCTGGATTATGTTGGCACCTTGATCGACATCAGTACTTGGAATGGCGATCAGATAATTGGAATATTCTTTTCGGGACAGATCCTTGTCAAGGTAAGGACTATATGGTATCAATATTGCGTTGATCCAAAAATGTCTTCATGCTGATCGGGCCCGTGTGTGTGTGTGTGTGTGTGGCGTGTTCTTGTTAGGGTTTGAAACCGACCTCAAACGTACGGCACAGACAGGTAGTTCAGAGTTAGCCAAATACTAGGGCGTATTTATTTACAGAGTCAAAAAGGAGTCAAGTAACAATTTCGGCAGAGTTATCTGCGGCTCTGCAGATCCTCTTGGTGTTAGAGGTGGGGAATCGGCGTTGACGCCGTAGCGGCTCTGCAGATACTCCCAGCTTCAACTCGAGGTGGAAACGGAGAGAGAGAGAGAGATCAATAACAGTCCAACAGTACACAGAGGCAGTGCAGTTCCCTCCTCCCTTAGCTGAGTCCAGAACAAACAAAAATGATAATCTTCAGTGTTCTCCACAACACACAATTTAGCGGAGTCCAGTGCAAACGAAAACGATACTCTTCAGTGTCTCTTTTAAACACACAATTTAGCGGAGTCCAGTGCAAACAAAAACGATACTCTTCAGTGTCTCTTTTAAACACACAATTTAGCTGAGTCCAGTGCAAACAAAAATGATACTCTTCAGTGTTCTCCAAACACACAATACAGATAATCCAAAAAAGGGTTTGGTTCCAACTCACCAAAGCGCAAACGCGTAAAGCGGGCAACGAGGCGCAGCTCCAAACGGAGGAACAAGGTATTCACCAGAGGCAATCCAAGGATGTCCTGGAGGGAAAGTAGACGAGGCACAGCAACGGGGGGAAAGCAGGCAGAAGCAGAAGTATTCAAAACGACCCGACCACGATTGAAAGAAGGTCCCAGTATATGAAGCCTCTGGAGCGCTGATTAGAACACATATCAGGTGCGTGATGGTAATTGATACTTGACCTAGAAGTGTGCGTTCGGCAACGGGCCAATCCTCACAGTTCTGTTGGTTGCGATCAAAGCATGGAGGGGCGCCCCCCCCCCCCCCCCTTCATGCATCCATGATGAAACATAATACCGATAATCTAAATTTGATTTGAGAACAGTAGCTAGTCCAGGGAAGAAACGATAACGCGTTTACTAGAATACACGTTGCCGGCCATTACTCCAGTCCTTCTACTCAGGAGCTGTAGAGAGCATCTTGACCGGAAACATCACTGCCTGGTATGGGAACAGCACGGCACAGGACAAGAAGGCCCTACAGAGAGTGGTGCGCTCAGCCGAGCGTACCACGGGTATTGCGCTACCTCCCCTGCAGGCTCTATACAACAAGAGGTGCAAATCCAGAGCCTGCAGGATAATGAAAGACCCCCACCACCCCAATAACAGCCTGTTCCAGCTGCTGAGGTCAGGCAGACGCCTGCGAACTCCAGCTACTAGGACGGAGAGGCTTAGGCTAAGCTTCTTCCCCCAGGCCATCAGAGCCTTGAACAATGAACATTGAGAGACACAGAAACTGAACTATCCACACACAAGCACATACACGACACGCACGCTGAGCACGCTCACACACTAGCAGCCACTTTAACACTCATGCCGCACACACGCACACTTATGGCCAGAGGAAAGGCCACTTAAAGTAGTATAGCATCAGGAACAGTGTATTGCACTACTAAAGCTACCTAGCATGTCCTATATGCTCTGTAAATACTAATGTACAGATACCGAGATGGCACACCATGTACCTGTTTATTGCACTGTTTTATTGGATTCTATTAATATGTTGTACCACTGTATTTTATTGGATTCTATTATATGTTGTACCACTGTATTGCACATCGTCGCGGGCAAGACCAGCCGCATTTCATTGTATACCTGTATGCCGTGACAATTAAAACTCTTGACTTGACTTGACTTGATTACGAAGCATTTTGGAAATTACACCAGACCACCCTGAAACTACACTCATATTCACAACAGTATAAAACGGAAATGTATGGATGGAAAAATTATCAGTTTTGATCAGACCGGAAGAAACTCAATGACAATCGACTATATTATTAGATCCATAGCTATAATATATAATATAGCTTTAGGCCTGCAAACACAGCCACGTATCCCCATGTTAAAAGGCGCAGGCCTTTCAACAGTAACAGTAAACAGCGCCATCTGGCGCTGAAAGCGTTAATAGGCGTTTTTGTTTACGGTTTGATTATCACTGATACAAAGTAAAATAGTGCAGTGCAATAAAATAGTTAGTAAAATAGAATAAAATAATGCAATAGTGCATTGCAATAAAATAGTTATCATCGTATTTTTTCGGGAGGCCGGTAAGGAGTGCATTACAGTAGTCAAGTCGGCTTGAGATAAAGGCATGGATCTGGTTTTCAGCGTCCTTTTGATTTATAAATGGCCGTACTTTAGCTATGTTTCTAAGGTGGAAGAATTATGTTTTTGTCAACTTGTTGATTGTGATTTAAAGCTTAGGTCTGAGTCTACCATAACACCAAGACTTAACTCACTCAAATACAGTTAGCAGCTGGATAGACTACAAATGGAAATTAGCTTCTGGTGCTAACATATTTTCATGTAACAATGATTAATTGTAAAAAAAATAATAAAAAATAAAGATAATAACAATAAATATATATATATATATTTTTTTTAAAGTAGATTCGGGGCTTGAGCCCAAGTAGCCACCCCCTAGCCCCGCCCCCGTTTCCAATTTTTTTTTCTTTTTACTCAATTACCCCCCCCCCCCCCCCCCCAGGATGGTGAACTATGTACATAGTTTTGGGAAAGTCAGAGAAATTAAGATTTCCTCAGAGGACAGTTTGGAACACTGTTTGAAGCTAGAATGCTACCTGAAACGTTACAGTTTCATTGTTGTTCACAAAGGCAGGGGGTGTTGAGGAAGTTATTACTTACATGTATTACTCTCAATTAAATCTAGTGTGATTATGTTAATTCTTGCTCTTCATGATAACATTGTAAGTTATTTGTGATATTACTTTTGCCTTATTTTAAAATGTGTACATACACCTAGAATTACAAGAAGAGGATGAGTCAGTGTTGTCATAGAAACGTTCGGACAAGGCTTCTCCTGTCACATTCAATGGCATTGTAAGAAGTAACGTTGTCTCCCAGTGTTAAATAACTTCCGTGAGAATGTTGGGGCTGTGACACATCCTCTTTTCATTATTCTAGACAATATACCAGGAATTTGTCCTCTGCAATTAATCCATGTACATAGCACACATGTCCTTTTATAGTGTGAGGAACCTGGAGCACCTGGAAGAAATCTAGTCTATATGCCATTTTTATCATCCAAAGCACCTATATAACACTACTTTTGTTAATGTTTTGTATATTTTGTATAGTGTTTGGTCCTTATTCTTTAACTTTTTACTTTAAGCACAAATTCAGGAGGGTCAAACCCCTAACCTTGGCAGCGTTAGCTAACGCCATGCTCTACCCCATAGAGTTACACAGAACCACAGATAGATTTTTTTTTTTAAATCGATAAATGTATTCATATCATGCTTAGAACGGGGTTCTCCTTGAAACCAAGGTTTCCAGTTCATTAAACCAAAAGTCTTCCATTTGGTTTGTTGCATGCAAAGCATTGAGACAATCCTGTCAGGTTCTCCCTCGGTCTTCCATCGAGTGTCATTGTTACAGTACAGGGTATGTACTCTACCCCACAGGCTGTTGAGTCATTGTTCTCCAGAACAAACACTGTGACCCTATTCTATAGAAATGTTAGGTAAGGCTGCCATTCATTGAGTGAGAGGTGTGTTCCACATCGGAGCTCGCTGCTCTCCCTTGTGACACAAGCTATTGTAATCCTTTCTCAAAGGAGGAAACTAGAGACTCAAAACCTAGAGCTAAACCCAGTGCTAACATGGCAATGTGTCCCCACTTTTAAACCAGGAACAACCCCGATATGGAGGCTGTTTAGGGGACCCTTGAAAGTTGTTGATGTTGTTATTGTTGTTGTCGTCGTGAGTTCCAGGGGGTCCCCAGCAAAATGTAATGTTTAATTTCACTAGTATTTAATTTGCATGATAATTATAGTTTTGTATTTTTCATTCGTTTTTATTTTTATTCCATTTTTATTGTTTCAAATTGTTTATTTTTTAAATTTATTTAAAATTTGTATAATATGGGTGGGATTTGCTAGGGGCTAGATTTAAGAAATTCGGAATTGGTATTGTATTATACAAATACATCACAATTGACTCAGCGTGATGTAGACATCCCGTCTCAATGAACATTATACACCAATGCCTCATGCTTGTTGTGTTTACAAATTTGACCAAATAGACAAAGACTAAAACTAAATATTTTATTTTTTTTCTTTAACTGCACACTAGTTTCAGTTAGTTTTTACCCCACCTCTCTAAAGTCTAGTTTAATTAATTAATTAATTAATTAATTAAATAAAAATTTTCACACCTAGTTTTGTTTTTAGTTTACTTTTAGGGCGTTTTCACACCTGGCTCGTTTGGAGCTGTTGATCCGAAACCTGGAGCGTTTCCCCCCTATTTCGGTTCAGTTGGGCATATATTGTTATGGTTTGTAACCGACCCCAATCGCACAACACAAGACAGGTATGAGAGTAAGCCAAAACAGGGCATTTATTCAACACAAAGAAAAAGCGGCACTGTCCCTTTAAGGGAGAACACAAAAACACTGGAACAAAGAAATAGGGAAAAATGTGGCACTGTGCCTTTAAGAGGCGAGCAGGCTAAGGGGAAGGCTAAGGGACAGGGCCAGGGCAAAAGGACAGGGCAGGAACAGGGGCACTGGAGAGGGGAACAGGGACAGAGGCCCGGGGAGGCGGGCTGGAGACAGGGACAGAGAAAACAGGGTTAAGGCCTTGGACAGGGCGAGGGCCAGAGCTGCTTACAGGGATGGCAGGGTTCAGACGACGGAGGCCTGGCAAGGAGATCCTCCTCGGAAGTGAAGAGACGCATCCTCCCGTAGAGGATTAGGAAGCGATGCGTGCCGGCTTGAGCGTCTGGAGTAGGAGCGCGTCTGGAGAAGGAGTGCGCCGGCTTGAAGAGCGCGCCGGCTCGGGGTCTGGAGTGGAGCGCGTCTGGAGTTGGAGCGCGCCGGCTAGACGTCTGGAGTGGAGCGCGTCTGGAGTAGGAGCGCGTCTGGAGTTGGAGCGCGCCGGCTAGACGTCTGGAGTGGAGCGTGTCTGGAGTAGGAGCGCGCCGGCTTGGGGTCTGGAGTGGGGCGCGTCTGGAGTAGGAGCGCGCCGGCCCGAAGAGCGCGCCGGCTCGGTGTCTGGAGTGGGGCGCGTCTTGAGTAGGAGCGCGCCGGCCCGAAGAGCGCGCCGGCTCGGGGTCTGGAGTGGGGCGCGTCTGGAGTAGGAGCGTGCCGGCCCGAAGAGCGCGCCGGCTCGGGGTCTGGGGTGGAGCGCGTCTGGAATGGCACAACGTCTCCCAGTGAGAACAAAGGAATCCTCCCGTGGAAGAATAGAGAGCGATGACGATGTCTCACCAGGAGCGCGGCGGTAGATGGTAGCATACAGATACAGAACGACCCGACGAGGACTGGAGGGGAGATCCAGGTATTTAAAGCCCTCTGGGGCGCTAATCATAACTTATCACAGCTGTGAAAGGTAGTCCAAGGGTGTGGGCTGTTGAAGAGCAGAGGATTGATTGATTGATTGAAAACTTTATTAACAGATTGCAGAATGGGTACAATACAGTACAGCTCAATACACACAATTGTTAAGGGGATGCAGACCAGAGAAAGACTTTCGTCTTGTTTACACCAGGGTCCCCCATTTTCAATTCATCAGGACATATATGACATACATGACATACAGATAGTCAGTACTGCTACATCTATACATTTATGACATACCAGATTTGCAAATACAGTACTGTTTGTGATACAGAAGGAGTCAAGAAAAGGGAGTATATACATTTGACGTAGAAACTGTACATTGGAGGAGGTTGGGTGGGGGGGGGTTGGGTACACTGGGATATTGACAACCATACTGGGTAATTTACATTGGAGGTGGGTGGGGGGGGGGGGGGGGCACATTGTATAAACAAGCAAAACTGTACATTGAGGGGGGGGGGGGGGGGGGGACTCTGTACAAACAAACAAAATTGTACATTTAAATACCTGGATCTCCCCTCCAGTCCTCGTCGGGTCGTTCTGTATCTGTATGCTACCATCTACCGCCGCGCTCCTGGTGAGACATCATCATCGCTCTCTATTCTTCCACGGGAGGATTCCTTTGTTCTCACTGGGAGACGTTGTGCCATTCCAGACACGCTCCTTGGTAGTCCAAGGGAGAGTAAAACAACGCGAGGGTGGGGGCTGGTGAGGTGAGGAGAACAGGGAATTAAAGGTCCAGGGAACAGGCGAACCTCACAGTACCCCCCCCCTCCACGGGAGCCACCGGGCGACCCAAAAATACAGACAGTGGGGCAGGGGACATGACAAAGCAACAAACAAAAAAAAACTGGGCCATGCTAGCAGGGGAAGCTACACCAAAAGTGGGGCCAGCAGAGGGACAGGGTAGCTGCCAGGGCACTGCTAGCTACAGGGCCTATGCTAGCTGTACTGCTACATTAACATAGAGGCTGCGCTAGCTGCCGGAGCTAGGCTAGCAGACAGGGCTGGACCAGCATGAGAGAACAAGCTAGCTGGAAGGACAGTCCTAGCTGTGGGGAAACTGACCTTGCTAGCTGAAGGGGCAGTCCTAGCAGTGGGGAAACTGACCTTGCTAGCTGAAGGGGCAGTCCTAGCAGTGGGGAAACTGACCTTGCTAGCTGAAGGGGCAGTCCTAGCAGTGGGGAAACTGACCTTGCTAGCTGAAGGGGCAGTCCTAGCAGCGGGGAAACTGACCTTGCTAGCTGAAGGGGCAGTCCTAGCAGTGGGGAAAACTGACCTTGCTAGCTGAAGGGGCAGTCCTAGCAGTGGGGAAACTGACCTTGCTAGCTGAAGGGGCAGTCCTAGCAGTGGGGAAACTGATCTTGCTAGCTGAAGGGGCAGTCCTAGCAGTGGGGAAACTGGGTAGCTAACAGGGGAGCTAACGAAGGCTAACAGGGGAGCTAACAGGGGAGACTAGCAGGCTAACAGGGGAGCTAACAGTGGGTTAGAGGGAACTAAAAAGGGCAAACTCAACATACACTGTCTGTGCTGGCTGGGGTCGTCGACGGGTCGGGTCGTACTGTTATGGTTTGTAACCGACCCCAATCGCACAACACAAGACAGGTATGAGAGTAAGCCAAAACAGGGCATTTATTCAACACAAAGAAAAAGCGGCACTGTCCCTTTAAGGGAGAACACAAAAACACTGGAACAAAGAAATAGGGAAAAATGTGGCACTGTGCCTTTAAGAGGCGAGCAGGCTAAGGGGAAGGCTAAGGGACAGGGCCAGGGCAAATGGACAGGGCAGGAACAGGGGCACTGGAGAGGGGAACAGGGACAGAGGCCCGGGGAGGTGGGCTGGAGACAGGGACAGAGAAAACAGGGTTAAGGCCTTGGACAGGGCGAGGGCCAGAGCTGCTTACAGGGATGGCAGGGTTCAGACGACGGAGGCCTGGCAAGGAGATCCTCCTCGGAAGTGAAGAGACGCATCCTCCCGTAGAGGATTAGGAAGCGATGCGCGCCGGCTTGAGCGTCTGGAGTAGGAGCGCGTCTGGAGTAGGAGCGCGCCGGCTTGAAGAGCGCGCCGGCTCGGGGTCTGGAGTGGAGCGCGTCTGGAGTAGGAGCGCGTCTGGAGTTGGAGCGTGCCGGCTAGACGTCTGGAGTGGAGCGCGTCTGGAGTAGGAGCGCGTCTGGAGTTGGAGCGCGCCGGCTAGACGTCTGGAGTGGAGCGCGTCTGGAGTAGGAGCGCGCCGGCTTGGGGTCTGGAGTGGGGCGCGTCTGGAGTAGGAGCGCGCCGGCCCGAAGAGCGCGCCGGCTCGGGGTCTGGAGTGGGGCGCGTCTTGAGTAGGAGCGCGCCGGCCCGAAGAGCGCGCCGGCTCGGGGTCTGGAGTGGGGCGCGTCTGGAGTAGGAGCGCGCCGGCCCGAAGAGCGCGCCGGCTCGGGGTCTGGAGTGGGCCGCGTCTGGAGTAGGAGCGCGCCGGCCCGAAGAGCACGCCGGCTCGGGGTCTGGGGTGGAGCGTGTCTGGAATGGCACAACGTCTCCCAGTGAGAACAAAGGAATCCTCCCGTGGAAGAATAGAGAGCGATGACGATGTCTCACCAGGAGCGCGGCGGTAGATGGTAGCATACAGATACAGAACGACCCGACGAGGACTGGAGGGGAGATCCAGGTATTTAAAGCCCTCTGGGGCGCTAATCATAACTTATCACAGCTGTGAAAGGTAGTCCAAGGGTGTGGGCTGTTGAAGAGCAGAGGAGAGTAAAACAACGCGAGGGTGGGGGCTGGTGAGGTGAGGAGAACAGGGAATTAAAGGTCCAGGGAACAGGCGAACCTCACATATATGAACACAGCAATCACATTCTGTTGCGGAACAAAACAAGCGGGCCGAGACCACCTAGAGAGGGTGATCTCGGCGCACTTCCAAACGAACCCGACGCGACTCGTACGCTGTGAGAATGCAATCGACTTAACAAACCGACACAATAATAATAATAATACGTCGTGGGTCAACGTGGAGCAGCGATGAGGTACACTGCGTCGTTGATATTTGGGCAGACGATCACATTCGTCAGATGCTGGAGAACACAAGTACACTGAAGTGTACAGACAGTTTAGTGACCGAATGAGGGAAAGGGGCTTTGAAAGGTCTGTCGAACAGTGTCGCGCTGCTGCTGCTGCTGCTGCACGTTGTTACAGCGGAGATACAACAAGCAGAGCAGACCCTGAAATGGTGTTTGTGTTGCCGGGTGTCAGTCAGCTGTGTCCCCGCTGCCGCGCAGGAGAGAAGAGCCGGGGTCTGTAGTGACGCTGCAACAGCAGCACTGTGCGGTACTCTCTCTCTCTCTCTCTCTCTCTCTCTCTCTCTCTCTCTCTCTCTCTCTCTCTCTCTCTCTCTCTCTCTCTCTCTATCTCTCTCTCTCTCTCTCTCTCTCTCTCCGCGGTCATCAGTAAAGTCAGGGTTAGGGGGGGGGGGGGACACACACCCCAAAATCTGACCAATGAGTGACAGTTTGCTTGCGCGTGCATTTGTTTTGGTCCGCTATTAACACAGCCGTGTGAACACAAACGAACTAAAGGACAAGTGCAACATTGTATCATTATAGTCCCTGTGTCTCCCTGAATCGGAACAAAGCAAACGAACTACAGGTGTGAAAACACCCTTAGTTAACTACAGTATAGTAACCTTACTTTAAGCATATGTAGCAGGGTGGATTATCCCTGCTTCGTGGGAATGGTTGCTGGCAGTCACGAGGTAGCTGGACACAGTAGAGCTCCGTCTGACTGCACCCTCGTCTTTGGGCCTGGAGCGTCGACTGGAGGCTGGTAGTGTGAGTGGATGGGGCCCGGGATTTACCAACCTGGTCTGGTACTCTGGTCTTCCTTCCCTGCAGCAGGGCGGTCAGCAGTACTCCCCAACACGCTCCCACTTCAGCACATCTGGATAATAGATATATTTTCCAGGTTGCTACACATAGGTGTGACTCTTGGCTACAGAGGTAATCGAACCTGGACAACCAGGTTCCCAACCTGAGTACACAGCCACAGTGGATAGAAAATATAAACACAAGCTTTATTTTACACAGAATTATCACAATGAACTACAACTTGGAAATGTCCCTATAAATGGTAACACTGTCAGCTTGTGACTGCAACTTGTTCCTGTTCGCGGACGACTCAGCCCTGCTGGTCTCTGACAAGAACAAGTTACAGGTTGAAAAGACCCTCAGCTCTGAACTAGGCAAAATCTGCACCTGGCTCGCTGATAACAAACATCATTACACATGGGCAAAACAGAGTCCATTCTCTTCGGTTCAAATAACAAACTCAGCAAGGCACTGAGCAGTTACCAGGCACAGAGGAGCTACCAGGCACTGAGCGGTTACCAGGCACTGAGCAGTTACCAGGCACTGAGCGGTTACCAGGCACTGAGGAGCTACCAGGCACTGAGCAGTTACCAGGCACTGAGCAGTTACCAGGCACTGAGCGGTTACCAGGCACTGAGCAGTTACCAGGCACTGAGCAGTTACCAGGCACTGAGCAGTTACCAGGCACTGAGCGGTTACCAGGCACTGAGCAGCTACCAGGCACTGAGCAGTTATGAGGCACTGAGCAGTTATGAGGCACTGAGCAGCTACCAGGCACTGAGCAGTTACCAGGCACTGAGCAGTTACCAGGCACTGAGCAGTTACCAGGCACTGAGCAGTTACCAGGCACTGATCGGCTACCAGGCACTGAACGGCTACCAGTCACTGAGCGGCTACCAGGCACTGAGCAGTTACCAGGCACTGAGCGGCTACCAGGCACTGAGCGGCTACCAGGCACTGAGCGGTTACCAGGCACTGAGCGGCTACCAGGCACTGAGCGGCTACCAGGCACTGAGCGGCTACCAGTCACTGAGCGGCTACCAGGCACTGAGCAGTTACCAGGCACTGAGTGGCTACCAGGCACTGAGCAGTTACCAGGCAGGCCAGGTACTGAGCAGCTACCAGGCACTGAGCAGCTACCAGGCACTGAGCGGCTACCAGGCACTGAGCGGCTACCAGGCACTGAGCGGCTACCAGTCACTGAGCGGCTACCAGGCACTGAGCAGTTACCAGGCACTGAGTGGCTACCAGGCACTGAGCAGTTACCAGGCAGGCCAGGTACTGAGCAGTTACCAGGCACTGAGCAGTTACCAGGCACTGATCGGTTAGCAGGCACTGAACGGGCTGCCTGGCTGCTCTACTGTGTATGTGTGTGTGTGAGACAGACGCTAGGGTGTGGATAGGGCTAAGTGCTTTCTGCTGTTCTGTCTGTTCTGAATGCTGGCAGCTGTCTGTACATATATCTACACCCTCTTTTACGGTCTTTCTCCCTTTCTCTTTCTCTCAATTAAATTAAATTAAATTAAATTTGTGGTAAAGCTTAGGTGGTGTTTCATATAAGGACTCAGACAGCGTGGCCATTTCAAGTAACGTCTTTATTCATCTAACACAACTGCGCCTGCGCCACGCCTTACAGCAACAGCTATGGATGCCCGTAAGGGACATCCACTACATCTCCCCTTCTCCCAGGAATAAACCTAACCTCCTCAAGTATAAACATCCTCCAGTATATTCAGACATCTACTACAGACACAGAGCAGAGATATGCCCAGGTGGAGAAGGAGGCGCTGGCAGTAACATGGGCATGCGAAAGGCTCAGCTCGTATATAATAGGCCTTCAATTTACCATAGAGACCGACCACAAGCCACTGTTGGCTCTGTTAGGTACGAAGGCACTAGATGACTTACCCCCAAGAATCCAGCGCTTTAGGCTTAGGCTACTGAGATATACATACCACATAGTATATGTCCCAGGGAAAGCGTTGATAACGGCAGATGCATTATCAAGGGCCCCAATCGTGCGCACACTGACAGAGGAGGAAAGAGAGCTGGAAGGAGAAGCACAGGTGTTTGTTGAGGCAGTACAGCAGGGCCTACCAGCGTCTAAGGCAAAGCTGCAACAGATTGCTGAGGAACAGCAAAAGGACTCTGTCTGCAGACAGCTTATACAGCAGTGCAAAAAGGGGTGGCCAAGACAGGAGGAACTGCCACAGCAGCTAAAGCCCTACTGGATCTACCAGAGTGAGCTATACTGTGCAGGAGGCCTTTTAATGAAAGGACGGAGGATAGTAGTACCAGAGACTTTGCAAACAGAAATGCTGGCACGTTTACATGAGGGACACATGGGGATATCTAAGTGCAGAGCGAGAGCAGAGCAGTCAGTGTGGTGGATGGGCTTAAGTAGTCAGATCGCTAAGGTAGTAACACAGTGTGAAACATGTGTGAAGAGTCAGACACGCCATCCAGAGCCAATGATACCATCGGCATTGCCTCAGCGGCCGTGGCAAAAGGTAGGGGTGGATATGTTTTACCTAAAGGGCACCACCTACCTGTTAGCAGTAGACTACTATTCAAGGTACATTGAAATAGAGAAAACCCCCATTACCACAACTAAAGGAGTGATCGAGGCGTTAAAGGCCATGTACTCCAGACACGGGGTCCCAGAAGTCCTGCGGAGTGATAATGGTCCACAGTTTGCGTCAGCGGAGTTTGCCGCCTTTGCCACAGATTATGACTTTGCTCATGTGACAAGTAGCCCGTACTTTGCCCAGAGCAATGGAGAGGCAGAGAGAGCTGTCAAGACGGCTAAGTCACTGTTGAGTAAGAATGAAGACCCACACAGGGCACTGTTAGCGTACAGAGTCACACCATTGCAGCATGGACCATCACCTGCTGAGCTCCTGATGGGCAGGAAGCTCCGCTCCCCACTGCCACAGGCGCCGGCCCACCTGAAACCACAATGGCCCAAAACGAAGGCCTTTCAGGAAAAGGACTACCAACTGAAACTGAGACAGACGCAGAACTTTAATGAGAGACACCGGGCCACACAGAGGCCGGAACTGAGACCGGGTCAATCGGTGTGGATCTCCACCTCAAAACGGCCAGCTACGGTGCTCAGGAAGGCTGACACGCCACGCTCCTATGTGGTCCGGGCAGGAGAAGAGGTGGTGAGGAGGAACAGGGCTCATCTGCAAGCTCTCCCTGAGCCACAAGAGACACCGAAGGTGGTGAGCTCTCTGCATTCTTCTGATAGGGGAATCTGCCAGAACCCTGAGCGTGCGTCTAGCTTAGTGAAGATCTTTGCCCCATTCAATTGAGCCAATGACTGCTCTACCGATGGTAGTATGTGTCGTTCTGTACATACCGCCTCATTGAGTCTAGTCAGATCCACGCAGATCCTGATGTCTGTCTTGTTGGGCTTTATCACGGGTACCATACCCGCACACCACGGCGTTGGCCTTTCTATCCTTGAAATTACTCCCATTTTTTCCATTCTCTCCAACTCCTCCTTGACTTTGTCTGCTAGTGGTATAGGCACTCTGCGTGGAGTAGTGAGTGCGTATGGTACTGCATCCTCCTTCAGGCGAATGCAGTAATCCCCCTCTAGCCTCCCCAGGCCTGCGAACACTGTGGGGAATTTACGCCTGAAAAAGTCCCCTGGGTCCTCCAGTTCATCAACCCGCTCTACCAGTCGCAAGGCTTCAACTGCTGGCAGACCTAATAAGGGTCTGACTAAAGAATCTACTACAAATACCGGCTGGGCAACCGTTCCACTTTTGCTCTTGAGCTGGCATATGACTTGCCCTGCTACCTGCAGCACCATGTTATTGGGCCCATATAGCTTCTTATCTGTTGCCATCAAGGGGCCGTCTCTGCTATATTTATATAGTCTGGTGGGGATAGCAGTGACTGCTGCTCCTGTGTCTATTTTAAAAGAGATCACTTCTCCATTGAGTTCTATGTCTGTGTGCCAGCCAGAGACATGATCCTTCACTTCTCCTAGAAAAAGGATGTCCTGTTGTAACTCTCCCTCCTCTAGCATCTCATACACTGGCTGTGCGAAACGGCACACTGCAGCGAAATGCCCTGTCTTGTGGCACTTTCTACATTCTGCATTGCTAGCTGGACATTCTCTCCAGCTATGGGGGGAAAATCGACCACATTTCTGACATTTCTCTGTGTTTTTGACTGTCTCTGTCTGTCTTGTTCTGGTATACCCTGTTTGTTTGTGACCATATGCCTCTTTCTTTTTGAATGGACGAGAGATCGCATCCACCTCTCTCCTTTCCTCTGTGTGTGTAGCCCCGCCCCGCATCACAGTCTGTTGCTGCTTCACCGTTTCCTGCTGTTTCACTTGACTGATAGCCTTGTTCAATGTCATGTCAGTGTCTAGCTGCAGTTTCTCTGAAAGGGCCAGGTCTTTTATCCCGACAATAATGCGATCCCGGATTAACTCCTCCCTCAACACCCCAAAGTTACAGTGTTCTGCGAGTTTATGCACTGCCGTTATGAAGCTATCCGCGGCTTCCCCTGGCTCTTGTTTACGTACATTAAACTGCGCACGCTCGAATATGACGTTATGTCGCCCTACGAAATGTTCTTCCAAACACGTAACCACAGTTGCATATACGAGCCTTTCCTGTGCACTCAGCTGAGTAGCATTTAGAATGTCCTCCGCTTCATCTCCCATGAAGTATATCAGCGTATTGACTTGGAAAGCCTCTCCCTTCCTCTCCAGTCCCGATGCGACACGATATCTGTCAAACCTCCGGATCCATCTCGGCCAGTTCTTGCCGTCTGTGCAGTCAAACTTCTCCGGTGCGCTGACATGGAAACTGTCCGTCTGCGCGCGACCTGCTGCCGGTGCTGGTGCCCCTTCGCCGTCCGACATAGTTAGCTAACGTTAGCTGTTGTGCTATCCCTTGTAATAGCCTGTAATATCTCTCTCGCCGCTTGACCAGTCTCTTCTCTTCGTCTCCTAGGTAACGGGTTAACCCTTCTGACATGGGTTGAACACTTCTGACACCATGTGGTAAAGCTTAGGTGGTGTTTCATATAAGGACTCAGACAGCGTGGCCATTTCAAGTAACGTCTTTATTCATCTAACACAACTGCGCCTGCGCCACGCCTTACAGCAACAGCTATGGATGCCCGTAAGGGACATCCACTACAAAATTCAAATAGGCTTTATTGGCATGCAATACCAACATACTTATTGCCAAAGCAAGTTTAACATACATCCAAATAATAACATATCCAAGTAATCAAAATGATTGTAACATTAATAATAATACAATCCAAGCAAAAACATGTCCGTAAAACAATCAACAAAAACTAATAAAATTACAAAAATAATCCTTAAATCAGGTAATACCTTTATAGATGTAGCATCAGAAACATTTACTACAGATCTTTATAGATGTAGCATCCAGAGACATTTATTACAGATCTTTATAGATGTAGCATCCAGAAACATTTAAGAGCTTTATAGATGTAGCACCCAGAAATATTTACTACAGAGCTTGTTCTCTTAGTGTTTGACAACCGATGTAGCATCCATAAACATTTACTACAGAGCTTTATAAACGTAGCATCCATAAACATTTACTACATAGCTTTATAGATGTAGCATCCAGAGACATTTACTACAGAGCTTGTTCTCTTAGTGTTTGACAACAGATGTAGCATCCATAAACATTTACTACAGAGCTTTATAAACGTAGCATCCAGAAACATTTACTAGAGCTTTATAGATGTAGCATCCAGAGACATTTACTACAGAGCTTTATAGATGTAGCACCCATAGATATTTACTACAGAGCTTGTTCTCTTAGTGTTTGACAACAGATGTAGCATCCATAAACATTTACTACATAGCTTTATAGATGTAGGCATCCAGAGACATTTACTACAGAGCTTTATAGATGTAGCATCCAGGGGCGGAGCTTCCTACAGGCGATATAGGCGGTTGCCTAGGGCGCCACTCAGAGGGGGGCAATTTATTTGTTTTTATTTCAATTTTTAAAATTATTATTATTATGTTTTGCTCTGCACAGTTATATTTCGTATTCGCTTAAGTGGAACACATCCCATAGCAGTCTATATACTGAATACATTTCTCCACATGTACATGTACACACCCATCCGCCTGGCCACACCCCCATCCGCACCTCTACATAAGCAGGGGTGTGGCCATACTAACAGCTCCTTCCCTATTTTCACCACCGACAAGTGTCTGTATACACCACTTGAGTTTAGTGCCGAAATAGTTGTTGGAAAGGAGCTACGTGGACATTGTATCTTATTTTTTCTCTCTCTCACCAATTTTCGAGAAAAGCTAAGTCATAATGTCTGCACCTTCGGGGGGTTCGAACGCTCACAACGTCACCCTTCACCAGCGTTTCTCCATTGCCGTGTCCGCCGTGCGTCGCGGGGCTGCTCTGACTCCACGGTCATCGCAGTCGGATACGCCCGAGCGGCGCCCGGTGGTGAGTCTGCCTTTCCGAGGGGCCATTGAACCGCCGTCTCCCGTGAGATGGCCTAGTTCCGGCCCTGGTTCTCCCGCCAGTGGACGGTCGGCCGACAGGCCGACGGCTCCTCTGGTGGCTGGGGATTTGCGACGCAGGCTCTTTGCCTCTGCTCGCTCCCGTCGTAGGGCGGCGAGCTGCAGGGGCGAACGGCCTGGCTTTGGGGAGGTGCTGGAGCCAAACGAGGGTGCTCTTGCTCTGTCTCCATTTCCGATGGAAACTGAGGATCATATGGAGGGGGCAAGAGCGCTCTTGTTTGATGCCCCAATGGAGTCGTATCATTCTCCCCCTCGGGGTGTGGCAGGGAGTGTTGCATCTCCTTGGCGTCCCTTGTTCTCCGGTGTTGGGTTAGAACCTCCGACCCTGAGACAAGATGCCCAGCTATCTGCCGCGTCGGATGGTGGCGCCCGACATGGCAGCCTCCTGTACGTGAGGGACGCGGGCGACGTGGAGGGAGGTGCGCAAGGGGAGTTGCGTGCCTTGTTCCCCGAGCTCATGGCGGTTGCCGCAGCCGCTAATGGCGTGGCGTTGCCGCAGCCTCTGCCTGCACCTGTTCCTGATGACATGATAGGTCATCTCTGGCAACGTCGTCCTGTGAGGGAGACGGGCGTTGTCTGCCCATTCTTCCCGTCAATGGAGGCCTACGTGAAACAGGGACAGGTAATCTCCCGCATCACTGGCCTTACCCCCGCCTACGTGCCCGTCACGCGGGTGGCGGGTTTGGTCCAGGGACTAAAGGACGGGGTGCCTCGGCTTGATAACCCAATGACATCCATTATTTTTCCCCGAAGTGGTGTGGGAGCCGTTGCGGAAGCCGGTTCCCCAAGGGAAATCGGCTAGGCAGATGGCTAACTGGAGTGACCAGGCGTACATCGCCGCGACTCAGAGCCTAGCTGCGATGTCTAACATCGCGCAGCTAGCGCGCTACATGTCGGGGATGATGGCGGGCAGGTCGGTATTGGACGACCATCAACAATACCTTCACGCCCAGGCTGCTGGAGCCATCCTGCACCTTACCCAGCTGCAGGCGATAGCCGCCGGGAAGGGGTGCGCCCTGGCCACTCTGTCCCAGCGCCACCTTTGGCTGGAGCAGGCGCGGGTGCCGGAACAGAAGAGGATTCCCCTGCTCACGGCCCCCCTCTCCGATGCTGGGCTCTTCGGGTCGGCCATGCAGCAGATGACGGCTGCCTGCAGAGAGATGCAGGAGGAGTGCGCTGTGCTCCAACCCCATTTCCCCCGACCCGATGCCACCGGTGATGGCCGACGAAAACAGCGGCGGCAGAGGACCGCGACCGTTGCCTCCGCCACCACCGCCGCCGCTGCTGGGCCTTCGCCGAAGAAGGCCCGGAGTGGAGGGAGTACCTCGTCCGCCGCAGCCAGCCGCACCACGCCCGGAGGTGACGGTAGGGATCGACGTGACCAGGCGCCCCAGAACCGTCCCTCCGGGCCGGCTCCCCGTGGGGGCAAGCACCGTGCTGCACGCGGCAGGTGCCGCTAGTGACTTTCCCCTGTTCCCTTCCCCACCCCAACATATGATTTTGTTAACTAAATAAAAGATCCCTCCTGGTGAGGGACTGTTTTTTGTTACAAACTGTGTTTTTATTCACTGTTATATATTGGGGATACGATGTATTTACCTCGCCTAGCTGTGGGGTTGTGTGTTGTTTAGGAGAGTAGGACAGTTTCTTGTAAATCGTTCTGGTCGCTATATATATGTGTGCTTGGCAAGGCCTGTGGCTAGCACTCGGTCGAAAAGACTTTTCTCCCCTCATCATGAAGAAGTCTGTGTTCTTCTTATAGTGGTACATTTTACCGTTGTCTGAGGGGGTTGTGTGTATTCTGTTACATTGGAAACATGGCATCGAGTCCACAACTTGGTTGGAGTGTTAGCCTACAGAAGTGCTCGTATATGTAGCTTGTACCGAGGTCTTGATCCTCTCTTTAAACGTCTGTGTTTTTTCTTGAAACATGAAACACGGGTGTCGTGTTCGCACATGAGCCTACAGCCTTGTTTATAAACCCTGTTCGCAGACAAGTTATCGTATGTGGCTGGCGTGCATTGGTTTAGCTTATCCTTGTGGATATACGCTTTTCATACAGCATGCTGGCTACACGGGTATCATCGCTGCTGGTTGTTTTTCATCGTATCCGGGGTGTGGGGTCATGAGGGGGTGAACTGATAAACCCCTCCTTCCCTCTTTTCTGATTGGTCAGGGGATTGGGCCTTCTGTCCTTCGGGCTTCCTGTTGCACTGTTTGGTCAGCGTGTCACGGGGTAGGGAGAGGGGGGGGTAAGGAGTTCCCTGGTCCCACGCCTTTTTTTGGCCAGGTGGGTCACGGAATTCCCCCCGCCATAGAGTACGTCACTGGGCGCTTTTCTATTGGTTGTGAGACTTCCGTGAGTTCTTTTCAGGCTCCATGTTGTGGACCTCTGTTGTTGTCAAGATGGGTTTTGCGGTGCATATGAACTTAAACAAAAGTTTTCTGCTCTGCGCTCTGTTGCATATGTCTTGAGCTTTTGGTCACGTAGCTCAATGTTACATATATCTTTTCAAATTATTACTCACGTGGGAAGTCTCTCTGGGGGTTCCCCATCTCCTCTCTTTTATACAGAGCGGGTTTGACAGGGGTGTTTTTCCCTCGGACATGTCATATGGGACCCATATCCGTGTCTTTTGGCTGGCTTCCTGCCGCTCTCCCAGGCGGCTTGGAGGGAACGTTATCTGGGTTCTTGTTAGAATTACCATTGATATGTCTTGGGTCTCGACGTGTACATAGTGCTGGCCCTGGGTGTTTCTGTGTAGAATCACGCGTGGGCTTGCGCGCCTTGGTTGCTCATTCATTGTAAACAGCGTTTTCATGGGGCAACTGGGATGGAGTTTGTCTCTTCCGAGCGCCAGTGTACTAGGTTAGTCTCTATGAATTCTCGTTCATCTCTGGGGGGAGATAACGGAATAGATCAGAGCATTGGCGGAGGGGTCTCAGGCTTTTGAGGTGGGCCACCGGGCGCGGTGCTTTTATGTTCTGACCGTCTTGGTGGCGCCCTCTGTGATGTTTTAGATCGACACGCGTACTTACCCCCCTCTTAGGACTGGGGATGGTGGCCTGATTAGGACACAGGACTGGTTCTGGTCGCGCCGGACCAGGTCAGTTAACCCGTTGTCCGCCGGGGCGCAGATCTGCTGTTCTGGTACCCTGAAGGACTTGTGCTTTTTCGGGGGGAAAATGCCGGGTTGGCCCGGGCGTTGCAGGGGTTGATGTTATGGAGGTGTTTGTGGTTATATCACTGCGTGTTATCCTTCACTATTGCTTGGTCCGTTTTGTGTTGTACCTTGCGCTGTGCTAAAGGAGCCTGGTCCTTCTCCTTCTCCTACTTGGCGGGGCTGGGAGGGGGCTATCGAGGTGGGTTTTGTACCCCTCTGGCATCCCTGTATACGTCCCGGTCCGCTGGGCCCAGGTCCGGACTCGTTCTCGTCGACCTGTTGGCCTGGGTTAAGTATAGCCGGTGTATACCCGCAGTTGTGTTTTGGAGTTTTTTCTTGGGGGTTTATAGGAACAACCGCCTCCTGTTAGGTGGTGGTTGGTTTCCAGGTGTGTTGGTAGCCGCGTCGACTCTCGGGTTAGGCCGGGCTTGACCCCGTCTGCCTGCGAGTGTGCCCCCGCACCTTTCATGACGTCTGCCAATTGTGTCAGCCTTCTCTGCCTCGGCCCCTCTAGAGGGTCGGGTTTTTTTGTGGAGGCTGCGACATGGTGTACAGCATACCGTACGCCCCTTCCGCCGGGGTGCTGTTTTCAGCAGACCCCTTAGGCGCCTGTCTAGTCCGCAGTGCTCCAGGCACAGGTCGAGTTTTTTTTACCTGTTGCCTGGAGGGATCGACCTCTTTGGGGGTTGTCTCCCCGGCACGCTGCCTGGTCCCCCTTGGGGGTCTAGCCTCTTGAGGTTTTCGGGGCGGCGTGCTGTAGGGGGGAAGGGCCTGCTCTTGGATGGGCCCTGTCCGATACGCTGGCGATGTGGGGGGTGGTGTCACTAGTGACCGCCTGGTGGGGTCTCGATGCTGCGGCGTCGTTGGCCTCACCAGGCCCCCTTTTCCGGGGGGTCCAGTCCCTTCCTGGGGCTGGGTCCTCCTTCACGCTCCGCTGCTACAGCCTTGCCGGTTCTTGACATTGACCCCGTGATATTAGGGGTTGTAACTTTTTTTTCCCCCTTCCCGTTTGTTCCCTAGTGGCATGTGGGTTGCGCGCCTGTGTAGTCGTGGGTTCTTCTGTGGAAGATAAGTCCCACGGTCTGCTCACCCTGTGCGTTTGAGTTGCTAAACCCTCTTCGCACGGTCGGATCCGATTCCCTCCCGTCCTCCACTAGGGGGGTCCGGGGGCTCGGGTCCTCCCCGGTTCTGATGGTTGTGGGGTGCCTCAGCGGGTACATTTGTCGAGCTTCCGCTCTGCTCAGCTCCTGTGTTCCAGTAGAGCGCAGAGCGTAAGCTATGACGTAATATAACATACGGTTATCTATATAATTAATATAATATATACATAGTTATGTGAGTAATAGCGAGTGCTCTGCGCTGGACTCACTGAGGACCCCGTGGTCTTCGCCTTCGGTGGTGAAAGACTTGGGAAGGAGTTGTTAGTATGGCCACACCCCTGCTTATGTAGAGGAGCGGATGGGGGTGTGGCCAGGCGGATGGGTGTGTACAGGTACATGTGGAGAAATGTATTCAGTATATAGGCTGATATGGGATATGTTCCAGTAGAGCGCAGAGCGCTCGCTATTACTCATATAACTATGGTTATATAGATAACCGTATGATTTATTTTATGAAAGAAACCCACAAATCCTTCTATCGCTCAACATTGTGTCTCAACATCTCGCTGATGACATTCTGTCTCAACATTTCCCTGATGATGTGTATCTTTCATGTTCTTTCTGTGTATCTCTCTCTCTTGCTCATTCAATGTGTATCTCTCTCTCTTCCTCTTTCTATGTGTATCTCTCTCTCTTGTTCTTTCTATGTGTATCTCTCTCTCATGTTCTTTCTATGTGTATCTCTCTCTTGTTCTTTCTATGTGTATCTCTCTGTCATGTTCTTTCTATGTGTATCTCTCTCTCATGTTCTTTCTATGTATCTCTCTCTTGTTCTTTCTATGTATCTCTCTCTCTTGTTCTTTCTATGTATCTCTCTCTTGTTCTTTCTATTTGTATCTCTCTCTCTCTTGTTCTTTCTATGTATCTCTCTCTCTCTTGTTTTTTCTGTGTGTATCTCTCTCTCATGTTCTTTCTATGTGTATCTCTCTCTTGTTCTTTCTATGTGTATCTCTCTCTCTTGTTCTTTCTATGTGTATCTCTCTCTCTCATGTTCTTTCTATATGTATCTCTCTCATGTTCTTTCTATGTGTATCTCTCTCTCTTGTTCTTTATATGTATCTCTCTCTCTCTTGTTCTTTCTATGTGTATCTCTCTCATGTTCTTTCTATGTGTATCTCTCTCATGTTCTTTCTATGTGTATCTCTTTCTCTCTCATGTTCTTTCTATGTGTATCTCTCTCTCATGTTCTTTCTATGTGTATCTCTCTATCTTGTTCTTTATATGTATCTCTCTCTCATGTTCTTTCTATGTGTATCTCTCTCTTGTTCTTTCTATGTATCTCTCGCTTGTTCTTTCTATGTATCTCTCTCTTGTTCTTTCTATGTATCTCTCTCTCATGTTCTTTCTATGTGTATCTCTCTCTTGTTCTTTCTATGTGTATCTCTCTCTTGTTCTTTCTATGTATCTCTCTCATGTTCTTTCTATGTGTATCTCTCTCTCTTGTTCTTTCTATGTGTATCTCTCTCTCTTCCTCTTTCTATGTGTATCAATTCAATTCAATTCAATTCAATTCAATTCAATTCAATTCAAATTCAAATAGGCTTTATTGGCATGAAATATCAACATACTTATTGCCAAAGCAAGTCCAACATACAAACAATAACATATATATTATTAAGCAATAAAACATACCATAATATTAGCAATAAGTAAAACAATCAACAGAAACATATTAAATTACAAAATAATCATTCAATCGGGTAGTCATCTTACAGATGTAGCCACCCAGATACATGTATTTACAGGGCATGTTCTCTTATTGTATGACAACCATCTACATATTTTGCAGCTAATACTGTACACTGACTTTTCTCCCCACATATATATAACAGCTTTTGATTATCAGGGAGATGGATAAACTGTGGATCAATTTTATTTATTTTATAAAAGAAAACTTCTCTTAGATCCTTGTATTTCTCACAGTATAGTAGGAAGTGAGGTTCTGTCTCAACATCCCCCTGATGACAAAGTGAACACAGCCTGGCCTCTCTGGGCAGCCAGTTCTGCCTGTGACGGCCTGTTTCTATGGCTAGACTATGTCCACTCAGTCTGTACCGTGTCAATGTCTTTCTTAATTTTATATCATTCACAGTGGTCAGGTATTCTGCCACTGTGTACTCTCTGTTTAGGGTCAAATAGAATTCTAATTTACTTTGAGATTTGGTTGATTTGTTCCAATATTCTATATAGTTTTCTTTTTGTTTTGAGGTTATTTGGTTGGGCCAGATTTTTTGGTATCTGTCCTGAGGCATTTGTGGGCAGAGATTTCTGACTAGCTGGCAGAGGGGACTCTTATCTGGGTTCATCTCTTGGCTCTGAAGGGCTTTGTAGTGGTAGGAGTGGGGGTCACTTGATTGGAGGTGTGTGTAAAATTTTATGGCTCGCTTTTGAATTTGAATGATTAGGGGGTATTGGCCGAGTTCTGCCCTGCATGCATTATTGGCAGTGTGTCTGTGGACCTTAAGTAGGTTTTTGCACAATTCTGCATGCAGTACTTCTAATGGGTGTTTTTCCCATTTTGGGAAATCTTGGTTAGTTAATGGACCCCACACTTCACTGCCATATAATATTATTGGATTTATTACGGAATTTAGAATTTTGAGCCAGGTCCTAATTGGGATGTCAATTGGAATTTTCCTTTTGATGGCATAAAAAGCCCTTCTTCCCTTCTCCTTCAATTCATTCACAGCCATATTGAAGTTTCCATTATGATTTATTTTCAATCCCAAATATGGGTAGCTTTTTGTGTTTTCTAATATGTGTGTGCCTAATTTAAATGTATTATGTGAACTCTGAGACTCGTGTCTCCTTTGAAAGATCATGACTTTAGTCTTCTTCATGTTTACGTTCAGAGACCATGTCTGACAGAACTGGTGGAGGATGTCTAGGTTCTGTTGTAGACCCTCTTTAGTGGCTGACAGCAGAACCAGATCATCTGCGTACATCAGTAATTTTACATTGGTATCGTGCAGAGTCAGACCGGGTGCAGTAGAAAGTTCTAATAACTTTGCTAATTCATTTATATATATATTGAACAATGTTGGGCTTAAATTGCACCCCTGGCGGACTCCGCGACCCTGGGTGAAGAAATTTGTTCTTTTATTTCCAATTCTAACAGCACATCTGTTTTTTGTGTACATGGATTTGATCAAGTCATATGTATTTCCTCCAACACCACTTTCTAGAATTTTGAAGAAAAGACCTTTGTGCCAAATTGAGTCAAAGGCTTTTTCAAAATCGACAAAGCAGGAATATATTTTGTTTTTGTTCTGTTTTACATGAATGTCAATTAGGGTTTTAAGAGTGTATATATGGTCAGAGGTACGATAATTTGGTAAGAATCCGATTTGGCTTTTACTTAGAACGCTGTGTTCTGTAAGGAATTCTATGAGTCTGGTGTTGATGATACTACATAGAAGTTTGCCCAAATTACTTGTCACACAGATACCCCTATAGTTTTTTGGGTCATGTTTATCTCCACTCTTGAAAATTGGGGTTATGAGTCCTTCATTCCAGACATCAGGAAAATAGCCTAGATTTAGTGTCAAATTGAATAATTTTAAAATAGCCAATTGGAATTTTTCAGAGCTGTGTTTAATCATTTCATTTAATATGCCATCTGTACCACAGGCCTTTCTAGCTTTAAGGCACTGGAGTTTTGAGTTCAGCTCTTGTTCTGTGATTGGGAAGTCTAAAGGGTTTTGATTATCCTTTATGGTATTTTCCCATTTTTGTAATTTTTCACATATCTGGCTGGTTTCCGTTTTTGTATTTAGGGGTACAGTTGTAAAGAGTGATGTGAAGTGGTTTGTCCAAACATCCCCATCTTGGATAGCCATTTCTTCCGGCTTATCTTTATTCAATGAGTTCCAGTGGTCCCAGAAGGAGTTAGAGCTTAGAGAGTCCTCTATTTTGCACAATTGTTTATTTATGTGATTGTTCCTTTTAATTCTGATGGTCTTTTTGTAGTGTTTCAATGATTCACAGTATTGGAGGCGTAGGGTGTCATTTTGTGGGTTTATGTGTTTCTGGTTTGATATTTTTCTTAGCTGTGTTCTAAGAGCTTTACATTCTTTGTCAAACCATTGGTCCTTTTTAGTTTTTTTCTGTTTGTTACCTGATTAATTTAATTTGGACTTTGTTGCAGTTCTTTCAAATATATAATTGATGTGTTCTACAGCTAGGTTTACTCCTTCAACACTGTTAGAGTATGGCATGGCTAGGAACGTATCTAACAGTGATTGTGTCTCATCACTGGCGATGGCTCTCTGGTAGTCCTGCATGCTGTTCTGGGACCATCTGTAGTATTTGGGGATGTTGTATAGTTTACTGGGCTGTGTAGGGGGATTTTTGAGAGACTCAGTTCTTTTCATGTATGCAGTGATCTGACTGTGGTCGGAGAGTGGGGTCAGGGGTTTGACTGTGAATGAACTGAAGGATACTGGATCCAGATCTGTTATCATGTAATCTACTGTGCTGCTGCCAAGGGGTGAGCAGTAAGTGTACCTTCCTTGTGAGTCCCCTCTCACACGCCCATTGACAAGGTAGAGACTCAGTCCTCTACACAGCTGTAATAAATCCTTTCCATTTTTGTTTATGGAAGTGTCATGGTTATTTCTAGGGGACTGGTTTACATGGTTGCATATGGTGTGGTCAGATATGAAATTGTCTCCATGTGTACTGGTGAAATCAGGGTGGGTTCCCGTTCGGGCGTTGAAGTCACCGCAAACAAGCACATGACCTTGACTTTGATAAAGACATATTTCTGATTCAAGGTTGGAGAAGATGTCGTCTGAGTAATATGGAGACCCAGTGGGTGGTACGTAAATTCCACAGATAAATAGGTCTCTCTGAGAGGGGATTACTTCTTTATTTAGTTTTAACCAAATATGATTGTTCCCGGTTTTTAGAATCTGTATTGACTGGTGGAGTTGTGATTTGTACCAAATTATCAATCCCCCTGAGTCTCTGCCCTGACTAATATGTTTCGTTTTATTTGATGGCAAAATGACTTCCCTATAGTGAGGAGGGCAGTGTGTGTCTACCTCTTCTCTGCACCATGTCTCAGTTAGGATTAAGAGGTCATTGTTTGTTATAGCCTGTAAAAAATCTGAGTCTCTACTCTTAAGGCCGTATGTTGAAGAGCAAAGACCCTGTATGTTCCAGCAACTAATGGCGAATGATTGCATTTTGTACAAAAATTATATAAAGGTATAACGGTTATAAGGTATAAGGGTATTCAATCAATGAAAAATATATATAAAGGTGTTCAAAGGTATAAAGGTTATAGGGTATAAAGGTATTTAGTCAATGGACGAACATCACAGAATAAATTTAACAACAACAAAGGCAACAGCAGGCAGTTGGCCTGCTTTTCTTTTCTTTTGGTCGATTGCTATCTTGTAGTGAGAAGTTTACTGCATAGCGTGTATAACATTTGTTTGATCTCATTCAGCTCTGATGTGGGTGGGGGGGGGGGGGGGGGGGGCTGGTCAGGGCGGATGCATAGGTCATCGGACGGTGAGGGGGTCGGCTGGGGGGACGTCTCCTCTCACTGGGTGGGTTGGAAGGGTGGGGTGTGGGCTGGGGGCGGTTGAGGGGTCGGCTGGGGGGATGTCTCCTCTCACTGGGTGGGGTGGAAAGGTGGGGTATAGGTGGGGCATAGGTTTGTGGGGTGACTCCTCGTGGGTATCTCATGGGCCTGTGCTTTCTCGGAGAGGCCAGTGTGTGACTGGGTCTGTTGGGGTTGCGTCCGTTGTTTAGGTGTAGCCCATCATTATTAAAGTCCCATCTGCCGATGTTTGTGTGGTGGGCCAGGTGGACATTTTTGAGGGCAGCACAGTTTCTTGAGGTCTCCATGTTGATTTCGTGAATGATGTATGGAGGGGTGTCCATTCTGGGGAGGAGGGTGGAGATGATTACTCTGGTGTGTGGGAACTCCCTGGAGGCCTTCTCAGCCACCCTGGTCATTGCTTCAGCAGTTCTATTCTGTAGATAGTGGAGGTCATTTGTGCCCGTGTGCACCACCATGTACTGGGGGCTCCCTAGAGTGTCCTGTCTGAGCAGCTCCATGGCATGGCCTGTGTTCCAACAGCGCTTGGCTGTCACCTTGAGGCCCGGGAAGAGGCGTGCTGTGTCCAGGTATTTGCCATTGGAGTCCATGAGGAGGACTACCTGGGCTTCGGGCTGGGCTGGTCTGGTGGACTGGGGCCGTGGCTCGGGTGGAGGTTGGGCTGCTGGAAGGGGGTCTGAGTCCAAAGGTATGTCATTGGGTGTCAGGCTGGGAGGGGTAAGTGGGGTCAGGGGGGGGGGCGGTATATTCTGGTTTGGCAGTAGGGGGGGGGTGGGGTGGTGAGTGTTGGAGCAGAGGACCGCTTTTGATCGGGGGGGAATGTATGTATTCTTTCTTCTTGTCGTTGTAGCTTTACTTCCTCTATCTCACTGCGTAGAGACTCCTCCCGGCTGTTTATATCTTCCTTCATGGCTTTCATCCGGGCCTGTAGGGTGTTGTTGTCCTGCTCTAGCTCCCGCATGATTTCTGTGAGCTCCATGACCGTCCTCTGGGTCTCCCTCAGCTCTGAAGTGGTCTCCTCCCCGTTCCTCTTCAGATGACGGAGCTCTTCTCCCAGCTGCTGAATGGTGCAGGGCTCAGTCAGCCTGGCCAGAGTCCTCTCTTTAAATTCAGTAAACTCCAGCTCCAGGAGAGATACGCTTTCTCTCAGCTGCTGGACCAGTTTGGAGGGTGTTGAAGGAGTGTGAATGGATGGGCTGACTGGTGCTCTTTGTGCTGGCAGTGGCATCACTGGGTTCACTGTGTGGTTGGAGGGAGTTGGAGTGGCACAGTCAGAAGGGCTAGTTGCTGGTTTTGACTCTGATATTTCTGTGTCTGTGTTCACCTTGTCCTCTTCTGTCTGTGTGTCCGCAGCCTTGTTGGTATTGGGCACAACTCTCTCCACTTCCGTTTTTATTTTTGGGAAAAGCTCTTGAAATATGTTGAGGTTTGCTTCATTTCCCTGTACTAATACAGTCCCTTTAACATAGTAAGAGATTGTTAGAACTGGGTTATCAGTGTCCAGGGTCTCATCATGGCATATCGTGTGCCGTCCTCCTCGACCGATGCCTTCTTTCACAACATGGTCATAGTGGTTACAGATCACCTGTTTCCAGGAGTTAACATGTTCTGTGTGGAAGATGAGGTCATTCATCACCTTCTTGTCATTAAAGACAGTGTAGTCAGCATACAGCTCATCTGGGTGGGCCAACAGTGTGTCCTCCTTGTGTTTTTTCTTGTTTTTATTACTTTTGCAACTAGGAGGGTACTCAACTTCTCTGCTGCACATCCTGTTTTGGTTATTTTCCATGGCAACACTGCACATCCTGTTTTGGTTATTTTCCATGGCAACACACCAGGTAATACACAAACTTAACTGACTGAGACTGTTGTTATTAGCTTTTTGTACAAGATATTATTTAGGATTTAGCTGGCTGGCTAGCTGTCGTTATCTAACGTTGTGTAGCTACGCAGCTAACTGGCGTTATATACAGTCAGGCAGGTCGGCAGCTAACGCAGCTAACTATCGTTATATACAGCCAACCGGTCCCGCTAGCTAACGCAGCTAACTATCGTTATATACAGCCAACCGGTCCCGCTAGCTAACGCAGCTAACTATCGTTATATACAGCCAACCGGTCCCGCTAGCTCTCGTAGTGACGTTATAAGGAGCCAAACGGTCCCGTTAGCTCTTGTTACAATGTTATATTGAACCAGTAACGTTATAATGAGCCAAACGGTCCCGTTAGCTCTTGTAGCAATGTTATATTGAACCAGTAACGTTTTAATGAGCCAAACGGTCCCGTTAGCTCTTGTAGCAATGTTATATTGAACCAGTAACGTTTTAATGAGCCAGACGGTCCCGTTAGCTCTTGTAGCAATGTTATATTGAACCAGTAACGTTATAATGAGCCAAACGGTCCCGTTAGCTCTTGTAGCAACGTTTTATTGAACCACACGGTCCCGTTAGCTCTTGTAGCAACGTTTTATTGAACCCAACGGTCCCGCTAGCTCTTGTAGCAACGTTTTATTGAACCCAACGGTCCCGCTAGCTCTCGTAGCTAACGGTGTCAGTATACCTGACTACTCTGTTAGCCTCCTTAGCTGCTGTAGGCCGTTGTCTCCTTGTCTCCTTGCTACTTGCTCTTCTCTTTGGATTTAATTGTTGGTCTTTGTCCTATTGGATCTATATATATTCATGTTGCCTTTGTGAAGTTATCTCTTCCTTCTGTTTAGTTATTCCATTAAAAGTTGAATATTCTTTAGGGGTTCTCTCTGTTATACACTCTGTCTCTAACTCTCTAACTCTGTTTCTCTAACTCTGTCTCTCCAACTCTGTTTCTCTAACTCTGTCTCTCCAACTCTGTTTCTCTAACTCTGTCTCTCCAACTCTGTTTCTCTAACTCTGTCTCTAACTCTGTCTCTCCAACTCTGTTTCTCTAACTCTGTCTCTAACTCTGTCTCTAACTCTGTCTCTCTAACTCTTGTTCTTCCTATGTGTATCTCTCTCTCATGTTCTTTCTATGTGTATCTCTCTCTTGTTCTTTCTATGTGTATCTCTCTCTCATGTTCTTTCTATGTGTATCTCTCTCTCTCATGTTCTTTCTATGTATCTCTCTCTTGTTCTTTCTATGTATCTCTCTCTCATGTTCTTTCTATGTGTATCTCTCTCTTGTTCTTTCTGTGTGTATCTCTCTCTCTTGTTCTTTCTATGTATCTCTCTCTTGTTCTTTCTATTTGTATCTCTCTCTCTCTTGTTCTTTCTATGTATCTCTCTCTCTTGTTTTTTCTGTGTGTATCTCTCTCTCATGTGCTTTCTATGTATCTCTCTCTCTTGTTCTTTCTATGTGTATCTCTCTCTCTTGTTCTTTCTATGTGTATCTCTCTCTCTCATGTTCTTTCTATATGTATCTCTCTCTCTTGTTCTTTCTATATGTATCTCTCTCATGTTCTTTCTATGTGTATCTCTCTCTCTTGTTCTTTATATGTATCTCTCTCTCTTGTTCTTTCTATGTGTATCTCTCTCATGTTCTTTCTATGTGTATCTCTCTCTCTTGTTCTTTCTATGTGTATCTCTCTCTCTTCTTCTTTCTGTGTATCTCTCTCTCTTGTTCTTTCTATATGTATCTCTCTCTTGTTCTTTCTATGTATCTCTCTCTTGTTTTTTCTATGTATCTCTCTCTCTTGTTCTTTCTATGTATCTCTCTCTTGTTCTTTCTATCTCTCTCTTTCTCTTGTTCTTTCTATGTGTATCTCTCTCTCTTGTTCTTTCTATATGTATCTCTCTCTCTTGTTCTTTCTATGTGTATCTCTCTCTCTTCTTCTTTCTGTGTATCTCTCTCTCTTGTTCTTTCTATATGTATCTATCTCTCTCTTGTTCTTTCTATGTATCTCTCTCTTGTTCTTTCTATGTATCTCTCTCTCTTGTTCTTTCTATGTATCTCTCTCTTGTTCTTTCTATCTCTCTCTCTCTTGTTCTTTCTATGTATCTCTCTCTCTTGTTCTTTCTATCTCTCTCTCTCTTGTTCTTTCTATGTGTATCTCTCTCTCTTGTTCTTTCTATATGTATCTCTCTCTCTTGTTCTTTCTATGTGTATCTCTCTCTCTCTTGTTCTTTCTATCTCTCTCTCTCTTGTTCTTTCTATGTGTCTCTCTCTCTCTCTTGTTCTTTCTATATGTATCTCTCTCTCTTGTTCTTTCTATATGTATCTCTCTCTCTTGTTCTTTCTATGTATCTCTCTCTCTTGTTCTTTCTATGTATATCTCTCTCTTGTTCTTTATATGTATCTATTTCTCTTGTTCTTTCTATCTCTCTCTCTCTTGTTCTTTCTATGTGTATCTCTCTCTCTTGTTCTTTCTATGTGTATCTCTCTCTTGTTCTTTATATGTATCTCTTTCTCTTGTTCTTTCTATCTCTCTCATGTTCTTTCTATGTGTATCTCTCTCTCTTGTTCTTTCTATGTGTATCTCTCTCTTGTTCTTTCTATCTCTCTCTCTCTCTTGTTCTTTCTATGTGTATCTCTCTCTCTCTTGTTCTTTCTATGTGTATCTCTCTCTCTTGTTCTTTCTATGTGTATCTCTTTCTCTTGTTCTTTCTATCTCTCTCTCTCTTGTTCTTTCTATGTGTATCTCTCTCTCTTGTTCTTTCTATCTCTCTCTCCCTCTTGTTCTTTCTATGTATCTCTCTCTCTCTTGTTCTTTCTACGTATCTCTCTCTTGTTCTTTCTATGTGTATCTCTCTCTTGTTCTTTCTATGTATCTCTCTCTCTTGTTCTTTCTATGTGTATCTCTCTCTCTTGTTCTTTCTATGTATCTCTCTCTCTTGTTCTTTCTATGTATCTCTCTCTCTTGTTCTTTCTATGTATCTCTCGCTTGTTCTTTCTATGTATCTCTCTCTCTTGTTCTTTCTATGTATCTCTCTCATGTTCTTTCTATGTGTATCTCTCTCTTGTTCTTTCTATGTATCTCTCTATCTTGTTCTTTCTATGTGTATCTCTCTCTTGTTCTTTCTATGTATCTCTCTCT
>NC_140175.1:78994494-79125338 GCF_963971535.1 Notolepis coatsorum
CATCAGTGAACCTCAAGGAATGTATTCCCAGTGTCAGAAATATTGTGTCTGTTACTATGCTTGAGCAAATTGTAAATTTATTAAATAAATTATTATCATTATAAATTCTTTTTCATCTTTGACGGTGAATAACACCATGCTAACATTGACCAGATGTGAAAAATGTAGCTCATTCAGCACTTTCTTGAGATCAAGTGTACAAAAAATCTAAGCAAATGAATAAAGGGCAGATGATTTACAGGTTTTTTTGTAGATACAGTACTGCTTTTTGCCATCCGGACACATGCAATTTGAAATATGAATATAGAATATAGAATATCAGGCCTATAACCTACATGGCCTTATTATGGCCAAGTCATACATCTATGGATCGGGCCAGATCTATTCTTTCCAATGGCATAGATCAATCTGGATTTAGTACCACCAGGTGCCCATAACAGGGCAGCAAAGACCGTGAATGAAATATACTGTAAGTACAGTTGCTTTTTTGTAATGAAAAATGTTCCGCAATTCTTCATCAGATCGAGACACGTTTTTTTCTAGACGTTCACAGAAAGGTAAAGAAACGAACTAGGTTCTATTTTATGGCAATAACGTTCAGGTTTGTTCGACCCGTGAGACATAATCATGAAAAATAATGTTGGAAAAACAAGAAGTTTGACAGGGTTTTATGAAATTCGAAAGCCCATCGAAAGCCCTGTGTCTCTTCTTTTATAGGACTACACACACATATGACAGCTTCCTTTATTTCCATCTAATTCATCCGGTTTCCGCCGGGATGTGCTGAGCTATTTATGAACTCATATTTCACTAATAACACTTAAAATCATTGGTAAACAAACGTAGTGCTGAAAATATACACTTTGACTGCTGTTTTGATAGGGTTAGGGTCTTTACTCTTGGCTACATTTGAAAAAGAAAATGCTACATTAATTAATACGGACTGTATTGATCTATTTATGATGTGAAATAAATCTCAGCCCGGTACAGGGCCCGTTGGGCTTAAGGGGTTAACAGTATTAAGATCTACTAGCTGCGTAAGAAATTATAAAAAATAAATATATATGATAATATATAAATAAATAAAACAGGCAAAAAGGTATTATTATACATGAACTTTTTTGCCTGTTTTATTTATTTATAAATATGATCATATATATACATATATTTATTTTTTATAATTTCTTATGGAGCCTGTAGATGACTACAAGCCTAATAACCACTTTTTATGCTATTTAGCATCTTTTTTTTTAAGAGTGTAGAACAGCAGGCCTTTGCGCACACCCGTATACGTTCCCTCCACTGCTAAATCAGGTGTGTTCATGCAGCCTGTAGACTAATAGACAGCCCACAATATTTAGTTGTTCTCAAACAATAAAGTTTAATCTAATCTAATATTTGTGTGATGTTCTCAAGACAAAATCAACTTCATAAGCAGAAAAAGTTCAAGCATGATACTATATATCTACACATTTTAATTGGCCCATGTTCAATATTTAGTTTAATTATTCATACATAAGAATGATAAATCCACTCGAGATCTAATTGATATGATATTTTAATAACGATCTAGCTCACTAAAATGTGCTTTGACGCCAAGAGGCTCATGTCAGCCAGAAAGCTAATACGGTAACAATGATGATGGAGCTCTATCTTTGATCGTTGATTTGGCAACTTATCCAAACTAGTTAGAGTATGTCCTAAATAATCATGGTGCAACCAATTTTAGTAGCTGATTTACATTTACATTTTTACATTTAGTCATTTAGCTGACGCTTTTATCCAAAGCGACTTACAAGTTCTGTACGACAAGCCATCAGGAAGAGCACAACTCTATCAGCTGAGTAACAATGTTCATCAAAGTGTTGAGTGCTACAGTGTAGGTTAGTTTATTAGGACAAGTGCATGACAGTATGGTTAGTTAGGGTTAGATTTTTTTATTTTTTTTTTAATTCAGATAATGGTTGAAGAAGTGAGTCTTTAGTCGACGGCGAAAGATTGGACGTGTTTCGGCTGTCCTAACTGGGGTGGGTAGTTCATTCCACCATTGTGGGGCAAGGACTGAGAATAGGCGACTTCTCTAACTAACTCACAAAGCCTCTATACTGTTGACTTTACATCATAATTTAGGAGAGAACTTACACATGGCTGGTGAAACCCAGTGCTGGTCCTGAGACTCCACTGGTAACTTACTGTGGATATTATGGAGCCTCAGACTGTCATGATAGGGTTGACATTTATCCATGTAGATGCACTGACCTGGGCTGAGAAGGATGTGACTGTGTGTGTGTGTGTGTGTGTGTGTGTGTGTGTGTGTGTGTGTGTGTGTGTGTGTGTGTGTGTGTGTGTGTGTGTGTGTGTGTGTGTGTGTGTGTGTGTGTGTGTGTGTGTGTGTGTGTGCGTGTGCGTGTGCGTGTGTGTGTGTGTGAGTGAAGAGCTGATAGCATAAGAGTGTGAATGTACAAGCTGATCACTGGACATTATGAAACTAACACATGGACGGCGTATTTGCCATGTATATTCACATGCATCCATATGTCATGTGTGTGTCTGTGTGTGTGTCTGTGTGTGTGTATTTGACACATATATGCTCCAGTCAGGACTATAGGAAGCACTTCAGTCTCAAATAACCTGAACATGGTCGAGCAGACCTCCATGTACCAATTTCCTACATGTCTAGCGCCAGTTTACACAATTTTTCCCACGCTGTTCTGTCATGTCGTCGTCATCCGATGTCAAAATAAAGAGTCTAGGTTATCTCCGTTTCCAATATTTAGAAATAAAACTTTTACACACTTCATTTAGAAAAGCCATTCAAACTTCTCAAGTTTCTTCAGATGATGAAAAAAGACATGGTCCAAATGTATATGAATTGGAATGGATGACGATTAGCGATAGTAAAACAAAATTTAGCGTCATCTACCTGCCAACGTTTTACCGGACCAATCCTACCCATTTAATCATGATCCTGCCCTACTCTCACTTGGCACAGAGTTCAGAGTAAAATGCAGATCGGTGTCAAATTAAATGCAGGTCAAAACGCAGAACAGCGTTTTGTGTGACACCAAGTGAGCGGCGCGGACGTCCGCGTGTTAGAAAATTGGAGCTTTGCACTTGGAGTCCGCTTTGAGTCCGCTTTGAGTCCGGTCCACGTACGTTCCGCTCGACTATGGGAGGGCCTTTAGTGTGTTGTGTAAATTGTACTACTTAAGATGTACTTGAATAGTGCGGCTGGGTGGCGCAGCGGGCAAGGCGCTCGTCACCAATGCAGGATATACCGGTATCGAGCCCAGCTCTCTGCGTTGCTTCCGGCTTGGCCGGCCGTCATACCAACACAATTGGCAGTGTTAGAGGGTGGGAAAGCCGGTGGGTGGGTCCTGGTCGTTGTAAAGAGTGACTCCTACAGTTCGGTAGGGGCACCTGCTCAGCGAGGAAAGGATCTAAGGGAGGTAGTGTGATCCTTCCACACGTTACACTCTCTCAGTGAGAGTCCGCGCTGCCAGGTGAAAAGAAGCGGTTGATTGTGTGTCGGAGGAAGCATGTGATAGCCTCCACTCTCCCAGACGGGCTGTAGGGGGTAGGTGCGCAACGACCAGGAAAGGGATTGGGAATCGGCATAACGACGAACATTGAGATGGGAGAAAAAAATTGAGAAAAAGGAGGGGGAAAAAGATATATATAAAAAAAAAATATGTACAATATATTGAAATTATACTTTTGCTCATCGAAATAGTACCCAATGGATTTACTAAAGTACTAAAGTTTGGCAGTTTTTCTTTTAAAGAGTACTTAGATTACACACAAGAAGTACCAAAAATAGATTGTCAAGTATAATCTCAGAAAAGTGGGTACGAATATACTTTTAACACACTTTTGTTTTTTTATCTACTTTTTCTCCCATTTAAAATTCTTCTCCCCATCCCAATTTCGTATTGTCCAATTCTACCCTCCCCTGTCTCGAACGCTGTTAGGCCATGCCTCCCACAGGCCGGCTGCAATGTGGACCAAGCCTTGCATCACGTGTCCCCTCCGGTACACGAGGAGGCAGCTGTCGCATCTTTTCACCTGCACAGCGCAATCTCTCAGGGGCGAGGGTCTGCGTGGGAGGGACACGCCCCCCCTGTTGCTTCCTGATTCTGCTGCGCAGGCGCACCAACCGACCTGTAGGAGTCGCTGTCCACAACGTCCGATCCCCACCCACCAGCTTTCCACCCCTAACACTGCCAATTGCGTTAGTATGAACGACCAGCCAAGCTGGTAGCAATGCCGAGAGCTGGGCTCGAACCCAGCATCTCCTGCATTAGTGGCGAGTGCCTTGCCCACTGCGCCACTTAGCCGCCCTACTTTTAACACACTTAACCCCTTAAACCCGACGGGCCCGGTACAGGGCCAAGATTCATATCATGCCATAAATCGATCAATACTAGGGATGTCCGATATTATCGGCCGATATTGGCATTAAAATGTGATATCGGAAAATATCGGTTTTCAATTTTTTTTTTAATTTCTTTTTACATTTCTATAACCTTTATTCACCCAGGCAAGCAAGTAAGAACAAATTCAGATTTTATTTATTGTCAAAAGTATGCATAATGTTGTGTTAATTCCACAACAAGAGATATGTAATGTTAATTACCTGAAATTATTCCGTTTTTTGGGGGGGAAACCCTGCATATATCGGTATCGGTTGATATCGGTATCGGAAATTAAGAGTTGGACAATATCGGTATATCGGTATCGGTAAAAAAGCCAATATCGAGCATCCCTAATCAATACAGAATGTATTAATTAATGTTGCATTTTTTTTAATAAATGTAGCCAAGAGTAATGACCCTAACCCTGTCAAAACAGTGTATAGTGTATATTTTCAGCACTACGTTTGTTTACCAATTATTATTATTAAGTGTTATTAGTGAAATATGAGTTTATAGAAATCTCAGCGCATTGAGTCGGAAACCGGCGCATATTGATGGGAGGAAGTGGCGTAGACAAAAGTGAGTGTAGTCTTTTGAAAGAAGAGACCAAGGGCTTTCGATGGGCTTTGGAATTTTGAAAATCTACACTACCCAGCTCACGCCAGTCACTGTCAAACTTTGAGTCGTCTGACGTGAAATAATTGTTTACGTAATTTTCAGGATCATATGTCACGGGTCGAACAAAGCTGAACGTTATTGCAATAAAATAGAACATAGTTCGTTTCTTTACCTTTCTGTGTCTAGAAAAAAACTGCGGCTCAATTAGATGAACATTTGCGGAGCAATTTACATTACAAAAAAGTAACTGTACTTACAGTAGATTTCATTCATGGTTTTTGCTGCCCTGTCAGGGGCGCCTGGTGGTACTAAATCCAGATTGAACTCGAGATTTGGCCCCATCCATAGATGTGTGAGTTGGCCATAATAAGGTGGCCTGATTTTATTTTTTTTATTATTGCAAAACAAAATTATTAAAAGTCAGTACTCAACACACAATGCATAATGAAACTAACAATTAAGGTGGCTAAAATGACATGCAAGTACAGAAACAGAAAACAAAAAAAAGTATATAATAATATTTTACCGTATACAGTGTATATCCAACGAAATGACCAATTATACCAATGTCTTATACAGGATATACCCCTAATACCTATTATCTAAAACCCTACACACATATGCTCCAGCTCGAACCCCCCCCTCCCGGACCCCTCCTTGGATAGTACCTCCATTATCCCTCACTCCTAACCAGACACTACCATTATAAGCTAGCTTTTATTCTCTCCACCACTTCTAACCACATTGACATTTTGGATTCGTTGAGACCCAGAATTCTTGCTGTAGATATTTCTTGATAAATCACATCGAGATATGTAAGAAACCAAACCTTCCGGCACATTTTTTCCGGTTGAAACCAGCGTGATGCGATCAGTTTTTTAGCTACTGTGATACCCGATAAAACCAATCTCTTTAGCTGTGGATTTACTGCAAACTCAAAAACATCATTCAATAGTAATACAGAGGGGTGTACTGGTATATTCCAAGATACGAGTTTTGATAATTGATGGGTCACATCTTTCCAGAATGCCTTAACTGGTGGGCAGTCCCAATACATGTGCATAAATGTCCCTTCGTCTCCATTTGTACATTGGGAGCATTTTGAGTCTTGTTTAAGACCCATTCTGTTCAGTCTTATAGGAGTCAAGTATGTCCTGTGAATATAGTTAAGATTGATTTGTTGATGGTCCGGGTTCCTTGATGTAAGACGGACATTTGCCCATGCTCCTTGCCAATCAAAGTCACTTTCCAGGTCTGGTATATCCCTCCTCCAGACAGAGTCTAGTTGCAGGGTTTCATACGAGGACGTTAGTAATTGATAATAAAAACCTGATACAAAACCTCTCGATGTCTCTCTTTCATAGAAGAATTTGTGGTATCTGTGGTGTTCAACTGGTATGTCTAATGGAACACCGTGAGACTTCAAACATAGCCGTAACTGTAAGTAAAAAAGCCATGTGGACTCGGTGAGATTACATTTTGTGCATATCTCTCTATAACTATATTTTTTTTGTGTTTCACGCCATATCCGGATCGCATGGGTAATTATGGGGCCAAATTTCCGCTCACAGTGCTTGATTGGTAGTTTAGTGTGTGCTATGTCCTTCAGTCTATGTGGGGCTACTATGTTTTCTTCCAATTTTCTCCAGGATACTAATGCTTGGGGATCAAACCATATTGTCAATGGTCTTAATGTGTACGCCTTAAAATATTGGAAAAAATCTGGAACTGCCATGCCACCGTCTGCTTTATTTCTCTGTGCGGTGGATCTTTTTATACGTGGTGGTTTGTTATTCCAAATAAATTTGTATGTGGAGGAGTGTAATCTTTTCCAGTAACCCTCTGGAGGGGGTAACGGTAGCATTGAACTGATGAAGTTGATTCTAGGTAGTACATCCATCTTAACTATTGATACCCTTGCCTGTACTGAGTTTTTAAGTTTTGCCCACCTGTCCAGGTCGTCTTTGATTTTGTAAGGTGGCCTGATATTCTATATTCATATTTCAAATGACATGTGTCCGGATGGCAACATTCAGTACTGTATCTACAAAACCCCCTGTAAATGAATGAATTAATGATTTTATTTCACTTTTTTTTTTTTTTTTTTTTTAAACCATAGTAGTAGAACTTCCAAAAAAACGATTTTTTTTAAAAAATCATCTGCCCTTTTTTTAGATTTTTTTATTTGAAATCTTTATTTCGAACATGCAATGAATACAAACAAACAATAACAAAAGCAAAACACAACTCAATCTACATGTTCGAAAAAAAGTAGGAAGAAGTATACACTTATTTAATCCTACCCCTTTTCCACTACTCAAATGAGCGTAGCCTACTATTTTAAAACATAAAAAAGAAAAGAAAAAAACAATTAATAATATATATATATATATATATATATATATATATATATATATGCATATATATGCAAAACAAAAAAACAAAAACTATATATCTAAAACATGAAAGAAATAAAATAAAAATGTAAACACCTGTGAATATCAAGTCCCTTCCTCATCCCTGTACCTTGTGAACATCATTTCCTTATACATCAGTTTGAATTGTCTCATGTTTGGACATTTCTTTAGCACCACATTTAGACTGTTCCACAGTTTCACTCCACATATCGAGATGCAGTGTCTTCTCATGGTAGTGCGTACATTTAGCACTTTTAAATTGTGTTCTCCCCTCAGATTATAACCCCCCTCCCAGTCCCTATCAAAGAACAATTCTTGAATGTTTCTTGGAAGTGCATGACTTTTTGCTTTATACATTAATTGTGCCGTTTTAAATTCCACAAGATCATTTAACTTTTAACATTTATTAATTTCACTAGAATTTTTGTACACTTGATCTCAAGAAGGTGCTGAATGTTTCACGTCTGGTCAATGTTACTGTAGCATTGTGTTATTCACCATAAAAAAAATATATAATAATAATATATTCTCCTTTAGGGTCATTTTTTTTTAAATCATAGTAGTAGAACTTCCAAAAAAACGATAATTTTTTTTAAAATCATCTGCCCTTTTTTTAGATTTTTTTATTTGAAATCTTTATTTCGAACATGCAATGAATACAAACAAACAATAACAAAAGCAAAACACAACTCAATCTACATGTTCGAAAAAAAGTAGGAAGAAGTATACACTTATTTAATCCTACCCCTTTTCCACTACTCAAATGAGCGTAGCCTACTATTTTAAAACATAAAAAAGAAAAGAAAAAAACAATTAATAATATATATATATATATGCATATATATGCAAAACAAAAAAACAAAAACTATATATCTAAAACATGAAAGAAATAAAATAAAAATGTAAACACCTGTGAATATCAAGTCCCTTCCTCATCCCTGTACCTTGTGAACATCATTTCCTTATACATCAGTTTGAATTGTCTCATGTTTGGACATTTCTTTAGCACCACATTTAGACTGTTCCACAGTTTCACTCCACATATCGAGATGCAGTGTCTTCTCATGGTAGTGCGTACATTTAGCACTTTTAAATTGTGTTCTCCCCTCAGATTATAACCCCCCTCCCAGTCCCTATCAAAGAACAATTCTTGAATGTTTCTTGGAAGTGCATGACTTTTTGCTTTATACATTAATTGTGCCGTTTTAAATTCCACAAGATCATTTAACTTTTAACATTTATTAATTTCACTAGAATTTTTGTACACTTGATCTCAAGAAGGTGCTAAATGTTTCACGTCTGGTCAATGTTACTGTAGCATTGTGTTATTCACCATAAAAAAAATATATAATAATAATATATTCTCCTTTAGGGTCATTTTTTTTTAAACCATAGTAGTAGAACTTCCAAAAAAACGATAATTTTTTTTAAAATCATCTGCCCTTTTTTTAGATTTTTTTATTTGAAATCTTTATTTCGAACATGCAATGAATACAAACAAACAATAACAAAAGCAAAACACAACTCAATCTACATGTTCGAAAAAAAGTAGGAAGAAGTATACACTTATTTAATCCTACCCCTTTTCCACTACTCAAATGAGCGTAGCCTACTATTTTAAAACATAAAAAAGAAAAGAAAAAAACAATTAATAATATATATATATATATATATGCATATATATGCAAAACAAAAAAACAAAAACTATATATCTAAAACATGAAAGAAATAAAATAAAAATGTAAACACCTGTGAATATCAAGTCCCTTCCTCATCCCTGTACCTTGTGAACATCATTTCCTTATACATCAGTTTGAATTGTCTCATGTTTGGACATTTCTTTAGCACCACATTTAGACTGTTCCACAGTTTCACTCCACATATCGAGATGCAGTGTCTTCTCATGGTAGTGCGTACATTTAGCACTTTTAAATTGTGTTCTCCCCTCAGATTATAACCCCCCTCCCAGTCCCTATCAAAGAACAATTCTTGAATGTTTCTTGGAAGTGCATGACTTTTTGCTTTATACATTAATTGTGCCGTTTTAAATTCCACAAGATCATTTAACTTTTAACATTTATTAATTTCACTAGAATTTTTGTACACTTGATCTCAAGAAGGTGCTGAATGTTTCACGTCTGGTCAATGTTACTGTAGCATTGTGTTATTCACCATAAAAAAAATATATAATAATAATATATTCTCCTTTAGGGTCATTTTTTTTTAAATCATAGTAGTAGAACTTCCAAAAAAACGATAATTTTTTTTAAAATCATCTGCCCTTTTTTTAGATTTTTTTATTTGAAATCTTTATTTCGAACATGCAATGAATACAAACAAACAATAACAAAAGCAAAACACAACTCAATCTACATGTTCGAAAAAAAGTAGGAAGAAGTATACACTTATTTAATCCTACCCCTTTTCCACTACTCAAATGAGCGTAGCCTACTATTTTAAAACATAAAAAAGAAAAGAAAAAAACAATTAATAATATATATATATATATGCATATATATGCAAAACAAAAAAACAAAAACTATATATCTAAAACATGAAAGAAATAAAATAAAAATGTAAACACCTGTGAATATCAAGTCCCTTCCTCATCCCTGTACCTTGTGAACATCATTTCCTTATACATCAGTTTGAATTGTCTCATGTTTGGACATTTCTTTAGCACCACATTTAGACTGTTCCACAGTTTCACTCCACATATCGAGATGCAGTGTCTTCTCATGGTAGTGCGTACATTTAGCACTTTTAAATTGTGTTCTCCCCTCAGATTATAACCCCCCTCCCAGTCCCTATCAAAGAACAATTCTTGAATGTTTCTTGGAAGTGCATGACTTTTTGCTTTATACATTAATTGTGCCGTTTTAAATTCCACAAGATCATTTAACTTTTAACATTTATTAATTTCACTAGAATTTTTGTACACTTGATCTCAAGAAGGTGCTGAATGTTTCACGTCTGGTCAATGTTACTGTAGCATTGTGTTATTCACCATAAAAAAAATATATAATAATAATATATTCTCCTTTAGGGTCATTTTTTTTTAAACCATAGTAGTAGAACTTCCAAAAAAATGATAAATTTTTTTAAAATCATCTGCCCTTTTTTTAGATTTTTTTATTTGAAATCTTTATTTCGAACATGCAATGAATACAAACAAACAATAACAAAAGCAAAACACAACTCAATCTACATGTTCGAAAAAAAGTAGGAAGAAGTATACACTTATTTAATCCTACCCCTTTTCCACTACTCAAATGAGCGTAGCCTACTATTTTAAAACATAAAAAAGAAAAGAAAAAAACAATTAATAATATATATATATATATGCATATATATGCAAAACAAAAAAACAAAAACTATATATCTAAAACATGAAAGAAATAAAATAAAAATGTAAACACCTGTGAATATCAAGTCCCTTCCTCATCCCTGTACCTTGTGAACATCATTTCCTTATACATCAGTTTGAATTGTCTCATGTTTGGACATTTCTTTAGCACCACATTTAGACTGTTCCACAGTTTCACTCCACATATCGAGATGCAGTGTCTTCTCATGGTAGTGCGTACATTTAGCACTTTTAAATTGTGTTCTCCCCTCAGATTATAACCCCCCTCCCAGTCCCTATCAAAGAACAATTCTTGAATGTTTCTTGGAAGTGCATGACTTTTTGCTTTATACATTAATTGTGCCGTTTTAAATTCCACAAGATCATTTAACTTTTAACATTTATTAATTTCACTAGAATTTTTGTACACTTGATCTCAAGAAGGTGCTGAATGTTTCACGTCTGGTCAATGTTACTGTAGCATTGTGTTATTCACCATAAAAAAAATATATAATAATAATATATTCTCCTTTAGGGTCATTACAATTGACTCAAGCCTAGTAACAGACACAATATTTCTGACACTGGGAAATGGGAATACATTATCCTTAGAAGAACATGCAAATAGACTTGTAGAAGTGGAGCAATCTTCCATTTACTTAGGTATGTATTTTAGGGCAAATTTAAGAAACATGTAACTGTTTTACCTGATGCTATTGTTGATGTGATTATGCTCCTTGCCACTGCACAAATGACCCTCTGTATTTATATTTGAATTGTATGTCTTTTGTTTAATGCCCTGTTTTATGTTGAAACTTGTTGTGTGCTGTGTTGGTCAGGACTCCCTGGAAGAAGATATCTTGTATCTCAATGGGACATTCCTGGATAAATAATTGTTTTTGTTGTATATTCTATCAAGTGTTTGCTGCTGTTAGCACTGTTGCCTCACAGCTAGAAGGTCCTGAGTTCATATTCTATTCTATTCTATTCTATTCTATTCTATTCTATTCTATTCTATTCTATTCTATTCTATTCTATTCTATTCTATTCTATTCTATTCTATTCTATTCTATTCAGTATCCTAGCTAATATGGCCATATCCCAGCTATTCTGGTCTCATTCATAGTCGTTATATGAACTTATCCTGCAGCTACTGTCACCATCCAGGGATACATACAGATTCTACCACAACGGTAAGAACGTTTATGGCTTTTAGCCTAAACAAATATATTCTAGGCAGGGGGTACGGCACTTAAGCACACTCATTGGTTTCTTTGGCACACTAAAAAGGGGGCAGTGCTCGTTAATTTGCTTTATGGCTATGCGATGAGGGGGAGGAGGAGGGGGGCACTGTTAACTCTCAGATTTATTGGGGTGGCACTCGATAACTCGAGTAAGTGATAAAATACGTTTACTGTCCTCTCCAGCATGTAGATCTGCACACCTCTCAATCTCCCTCTCTCTCTCTCTCTCTCTCTCTCTCTCTCTTCTCTCTCTCTCTCTCTCTCTCTCTATCTCTCTCTCTCTCTCTCTCTCTCTCTCTCTCTCTCTCTCTCTCTCTCTCTCTCTCTCTCTCTCTCTCTCTCTCTCTCTCTTTAAGTCAGGTGTAGAGTGCAGGTGTGCCGCTGTCAGCGGAGCAGCTGAGTGACGTCTGTGGGCCAATTACGTCAGTGATATAACCCCGCCCCAAATGTCATGAGGCTGCCAGATCGTAACTTCGTATTTCCCAGTTAGTCGTGTTATTCTGCTCTCTCGTATTGTTCTCTAGTCCATTGTTCTTCAACCGTGTCTAACCCTTGTTCGCATCCTTCCCCATAGTTCTTCCTGGCTCTTCACCCTGTTCTCTGGCTCTCCACAAGACGTGCTCTGATCCCTGCCTGCCTGACTACTCTGCTTGCCTTTTCCCAGAACGTATGAGGACCTGCACCCGTTTTGATCTCTGCCTGGCTGACTACCCTGTACCAGTCTTGACCCCTGTCTGGCTGACTATTCCGTATGCGTGTATCGAACCCTGCCTGTCTGACTCTCCTGTCCCACGCACACCCCTGGACTGTACAAGTGCTATTCTATTATTGAACAAGACCTGTCTATCATTGCTCTGTACCTGCATATTGGGCTCTCTCTCTCTCTCTCTCTCTCTCTCTCTCTCTCTCTCTCTCTCTCTCTCTCTCTCTCTCTCTCTCTCTCTCTCTCTCTCTCCCCCCCTCTCTCTCTCCCTTCATATCCACCCGTCTCTCAAATTCAAATTCAAATTCAAAATGAGCTTTATTGGCAAATATAATGTGTGTTGCCAAAGCATTGCAAGTAAGACACAATACATAAATAAATAATACAATACAAATATTTAAATAAAATAATTCAACATAAAACAGTAGTGTATAAAAACCATTATACAATGGCATGCAAATTTCTTGATTCTGATTGGCTGAAACAGTCAAGTTAGACGTGGTTATTTCTCATAACCCACGCTCGTGATCCCAGAACCCGCCCACAACCGAATTACAATCACTCCGCCAGTTCGACTTTTTAGGAAAAACCAAGATGGGGGACAATAATCTTTACGAATGGATGTGTTGAAAGCGTCATAACGACTCATTCAAAAACGATTCTGTCACGTGGAATGTGTTCGTTTCTTACACAATGTTGGATTATGTAATTGGTGGGTCATGAGTCATTGTGGAACAAAATAAAAGTCGCACGAAGTCTGTTGTTAGATGCCATTCGTCAAAAGGACACTAATTTCACTGTTAATAAAATGTCCAATCAATCAATCAATCAAACCAATAACACACGCTCTCTTCACTGTTAAAAATATAAATCGAGGGAGATTATGTCTGTCACTGGCCATAGATGTGAGTCTTCCATGCAATCCTATTGGACCCCAAATTTTGAAGACAGGCGAAATTATAGCCATGTTCTCGCAGGCTCATCTGCGCAAAAGCGCATTGCAGAAGGTGCAGAAGGTTCTGAGAATTCTGTTTCAGCTAAGAGGCAAAATAACGACACAGATACTCTTTTAACAAACTGCACTATAACCGGGAATGTTACCATCAAAGTAAATAAACCATAATCACCCTACAAAAACAGTACTGTATTTGTAAATCTGGTATGTCATTAATGTCTAGATGTAGCAGTACCTATCTGTATGTCATGTATGTCATATATGTTATGATGAATTGAAAATGGGGGACCCTGATGTAAACAAGACGAAAGTCTTTCTCTGGTCTGCATCCCCTTAACCCATTCTCCGCCAATCACGTGTTAAGGCGGGTTTCTCCGCCATGCGTTGTCTGCCAATAACTCTGTAAGGCGTTTTTGAGATCAATATTTCATATTTTCGTCATGGTATTCCTATTTCACCCACGGAGTCTTGGGTGATGCTGTCTGAGCCATCACAACTCTGCAACACTTTAATACCGCCAACTGGTGGCCGATCGGCAAGTTGCCAAACCGGAAGTGCCCATTGTAGCTCGGTCCGTCCGCTATTTTCGTCCGGCCACTCGCTTATCGTCCCGGGGCTCAATACAGACACCGTCGATATGGATCTTTGTCATAACTCAATAATCAACATGATTTGGACGTGTATTAGTAATATACAAACCGGGAATGGATCGCATCGATCAACATCCCATGATTGGGATCTGTTTGCTCCACTCTCATCGCCCAACGCTACGAGGAGACTGGGGTGAGTTTCAGCATTTTTCTTTACCATTTTCGATACAAACTGCTCTGATCAATATATCACCCATACTACATAAATCATTTAACGTCGGTCATTGAATTATAAACGACCCCCCCCCCCCTCCGTTCAGATGACCAGTCATGACGTTTAGGACCATGTACAGTTGACATTTTTTATATAACGTTGATCGGTATCAAACTGCATTTGATCATCTAATATATGCATTTATGCCTATATCTCACGTTCTATGAAATACTGCAGAAAACGATAAAAACATATTTATACTCTAGACGGTATTTTAGTATGAATGTGTGAATGAAAAAGTAAAATGTTCCTACATCCTGAACGATAGATAATTGATGTTGAATGGGCCATAGTAATGTCAATTTAGCAATACAATTAAAAAAGTTATAGCCCTGCAAAGAAGGTGAACATCTCCATAGACAAATAGCGCTGGCAGAGGATGATTTAGGATGATCAAAGTGGTGGCAGAGAATGGGTTAACAATTGTGTGTATTGAGCTGTACTGTATTGTACCCATTCTGCAATCTGGTAATAACATTTTCAATCAATCAATCAATCATTCCAATAACAACCGCTAACTTCATAATTCATCTGTATCGCAACCGAATCACGGATTTCGTCAAGGCAGGTAGCATTATGTCGGGAAAAATGAAATGAAATAAACAAATGTGAATTAAAGAAGTTAAAACAAAGTTTAGCCTATTAAATTGTTTTAAAAGCCTATAGTCAATGACTTATTTTAAGCGACTGGCGAGGACTGAGAGGAGGGGGAATTTAATTGCAACCGTGTACAAGCAAAACTTTGACTGTAAACGGCGTCTAACCTGACTGCATAAACGCAACGTCTATTATGCTTCAATTAATGTGTGTTTATTGTATAGCAATAAGGTTGGATGAATTTGGCAATTGTATAAACATGTAAACACTGTCTATCTGTAATAAAATTTTCAATCAATCAATCAATCAATCAATCAATCAATCAATCAATCCCATAACACACGCTCAGAGATGGAATGCCTTGAAACAGCGCTGCTCACGGAGGCAACGTCTCTTCTTTTTTTTGGAACAACTTTTTCTGCGGATGGTTTTGTCAATACATCTTCAATTAATGTGTGTTATGTGGGTTATGTGGGTTATGAGAGTTATGTGGGTTATGTGGGTTATGAGAATTAGACCATGCCTAGGGGGGTCTAACAACCACTCCTAGGCATGGTCTAATTCTCATAACCCACTCCTGCGCGTGATGTAATGCTTTAACAAGATACATACTCATCTGTCTCTCTCAATCTACCTCTCTAGCTCTCCATCTCGCTCGCTATCTCTTTTTTAGGGCAGAATTCTGCCCTATATGCATTTATTATTATAATATTTTTCTTTTTTACATTAAACATGTTTCTACAGAAAGATCCTGGGGCTTCTGCTGAGTGTTTGACCATGTAGTGTAGCTATGTTGACTGAGTGGATTCCATACCTCACTACTATATAGATTACTAGATTACGCTGTCAAATTATTTACACCAAATCTTGATAGGTATGTTAATATAGGTGATGGATGTCTCGGGGTGATGGCCAAGATTGCAGTTACTGTTCTACCCCCACATTGGTTATGTGCACCACTGAGATCATGGATCAGCTTCATAACGCCATCTGTCTGACCTGCAGCGTCGAACCATACCTGCTCTGCCTTGACCTATTCTGAGTGGTTTCTCCTGCCCCCCGGGGCATATGGCCATCGTCTTGTATCCCATCCTGTATACATACGCTTGCAGTTGTTCTTAGTTCTATTAATTACTTAATTTCACAATTCTCTTATATACTCTGATTCTATTCACATATATGCTTACTACATGTATCTATTCTATTCACATTATATGCTTATCTATTGCTATGTCCGCCGATCACAAACACACAAACTGCCTAACGTCTGTCCCCGTCTCCCTGTGAGTGGATGTCTCGTGGTGATGACCAAAATGGTGGACGTCCTGTGGTGATGGCCAAGAGGATACGATCCTCTCTACATCGCCCTGTACCTCAATGGATCCGTTATCAGCTCTATTCTATTTTCAATCTTTCAAAATTTTCTTATGTACCCCAGTTGCTATTGCATGTACATATTCGTGTTTTATTACACGTATAAGCACATACTTACCAAATGTCTCGCCTGTTTTATAGCAACACTACTATCACTGACATCTAAGAAGGGGGATCCCCCCTTGAACGGCCATTTTAAGGTTTTCCCCCCAACATTGCCTGTGGTGCTTTTTTCCTATTGCTAGGTTTTTAGTGAGTTTTTCCTTACCTTCGCTTGGGTTATGTCTGGGAGTGTTGCATTTATTTATTTAACATTTTATTTTGGATTTCATGGTGTTTTTAGTTTTGTTGTTTATTTATTGTGATGTTTCTTCTTGACTTGTTTAACATTTTGAATGCCCATCACGACATATCTCGGGTTATCAGCCCGCCCCCTGAATGCCCATCACAAGAATACTCGTGATTTTTTTTTTATTAGCGATCTGAATTCATATTTCATCAACGAGTCTACCGTTGGGAAACCAGCTCAACCAGGAGCTCAGATGTGAAAAAAGCGCCCCTATCGTCTCCCAGATGGTAATGCACCCTTTTGGATTGGACTCAATGAAAATGGATGAGAAAAAAAACCTCCGGAATCCACATTTGACTTCTCACGCATGTAACCGGAGCCGATAAGATTCATTGTGGACCCTCAGCACAGCGTGTAATATGTGTTTTACAGTATACGCGTTGGATCAATAAAAGGATTGATTTTTGGAATGGCGATCAGGAATTGGAATAATCCATTTGGATACCATCTGATCTCAGGTAAGGAATCTATTTTACCAGTCTTAGGATAATCAGACCTGTTTTCACGGAGATATGGCTGTTTGACTGTGCGAGCGATCAGGAACTAAGATAATTGATTTTCAGCTTGCGGCACCAGCGTGCATACGTACACATTATACTATCGATAATCTAGCGTTTATTTGAAAACGATTCATAAATAGGCCGAAAAATTACAACGTTCTAGAATATTACAGTACAGGGCGTTTATCACGGATTCTTTTTTTCCCCCTTGAAAACGAGGGCTTTTCAAAATGCTATAAAACGGAAATTAACCGATAAAAAAACAATCCGCTTCGACAATGTTGACTGGAAACTGAGTCATTGATAAGCGACGGGCAGATTAGACACATAGCCATAATTTAAAACATAGATTAGGCGATATTAATGCTAACATTGAAGTGGATGGTGGGCATTCAAGCACTAAATGTGCGCCCCCTGCTGGGCACTGAAAGTGTTAAAGAAGACGTGTCCGGCCCATGGGGACATTAACGTACGCTCTGCGTCTATTGCAATACTCTTCATATCCAGTATTGAACTGAAATAAATTCTCACATGTACCTTTACATACCATCATCTGTCTGGCCACACCCCCATCCGCTACCTACATAAGCAGGGGTGTGGCCATACCATCAGCTCCTTCCCAAGTCTTTCACCACAAGGCAAGACCACGGGGTCCTCAGTGAGTCCGACGCAGAGCATCACTATGCTCATATAACTATGGTTATATACATAACCGTACGTTATATATCGCATAGCTCTGCTCTGCGCCTATTGCAACACAGGAGCTGAGCAGAGCGGAGCTCGACAAATGTACCCTCTGAGGCCCCCCACAACCATCAGAACCGGGGAGGACCCGAGCCCTCCGAACTCCCCTAGCGGAGGACGGGAGGGTGTCGGATCCGACTGCGCGAAAAGGAGACTTCAGCAACTCAACGCACAGGGTGAGCAGACCGTGGGGCGTACCCACGACTACACAAACGCACAACCCGCATGCCACTAGGGAACGAACGGAAAGGAACAAACCCCCGTTACCACCCCTAACATCACAGGGTCAAGAGCAAAAGCCCAACCCCGTGGCAAGGCCGTAGCAGCGGAGCGCGAAGGAGGACCCAGACCCAGAAGGGACTGGACCCCCACGGAAAAAGGGGGCCTGGAGAGGCCAATGACGCCACATCATCTAGACCACACCAGGCGGTCACTAGTGACACCACCCCCCACATCGCCAGCGTATTCGGACAGGGCCCATCCAGGACCAGGCCCTTCCCCCCATATCACGCCGCCTAGCTAACTGAACCTGGCATACCCAGGCAGTCACCCATCCAAGTACAACCAGGCCTGAACCCACACCGCCTCCGAAAAATCAAATGAGATCTGGCGTGTTCAGGTTGGTATGGCTGTAAGCTCGAAGCACTCAAGAGGCTACACCCACAGCGGGAGCAGGCAGCGCACGGGGGAGACGACCCCCAAAAGAGGTCGATCCCTCAATCCAGGCAACAGGCCACTTGACCTGAGCCTGGAGCACTGCTGACTAGACAGGCACCAAAGGGGTCTGCTGAACAGCACCCCGGCGGAAGGGGCGTATGCTGGCATTGTTGTGCACCATGTCACAGCCTCCACAAAAACCCCTTGACTCTCTAGAGGGGCCGAGGCAGAGAAGGCTGACATGATTGGCAGACATCATGAAACATGCGGGGGCACACTCACCGGCCTCCCCCGAGAGTTGACTCCGCTACCAACACACCAGGGAACCAACCACCCCCTTGGTTCTAACATGAGGCGGTTGTTCCTATAACCCATCAAGAAAAAACTCCAAAACACAACTGCAGGTATACACTGGCTATACCGCAGTACAAGTGTTTCAGTTTTCAAAAAGGGGTTATCCCAGGCCTACGGGTCGACGAAACAAGTTCGGACCGGGCCCGGCAGACCGGGACGTACACAGGGATGCCAGAGGAGTTCTATAAGAATCACCTCAACAGCCCCCTCCCAGCCATGCTTAAGCAGGAGAAGAGAGGGGCGAAAAGAATGGAGAAGGACCAGGCCCCCTTAGCGCAGCGCAAGGTACAACACAACATGGACCAAGCAACAGTGAGGGGTAATACGTAGTAACACAACCACGAACATCTCCATAACGTCAACCCTGCAACACCCGGGCCGACCCGGCATTTCCCCCCCCGAAAAAAGCACAAGTCCCACAGGGTACCAGAACAGCAGATCTGCGTCCCCGGCGGACAACGGGTTAACTGACCTGGACCGGCGCGACCAGAATCAGTCCCGTGCCCTAATCACGCCGCCATCCCCAACCCTAGGAGGGGGGTAGGTACGCGTGTCGATCCAAAACATTATAGAGGGCGCCACCCTGACGGTCCCTTTCGTACCGCGCTCGGTGGCCCACCCCAAGGGCGTGAGACCCCTCTACCTATGCTTTGATCTATTCCGTTAACATTCCCCAGATATAGGGCGGCTACGTGGCGTAGTGGGCAAGGCGCTCGCCAAGAATGCGGAGACGCTGGGATCGCCTGTTCGATCCCAGCGCTCCACATTGCTTTCAGTTTAGCTGGTCGTCCGTACTAATACACATTGGCCGTATTAGGGGGTGGGAAACTGATGGGTGGGGATCGGGCGTTGTGGACAGCGACTCCTACAGGTCGGTTGGTGCGCCTGCGCAGTAGAATCAGGAAGTGTCGGGGGCAGCGTGAGCCTCCCACGCATTACTCCTCGCCACTGAGAGATCGAGCTGCGCAGGTGAAAAGATGCGACTGCTGTTACCTCAAGTACCGGAGGGGACTTGTGCTATGTATGACTTAGTCCACATTGCAGCAGGCTTGGGGGAGGCAAGAAACAGCGTTCGTGACAGGGGAGGGTTGAATTGGATGATACGAAATTGGGATGGGAGAAAATATAGAAAATGGGAGAAATAGTGGATAAAAAAAAAACATTCCCCAGATATCAACGAGAATTCGTCAAGACAACCTAGTAAACTGGCGTTCGGAAGAGACAAACTCCATCCCAGTTGCCCCATAAAAACGCTGTTTCAATGATGAGCAACCAAGGCGCGCAAGCCCATGCGTGGTTCCTAACAGAAGCACCCAGGAGCACCCAGGGCCAGTACACGTTGAGACCCAAAACACATCAATGGATAGTCTAACAAGACACCAGATACCGTTCCTCCAAGCCGCCTGGGAGAACGACAAGAAGCCGCTTTTTTCACAGAAAAGAATACGGACATGGGTCCCATACGACGCGGCTGAGGGAAAACAACACCCCGTCAACCATGCTCCATAAAGAGAGGGGACGGAGAGCAACGTACCCTATGACGGGGGGAAACCCATGACTCAACATACCATTACTGGCGAGGAGTCAGGGAACTCCCTAAACAATACCCCGTCAACCTGCTCCATAAAGGAGGGGACGGGAACCCCCAGAGAGACTTCCCACATGAGCAATAGATTGAAAAGACATATTGCAACATTGAGCTATGTAACAATTGGACTAGGACTCTCCGAGGAGGAGGCTCTGAAACTCTGAGAAGGTTCCCTCACTGAGAGGGAGGCTCTGAACTCACAGAGGAGGCTCTGAACTCCCTGAGGAGGAGACTCTGAAAACTCCCTGAGGAGGAGGCTCTGACCCAATACACACACTACCAGTAGGGAGCAGAGCAGAAGAACAAAACGTCTCTACTGCGTTGCATCACCCACCAAGCTCAATACACATACAACAGAGCAGAACTTCTTTTTAAGTTCTACTCACCTTGACAATCTGAGGAGGAGGCTCTGAAACTCTGAGGAGGCTCCCTCACTGGGAGGGAGGGTCTGAACTCACAGGAGGCTCTGAAACTCCCTGAGGAGGAGGCTCTGAACTCCCTGAGGAGGAGGCTCTGAAAAACTCCCTGTAACAGAGGTCCACAACATGGAGCCTGAATAACCCACGGAAGTCTTACCAATAGAAACGCGCCCAGTGACGTACTCTATGGCGGGGGAATTTCCGTGGTCCACCGATCAATATGGCGTGGGACCAGGAAACCCCCCCCCCCTACCCTGTGACGCGCTGATCCAGCAACGTGACAGGAAGCCTGAAGGACAGGGGGTTTTAACCCCTGACCAATCAGAAAAAGGGGAGGAAGGTTTTACCAGTTCACCCCCTTATGACCCCTCACCCCTGATACGATGTAATGACAAAGCAGAGCCATGACACCAGTCATAGCATGCTACATGAAGCGTTAACAGCTTCACATAGACTCATGTGCGAACCTGCCATCTGAATTTTTCAAAGGAAGAAAACATAGACCCAGAGAGGGCCCCTTTAAGAGTCCCGGTACCAGAGCTTACACATGCGACTTCTGTAGGCCAACACCTAACCCAGTTGTGGATCTTAACGACACACACAACCCTCCATCACAATAAAAAAGGCAAAAGTACACTCTCACTACCGTAAGAGGAACGCCGTTTTTCATAACGAGAGAAGACACAAGTCCTCGATTAAGTACTGGCCACAGGCCTTGCTAAGTCCACATGATAGCAACCAAACAATCTTTTCCCTAGGAATATTTTTTTTCTCCAAGCAGGAGCACAACCCCAGCAGAAGCTGAGGGATTACACCGTATCCCCACAAACATAGTGAAACAATATATTGTAAACAAAACATGTTTGAGAGGAGGGGGGGGCCCCAGGGAAACCGGGGGAATCACCCCTCACCACCTTACCCCTGATACGACTAGGTTGAACAGGTACCGCCCTGTTAATATGTGAACACGCCACCTGTTTATTGTCATCACAGGCTGAGAGAAGGACTCACCCCTCGATCATATGTCACTAAGCATAGCTTTGCAGGATTATTAACCCAGCTAGTTGTGAGCTCAACTACGTTATCTAACGTTACATGAACACACAAGTTCTCATCACAACCAAACCAGTTCATTTTTACTCACGTAAAAAACAACGCAGATTTTCTAGTTAGAGAGAAACTATACCAGCGACAAGACAATTCACACACAACACATGTTGTATCCCCAATGTAGTGAAGCAACATACGTTTTGGAAAAAAAACATCGTTATGACAAAACATTTAGAAGGGAAGGAAGGAAGAGGCGTTAAGTGTCCAAAGGACCCTTACCTATACCATGAACGCAGGCTGAGAGGACCACAACACTGGTCTCCACGTTGACGAAGGTCCTCGCTGGCGGGGCAAAGAAGCTAAGACGCCCCCCTCCAACAGCCGATCATGGTGTAGGGCCGACTACATCCTCTGTCAAAGATGACGTCGTAGTCAGAGTGTTATGGCCTGCTATTCTCACGGCTAATGTTCAACGGTGTAGCATAAACTAACAGCCAACTCAGGCCGACTGGTAGCAACAAGCTAACGTTCCTAGCCTAGCCAACGCAACGAGCTAGCGCCGCAGCTAACAGCTAACTGGCTAACAGGTAGCTCACCCAGCCAGAACATAAGCTAAGCAGCTATCAACGAACTGCACACGAGAGAACACAATAAGCCAACACTCCCTCCTCACCCTAAGAGAGAAGAGAAAAAGAAATTAACACAGTTTCCAGAACGGTGATTAACAGATATACAGCGGTATCGGCACAATTCCCTCATGGGCTGCAGCCGATTTGGGCGTGGAGTTTCCGATAACGAAACACCAAACCCACTTTTCCTCGTGCTGGGTAACTTTCACCTTGAAAGATGGGGCCTTCACGTGACAGAGAGGAATCCGCTCGTCCAAAGATCCGGGGTTTTAACCACAGATCTTGGTCACGGCCCACTAGTTTGACTACCATGGGCTTCAAACCAGGACCCTCCCTCTGCCGTCTAAGAGGCAGAAAAAGGGTACTAGTCTGGGGCCGGCTTTCGTAAATCGTGCAGCTAACCCCCTCACAACACAACTGGCGCTCGCGTAGCAAAATCATCACTCACCCAGAGGTAGCTAGCTTCTCACAACAGCCCTCGCCCCTCAAGTCAAGTCAAGTCAAGAGTTTTATTTGTCACGGCATACAAGTATACAATGAAATGCGGGTGGTCTTGCCCGCAACGATGTGCAATACAGTAGTAACAACATATAATAGAATCCAATAAAACAACATTGTGCAATAAACAGTAACATAGTAGGGCATATCCGTATTTGTACATAAGTTATTTACAGAGCATGGAGGACATGCTAGGTCCTGTGGTAGTGCATACACTGTTAGCTACGGATGAGGCACTGTGTCTTTCTGTACATTGCTATTTTATACAGTCTCAGGTTATACTATACTATTTTTAAAGTGACCTTTCCTTAGTGGCCATAAGTGTGGGCGTGTGCAGCATGAGTGTGTGCTTGCTCATGTTAAAGTGGCTGCTAGTGTGTGAGCGTGTACAGTGTGTGTATCGTGTCTGTGCTCATGTGTGCTTGAGTGTGGAGAGTTCAGTGTTCAAGGCTCTGATGGCCTGGGGGAAGAAGCTGAGCCGAAGCCTCTCTGTCCTAGTAGCTGGGGTTCGCAGGCGTCTGCCTGACCTCAGCAGCATGAACAGGCTGTTGTTGGGGTGGTGTGGGTCTCTCATTATTCTGCAGGCTCTGGATTTGCACCTCTTGTTGTATAGAACCTGTAGGGGTGGTAGTGCAATACCCGTGGTACGCTCGGCTGAGCGCACCACTCTCTTTAGGGCCTTCTTGTCCTGTGCCGTGCTGTTTCCATACCAGGCAGTGATGTTTCCAGTCAAGATGCTCTCTACAGCTCCGGAGTAGAAGGACTGGAGTATCTTCCCAGATACTCTGAACTTCCTTAACTGTCTCAGGTGGTAGAGGCGCTGCTTCACCTTTTTTACGACTGAGTCTATGTGTGTTGACCATGTCAGATCCTCTGAGATGTGGACCCCCAGGTACTTAAAGCTGCTCACCCTGTCCACGGTAGCCCCGTTTATCCTCAGTGGTGTGTGTGTCTCCTGCTGTCCTCTCCTATAATCCACGATCAGCTCCTTGGTTTTACCAATGTTCAGGAGCAGGCTGTTGTCCGGCACCAGCGTTCCAGTACCTCAACCTCCGTCCGCAAACTTCACTATGGAGTTGGAGCTGAACTTGGCCATGTGTATAGTGAGTACAGCAGGGGGCTCAGAACACAGCCCTGGGGGGACCCGATGCTCAGGGTGATGGTGTTGGAGGTCTGACCCCCCACCCTGACCGCCTGGGGCCTTTCGCTCAGAAAGTCCAGTATCCAGGCGCTCAGAGCGGAGCTCAGACTCAGCTCGATCAGCTTGTCCACCAGTCTGGTGGGGACTATGGTGTTGAACGCTGAGCTATAGTCAATGAACAACAGTCTCACATAGCCCCCCTTCTGGCGGTCAAGGTGAGAGAGGGTGCTGTGCAGTACCTGGGAGACCGCATCGTCAGTGGACCTGTTTGGCCTGTATGCAAATTGCATGGGGTCCATATCACTGGGGAGGGAGGCACAAATGTGATCCTTGACCAGCCTCTCGAAACATTTCATGGCCACAGAGGTGAGTGCCACCGGTCTGTAGTCGTTGAGACATGTTGGGGAGGGTTTCTTTGGTACAGGGATGATGGTAGACATCTTGAAGCAGGCAGGGACCACTGACTCCGCCAGGGATTGATTAAATATTGCGGTGAACACAGGGGCTAGCTGGTTGGCACAGGACTTAAGTATGCGTCCTGTTATACCATCTGGGCCAGCAGCTTTTCTGGTGTTCACCTGCATGAATGCTCTTCTCACACTGTGTTCCGACAATGAGAGAGCGTCCCCGCGTCCCCGCGGTTGCCCCCCCTCCACAACAGCCGGCGCGCCAGTGACGTCACTAGCCGTTGAGCTAGCGGCGCCACTGTCTACACCAAACCGAGCGTAGAAAGAGTTGAGTTTGTCCGCGAGAGAGGCGTCGTCGCTCCCCATTGAGGGGGCGCTGACTTTGTAGTCAGTTATTGTCCTCAGTCCCTGCCATAAGCCTCTTGTGTCGTTTTGTGCCAATTGTGTCTCCAGTTTATCAGCATATGTCCGTTTTGCAAGTTTTACAGCCTTGCGCAGAGTATAGACTGTAGCCTTGTACTCCTCCATGTTTCCTGACTCTCTGCCCAGGTTGTAGGCAGTGGTACGAGAGTTCAGAGCTGCTCTGATAGTACTGTCCACCCACGGTTTCTGGTTTGGGAACACCCGCACCTTCTTTGTGGGGACAATACTGTCAGCGAGTGTTGTTATGAAGCATACAACGCTGTCCGCGAACTCGCTGACGTCACTGGCGCTTCCTTGAAACATATTCCAGTCCGTATCCTCGAGCGCGTCCTGAAGCGTGGCCTCTGATTGGTCGGTCAATTTTTTTGTCTCACGTGACGCCGTCGTGTTTGTTTATATGCGGGATAGAGTATAATGGAGTTGTGGTCGGATGAGCTTGTGGCCCCCGTCAATGGTGGAGCCGCTACAGCCTTGTAGCCGGCTCTGAACGGGGTATAGCAGTGGTCGAGTGTGTTCCCTCCCCTTGTGGAGCAGGCGATGTGTTGAAAAAAGGACGGCATCACTTTTTTCAAATTGGCCTGATTGAAATCACCAGCTACGATCATCGCTGCGTCCGGATGTTTAATTTGATGTTTGTTGAGATGATCTTGTAGCTCTGCCAGGGCTCTGACGGTGTTCGCTTGTGGAGGGATATATACAGCAGTCATGATGACCGCAGTAAACTCTCGGGGGAGGTGGAACGGATGGCACAGAATTGAGAGATGTTCCATGTCCGGGGAGCATGAGCGTGAGAGAACATGCACCTCGTTGGGATTAACCCAACCGTTGTTGGTAAGGAGACAGACCCCCCCGCGGACGCTCTTGCCGGAGGCTGCCGTGCGATCCGCTCGTAGGACGGTGAAGGAGTCCGAGGGAGAGACGCTGTGGTCCGGAGTCGCTGGCTTGAGCCATGTTTCCGTAAAACACATGATGTTAGCGTCTCTCACCTCACGCTGGAAACGGACCCTCGCTCTCAGATCGTCCATCCTCCCCTCCAACGAACGAGCATTCGCCAGAAAGATGGATGGAATTGCTGGGCGGTAAGCAGATCTTTTTAACCTCAGTCTTATTCCTCCACGTTTCCCTCTGTGTCTCTTCCTGCCGGTTCCTTTGTCCTTGTCCCGCCTGATCTCCGGTGGCCACTCTAGGCATAAAGTGTCTCCAACCTCCTCTTTGAGTCCGGAGTTTAGGTCCATAAATGTCTGGCGGTCGTATGACGTCCCCGCCAGTGATGTTTTAATAAAAAAAGTAGAAAAAACAAACATAATAGCTAAAAGTGTGCACAATCGTCGCGGAGCGTAACCAGAGGCGACTGACCGGGGTTGCGCCATCATCACCCTCCTGCACAGTCCAGCTGTAGAACCGGAGGTAATACCTGTCCAGCTGCAGCTTGGAGGACTGCAGGTGGGGATTAGACCAGCGACGCGAGCCCCTAATACGAAAATGCCGGTGGAGGTCAGAATGATCATCATCTTCCAGACACCCCAGTGGCGAAGACATTATCGCTGTATTTTCTCGAAAATAGTGAGATAGAAAACAAAGATATAATGTCAACGTAGCTCCTTCATCTTCTACTTTCTTCAAAAATCCATCATCTTCAAGTGGTGTATACAGGCACTTGACGTGGTGAAAACTGAAGAAGGAGCTGATGGTATGGCCACACCCCTGCTTATGTAGGTAGCGGATGGGGGTGTGGCCAGACAGATGATGGTATGTAAAGGTACATGTGAGAATTTATTTCAATTCAATACTGGATATGAAGAGTATTGCAATAGACGCAGAGCAGAGCTATGCGATATATAACGTGTGTTGTCGGGCCTTACAAATCAATTTGATTTGATATCATAGTACTTTCTTTTGTGCTCTAGGAGCTTTGTCTTTTAGTGCATCCTCTGCCATTTTGAAGCTACCCCATGCTCATAGACGGCGGGTGAGCCAAACATTAGGGGAGGCTATAGTTGGGAGTCGCGCGAGCACGCACATCTTTTTTCTTTTTTGCTTGCGCACGCTGTGTGCACCTGCAAAGGTGCTGTCCATGGTTCTGAATTCATACAATACACACACCCACTAGGCTACTACAGCGAGCCCCACTCATTAGTGCAAATTAAGTGTTAAAATTAAGGCATCCAATATGATTAACCATTGTCTTACCTTAATGCACCAAAATGCAACGTTTCTTCTTGGCATCAATGATCTTTTCTGCTTTATTAAGTTTGTCTGTGAGATCACTTTCAATGTGAAGCAGACTCAGATGTGTGGCGCATTGTTGTTCTTAGCCAGTTTCGGATGCGCCTCATTGCTGAGAAAGACCGTTCACAAGTTGCGGTGCCGACAGGCAATGAAGGACGTTTTTTTTGTAATTTGGATCTCATCATGCTTTGAAAACAATGAACATACAGTAGCTCTAAAGTAGCTCTAAGTTTTCCACGTTTTGATGAACTCTCATCATGCCCTCGTAGAGCAAGCCCTTGTTTGCCAAGATGAAGCAACATACAATAGCCTCAGGTGATCCGTTATGCAGCCTGGGCAGGGCTCGCTGTGGCTGCAGGTAGCTGGTGCTGCTGCTGGCAGCTTCTGAATTACTTTGTTTATAGTTGCCTTATATGCCTTATATCCATTTAGCTTTTAGAAATTTCACAAAAAATAGCACGCTGGTGTTCGCTACAAAGCAATTGATGGGTGGAAATTCTAAATGCAGATGTTTACAAAAATATTAATTATGCTTTGTGGGGGGATCAGGATGTGATTGGCTACATTATCTAACCTGAGCCTACCCATAATCACCAGATTGTCACCAGGGGGCTGCAGCGACAACACACACACACAATATAGTAGCCTATATAATGCTGCACACATTTATTATATATCATTTTCAAAATTCCCAGCATACCATTTGGGTAGGCTTAGGTAGGTAAAGAACAGGGGTGCTCTATGGTGGTGCCACCTAGAGTGAGCGGGTGTCTGTGTTCCTGACATCTGGGCTTTTTCTGGAAGACCATAATCTCAAGTAATTTCTCTCTCTCTCTCTCTCTCTCTCTCTCTCTCTCTCTCTCTCTCTCTCTCTCTCTCTCTCTCTCTCTCTCTCTCTCTCTTTCCCCTTCTCCATGTCCATCTCTATCTCTTTCACAGCTGTGGGCCTAATCACACAAACACAGACACAGAGGTAGAAATACGTGATGGTGATCACACTTTTAGACACAGAGAGGTAGAATACATGATGTTGATCACACTTTTAAGAAATCATCTCAGTAGTCATTACCGTTTTCTTTCTACATTTGATACTTTCTATACGTTTTCCCCAGCAGAATAAGAGTGTAGTATTATGACCGTAAGAAGACTGTTATTTATAATAATTTTTACAGCCCAAAATCACAATACATGGGCTTCAAATATAACAGTAGAACAACACCCTCTGACCTTTAACTTCCAATGAAGATGAGGAAAAACTGCCACAAAACTGGAAAAAAGGAAGAAACTTCACAAGGACATTTCAGGATCAACTGTCATAGACAGTTGTGACGGGGTAACAGTGATCAGTGATGCACATCAGTATTGCCACCCGAATTGATCATAAGGCTAAGGATAGATTTGTGCCCATCCTGATGACTTGTCGTACAGAACTTGTAAGTCGCTTTGGATATAAGCGTCAGCTAAATGACTAAATGTAAATGGATAGATGCCCCCTGTGAGTGAGATGGAGCAGGACGATATATAAGACACATACTAGAGCTTCTATAGTCCTCTAAGACACAGACTAGAGCTTCTATACTCCTCTAAGATACAGACTAGAGCTTCTATACTCCTCTAAGACACAGACTAGAGCTTGTATATTCCTCCACCAAGACACAGACTAGAGCTTCTATACTCCTCCACCAAGACACAGACTAGAGCTTCTATACTCCTCTAAGACAAAGACTAGAGCTTCTATACTCCTCTAAGATACAGACTAGAGCTTCTATACTCCTCTAAGACACAGACTAGAGCTTCTATACTCCTCTAAGATACAGACTAGGGCTTCTATACTCCTCTAAGACACAGACTAGAGCTTCTATACTCCTCTAAGATACAGACTAGAGCTTCTATACTCCTCTAAGACACAGACTAGAGCTTCTATACTCCTCTAAGACACAGACTAGAGCTTCTATACTCCTCCACCAAGACACATACTAGAGATGTCTGTCCGACATCTCCGCCTGGATGACGACCAACCACCTCAAACTGAACCTAAGCAAAACAGAATTGCTCCACCTGCCGGCCAAATCCTCCCCCCTGACCGACCTCTCCATCACAGTCGAGAATGCAGCTGTGACCGCGTACCCGACGCCAAAAACCTTGGTGTTGTCCTCGACGACCAGTTGAACTTCTCTGCTCACATCGCAGCGACAACCAGAACCTGCAGATTCCTCCTGAGCAACGTCAGAAGGATCCGCCCCTTCCTGACAAAAGAAGCCTCCCAACTCCTCGTCCAATCAACAGTCATCTCCCGCCTCGACTACTGCAACGCACTGCTAGCTGGCCTCCCGGCCACTGCCACGAAGCCTCTTCAACTCATTCAAAACGCAGCGGCCCGCCTGATCTCAAACCTACCGAAGTCGGCCCATGTCACCCCACTTCTTAGGGACCTGCACTGGCTCCCCATTGCTGCACGTATCCGCTTCAAGGCTCTCGACCTAGCATACCGTGCGGCAAAGGGAACCGCTCCCGCCTACCTCCGGTCAACGGTCTCTAACTACACACCCTCAAGACCCCTAAGCTCTGCATCTTCTGGCCGCCTCAGACCTACTCCTATCCAAGCTCTGGGAGGGTCATCAAAGAGAAGCCGCCTATTCTCAGTCCTTGCCCCACAATGGTGGAATGAACTACCCACCCCAGTTAGGACAGCCGAATCCCGTCCAATCTTTCGCCGTCGACTAAAGATGCACTTCTTCAACCATTATCTGAAATAATAATAAAAAAATAATAATAATAATAATCACTAACCTACACTGTAACACGCAACACTTTGATGAATATTGTTACTCAGCTGATAGAGTTGTACCCTTCCTGATGACCTGTCGTACAGAACTTGTAAGTCACTTTGGATAAAAGCGTCAGCTAAATGACTAAATGTAAATGTATACTCCTCTAAGACACAGACTAGAGCTTCTATACTCCTCTAAGACACATACTAGAGCTTCTATACTCCTCTAAGACACATACTAGAGCCTCTATACTCCATCACCAAGACACATACTAGAGCTTCTATACTGCTCCACCAAGACACAGACTAGAGCTTCTAGTTCAAGTTCAAGTTCAAGTTTCTTTATTAGTTGTCATACAGAAGTACAGAATACTTTTATACAAAATGCTTCTTTCTGTTTCGCTCCAGAGACTGTGCTAGGCAAAGATAGATAATAAAATAAGTATAGCAAGTATAAAATAGAAGTCAAGTACGTAGACAAAATGTTCAGTATATACATATATACATACAATGCTCTATGTAGAGTAGAAATAACTGAGTTACCATACAATATACTATACAGTGCAAAGCAGAAGTGGGATGAGGTACAATTTAGGTACAATATAATTAACAGTAAGGTGTAATGCGGTATGGGTTGTAGTGCAAATTCTTTACCGATAAATATAGTGTGCTTAGATGTACTAAAGTGGTTAAAGTGGGTGCTGCAGTGAGTTGTATGTTTAAAGTGAGTGTGTGCGTGTGGATGTGTGTGCTGTGAGTGCATTTGATGGTTGTTACATAGTGTTATTGTTCATTGAGCATCCTGATGGCCTGCGGATAGAAGCTTCTTCTGAGTCTCTCTGTGCTTGCCATGAGACTCCGGTATCGCTTGCCTGACCGCAGCAGTTCAAAGAGGCAGTTGTTTGGGTGGCTTGAGTCTTTGATCATTCTCTTAGCCTTGCCCATGCACCGCTTGTTGTAAATGCCCTGGAGAGTGGGAAGCCCCCCTCCAATTGTGCGTTTGGCTGAGCGGGCCACTCTCTGTAGTCTGCTACGGTCTTGTGCGGTGCTATTTCCAAACCAGGAGGTGATATTGCCAGTCAGGATGCTCTCTATTGTGCATGAGTAGAAGTTCTTAAGGATCTTCTGACTGACTTGGAACTTCCTTAGGCGTCTGAGGAAGTAGAGGCGTTGTCGTGCCTTCTTCACAACACTGTCAATGTGTGAGGTCCATGTCAAGTCCTCGGATATGTGGACTCCGAGGTACTTAAAACTGTTCACTCTCTCAACCGGTGCCCCGTCGATGCTGAGGGGCTGTAGTCCCTGATCCCCGACCTCCTAAAGTCCACAATCATCTCCTATCCCATCTCTATACTCCTCCTCTAAGACACAGACTAGAGCTTCTATACTGCTCCACCAAGACACATACTAGAGCTTCTATACTGCTCCACCAAGACACATACTAGAGCTTCTATACTGCTCTAAGACAAAGACTAGAGCTTCTATACTGCTCCACCAAGACACATACTAGAGCTTCTATACTCCTCTAAGACACATACTAGAGCTTCTATACTCCTCTAAGACACATACTAGAGCTTCTATACTCCTCCTATAAGACACATACTAGAGCTTCTATACTCCCCTAAGACACAGACTAGAGCTTATATACTCCTCCACCAAGACACAGACTAGAGCTTCTATACTCCTCTAAGATACAGACTAGAGCTTCTATACTCCTCCTCTAAGACACAGACTAGATGGCCCAGGCAGGAGGCAAGAGGCAGAGCACCACTTCTCTACCCCTCCATCACAAACACACACACACACACACACACACACACACACACACACACACACACACACACACACACACACACACACACACACACACACACACACACACACACACACACACACACACACACACACACACACACACACACACACACACACACACACACACACACACACACACACACACACACACACACACACACACACACACACACACACACACACACACACACACACACACACACACACACACACACACACACACACACACACACACACACACACACACACACACACACACACACACACACACACGCACACACAGTATGTGTATAATAGAGAATAGTGATTGGTTTGAACATACTTCCCTCAAAATGTCACATCATTGATCAGAAGGCAGAACACACAATAGAGAGAATTACTATGCAATTATCAAAATGGCTGCTCCAATCTGGGCATGCTACTTCCAAATTCTCCATGCATACTATTTGTATGCGAAAGAGATTTGTATGAATACTAAAAGGACCACCTTTGAAGTAAAGAGTGGATGGTTGCTACATTATAGAGTGGATGGATGGTCAGTCCCACATTTCTTTGTGCCAGGCTATTTCCTGTGTTATTTTACCAGTTCCAGGTAAGTGAACATTTAGCAAACAAACATAAAATAGAAACATACTGGCCACTGAAGCATCATGACAGTATATAATCTGCACAGCTAGCAATCTTTCTCTCTCTATCTCTTTGCTAGCAAGCAGAAACAGCTGTGAGCTAACAGTTTTCTTCTTCTGGTGTTACGAACAGCCACGTCCATCTTGGTGTGCAAGTCCTCCAAGTATGTTGTCGCGAAGAATTAGGAAGCAGCTGATGTCTGTCGGCCACCTTAAGAATGGCCTGTATACTTCATACCTGTATCCTTCACCAGAGTGAACGTCATGTGTTTACCATCTGTGACACTGAAGAAAAGGAAGACGAGCAGGCGTATGAAACATACTCCGTTCCCAGGCCACTGCTCCCCAGCATCCTGCTGGCCAACGTCCAGTCCATCGAGAACAAACTGGATGACATCAGGGATAATGTTCCAGAGGGACATCAGGGACTGCAATGTCCATTGTTTCACTGAGACTTGGTTGACACCAGCGGTACCAGACCACGCTATCCAGCCCGCCGACTCCTTCTCCGTTCACCGCAAGGACAGAGAGATAGATGGGAGGATGCGTGTGTTTCATGGTTAATAAGAACTGGTGTGACCCAGGGAACATGAAGAGACTATTGGACTACTGCTCGGACAACCTGGAGTGTATATCCATAAAGTGTCGTCTATTCTTAATCCAGAGAGAATTGGTACCAATTTCAACACTGCTCTCCTCTGGGTCCTCAGCTATTCACCCACCAAGCGTGAAGCCAATCAGATGAATGGTTCTCGAGATATGCGAAGGAGAGGTAAACATGCAGGTACTAGGGTTTCCTTTAGAAGAAATGTCCAGGAAGATTTCAATGTCCAATCAATTCTGGTCAAATATTATCTGTTTATTGAGCTTATTGTAATAAGGTTATAATAATACTGATTCTTAATACTTATTGTCAATCAAAAAAGGTTTTTTTATTGATCTTTTTCCCCCTCCTTTTTTCCGTTTTTCTCCCCATCCCAATGTTAGTCGTTATGCCAATTCCCAATCCCCTTCCTGGTCGCTGCGCACCTACCCCCTACAGTCGGTTCTGGGAGAGTGGAGGCTATCACATCCTTCCTCCGACACATGTGTAGCCAATCAACCGCTTCTTTTCACCTGGCAGCGCGGACTCTCACTGGGGGAGTGTAATGTGTGGAAGGATTACACTACCTCCCCCAGGTCTTTCCCTCGCTTTGCAGGCCCCCCGACCGAACTGTAGGAGTCCCTGTTTACAACGACCAGGACCCACCCTCTAACACTGCCAAATTGTGTTAGTACGGACGGTCGGCCAACCCGGAAGCACCACAGCTGGATTCGATCCCACTGTCTCTGTGGTGGTGGGCAGACGCTTAGTCCGATGCGCCACCCGGCCGCCCTCACACACACACACACAGTTACCATTTGTAATAATTAACGTTACATTACCTCCACTCTGTCTACACTGCAGCAGCTCTGTAGCACAAGCTAGCCACAACTTAACCCTGTCGATCCACATCAATAGTCTATGAACGCTGCACGAAGTAGGCAACATGTTGTTGGCACAATTTGGAAATGCACAAACACAAACCATTGTTTTTATCTTTTAGATAACGCTAAGGCAGCTGTATTCCAACGCAACAAACGCTTATTGGTAATGTTACTCCAGTCCATAGAATTCTAGAATAGTTTGTTTTCCTGACTCACACACACACACACACACATCTCAGGAATCCAGCTGCATTGCAAGGTAAACACACACACACACAGCCGTAAAATAATGTGAATCCCCACCTTCAAAACCGCTCTCAAAGAGCACCTATACGGGAGGCTGCAATTCGAAACTGTACATAATACTGTATATTCTCTTTTAGAAACTCTGTCTCTTAAACAGTACTGTATATTTGTATATCTTGTATATGTCCTATGTCTTGTATGTCATAAATGTTATGATGAATTGAAAATGGGGGACCCTGATGTAAACAAGACGAAAGTCTTTCTCTGGTCTGCATCCCCTTAACAATTGTGTTTATTGAGCCGTACTGTATTGTACCCATTCTGCAATCTGTTAATAAAGTTTTCAATCAATCAATCAATCAATCAACCAATCAATCAATCAATCAATCAATCAATCAATCAATCAATCAATCAATCAATCAATCAATCAATCAATCAATCACACCTCACAAGATTTCAAAGCAAGACTTCTGTCAGAGCTAGATTTCCATTTCATTGTCAAAACAAGCCCTTTTAGTGGTAACTAAATAGAAATAAGAGGGAATTAGTTTCGCAGAACATTATGACCGGATAGATTTAAATATGTTGGATTTCAACAGATTTTCCACTTAAAAAGAAAACGGTAATTACCAGATGACAGCAACCCTGGCATGCATGCAGACAGGCAGACAAAAGAGTCCTTCCTTTATAGTTAGATATGCTTGAAATGGCCTTTTGCGTTGCAAGCTGGTGTTTGCTGGAGGGATTGGCTGTAACATCTCATTCATGTTGCTGGTCCAAAAACGCCATTGTCATTGGCTACCATGGACATGAGCCTGTACAGCTGAGGGGCAAGGCACACATTCAAAGCACAACGTGTGTATGTGCATGTGCATGTTTGTGCACACAAGTGTGCATGTGTGTGTGTTTGCGAGAGACAGAAAGTCGTTGCACTTGTGTGCGAGAGAGACGTCTGTGGGTTAATTTGAGTGTATTCACTCTCGTGCACAAATCTCCGAGAGAGTGCGCTCTCTGTGTGTCCGTGAATCTGTGTGTGCACGTGTGTATGTGGTGGTGCTGATGATGGTGAGGAGGAGGCTAGGAGAAGAGGAAGGAGAACAACACCTCCTTATCTCCCTTCCCTTGTTCGTTTTTCCTCCCCTCTGGTGAAAACAGATCCACTCACCCTGGAAGAGCTGGCACTCGTTCTGTAGATACATTCGCTCAAACTTCAAAGTTCACGTATGGTAATGATGGTAAATGTTGGGAGAGCATGAAACCACTGGCAAATGGTTGGAGGGGGGGGGGGGGGTTCAGCACCGGTGGACTTTGTTGTTATTGTGTTTATGTTTGTATGCAATAAGGTTGCATGATTCCCTCCCTCCTGCATATACCACCAACACGTTTATCTTGCTCAATTCATTACTGATGATACACTAGCTACCTTCTCTTGGTTTATCCGCCACCGTCCTCAGCAGCAACCAACACCCCCCCCGAGCTAGAGAGCCATAAAATAAACATAGTTCCATTTAGGAAGTGTTTCGTTGTGCTCCTGTGTTTTCATTAACCACTGTTGATAATGATTAGTTATGGACCCCCCCCACCATCTGGTGTGTTTCTCTCTCTTTCTGTTTCTCTCTCCCCTCTCTACCGCATATCCAGCGAGGTCTTGTCTTGTGGAACTGAGATAGTGTTCTCACCACTAGAGATAGTGCTCTCACCACTAGAGATAGTGCTCTCACCACTAGAGATAGTGCTTTCACCACTAGAGATAGTGCTCTCACCACTAGAGATAGTGCTTTCACCACTAGAGATAGTGCTCTCACCACTAGAGATAGTGCTTTCACCACTAGAGATAGCGCTCTCACCACTAGAGATAGCGCTCTCACCACTAGAGATAGTGCTCTCCAAGCCAAATGATTCCTCCCAATTACAAAATCTTGAGGCCTGCCTGCTTGCCGTCAAAAAGTGGATGTTGCAAAACTTTCTACTCCTTAATGCAGATAAAACTGAGATGTTAATTGTTGGCCCCCCAAACCACAGAGGCCTGTTTCAGGACTTTGGTGGAAGAAACAATCCCCACTACCACAATTAGAGTTTACCCAAACCAAAAGCCCTGGGTAGACAAATCCGTCTGTGAGGCTCTGAAAGCGCGCACCTCAGCCTACATTGCCGGGCTTGTGGCAGGCAACATGAATGACCACAAGGTGGTGAGATGCAACATGAGGAGGACAGTAATAGAAGCAAAGAGGCGCTACAGGGATAAAATTGAACTTCAATATGAACAGGCTGACTCTAGAGCTATGTGGCAGGGCCTCAGAACGATGACAGATTACAAAGGCACCTCCCTCAAGCTGAACAGTGACATCTCCTTAGCAAATGATCTCAATACCTTCTATGCGAGGTTTGAGGCTGTGAATAACACCACCAGCCTACAAACCACTGCAATGGAGGGGGGACACTGCTGATGGAGACTCAGTGTTCAGGGTAACAGAACATGAGGTGAGAAGGACCTTTAAGAAAGGCAGCAGGACCGGATGGTATCCCCGGCCGTGTCCTAAAAGTCTGTGCCGACCAACTGGCCCCAGTATTCACTGACATATTTAACCTGTCCTTGGAACAGGCTGTCATCCCCACCTGTCTGAAGAAGTCCACTATTATCCCTGTACCCAAAAAATCCAAGCCTGCTTGCCTCAATGACTACCGCCCTGTAGCTCTCACCTCCATAGCCATGAAGTGCTTTGAGAAGCTAGTAAAGGGCTACATCTGCTCCTCCCTCCCCATCAACCTGGACCCCCTGCAATTTGCATACCGCCCCAACAGGTCCACAGAGAGGACGCCATAGCCCATGTGCTGCACATAGCAGCATCACACCTGGACAAGAGGCAGGGGAACTATGTGAGAATGCTGTTCATCGACTACAGCTCAGCATTCAATACCATAGTCCCCTCCAAACTCATAGCCAAGCTCAGGGACCTGGGCTTGAACTATGACCTCTGCCAGTGGGTCTTGGACTTCCTGACGGGCAGACCCCAGGTGGTGAGAGCAGGCAACTGCACCTCCTCATCCATCACTCTCAACATAGGGGCCCCCCAGGGCTGTGTTCTGAGTCCCCTCCTCTACTCCCTGTACACACATGACTGTGTGGCACAGCGGAACAACAACACAATCATCAAATTTGCTGACGACACAGTAGTGGTGGGCCTGATCTCTGCAAACGACGAGAGGGCCTACCTGGAGGAGGTCAAGGTTCTAGCGGGATGGTGTCAAGAGAACAGCCTCTCCCTGAACGTCAGCTAAACAAAGGAGATGATTGTGGACTTTAGGAGGTCGGGGGTCAGGGACTACAGCCCCCTCAGCATCGACGGGGCACCGGTTGAGAGAGTGAACAGTTTTAAGTACCTCGGAGTCCACATATCCGAGGACTTGACATGGACCACACACATTGACAGTGTTGTGAAGAAGGCACGGCAACGCCTCTACTTCCTCAGGCGCCTAAGGAAGTTCCAAGTCAGTCAGAAGATCCTTAAGAACTTCTACTCATGCACAATAGAGAGCATCCTGACTGGCAATATCACCTCCTGGTTTGGGAATAGCACCGCACAAGACCGTAGCAGACTACAGAGAGTGGCCCGTTCAGCCCAACGCACAATTGGAGGGGGGCTTCCCACTCTCCAGGACATTTACAACAAGCGGTGCATGGGCAAGGCTAAGAGAATTATCAAAGACTCCAGCCACCCAAACAACTGCCTCTTTGAACTGCTGCGGTCAGGCAAGCGATACCGGAGTCTCATGGCAAGCACAGAGAGACTCAGAAGAAGCTTCTATCCCCAGGCCATCAGGATGCTCAACGAACAATAACACTATGTAACAACCATCAAATGCACTCACAGCACAAACATCCACACGCACACACTCACTTTAAACAAACAACTCACTGCAGCACCCACTTTAACCACTTTAGAACACCTAAACACACTTTATATTTATTGGTAAAGAATTTGCACTACAACCCATACCTCATTACACCTTAATGTAAATTGTACCTAAATTGTACCTCATCCCATTTCTGCTTTGCACTGTATAGTATATTGTATGGTAACTCAGTTACTTCTACTCTGCATTGAGCATTGTATATATGTATATACTGAACACTTTTGTCTACGTACTTGACTTCTATTTTATACTTGCTATACTTATTTTATACTTATCTATTTTTGTCTAGCACAGTCTCTGGAGCGTAACAGAAAGAAGCATTTTGTATAAAAGTATTCTGTACTTCTGTATGACAACTAATAAAGAAACTTGAAAGAAACTTGAAACTTGAAACATCTCCCTCAACTTTGATACTTGTCATGTATCCCAGAGCTCCACCATAAAAAAACCTCAGAGTCATTTTTGATTCCTCCCTCTCATTTAATGCACATATAAAAAATGTCACCAAAATTGCCTTCTTCCATCTTCGTAATATCACAAAATATTTGCCCCATTTTAACTCTGGCTGATGCTGAAACCCTGATTCATGCTTTTGTCTCATCACGTCTGGACTACTGTAATGCACTTTTTTCCAGGCCTACCTAATTCAAGCATCAAAAATCTTCAACTCGTGCAAAATGCGGCTGCACGGATACTAACTAGAACTGGAAAATTTGATCACATCACACCCGCCCTACACTGGCTTCCTATTCAAGCCCGATCTGACTTTAAAGTGCTACTCCTCACCTACAAAATTTTAAATGGGCTTGCACCGCTCTATCTATCTGATCTCATCTCCCGATACTCGCCCGCTCGTGCTCTGCGCTCACAAAATGTGGGGCTTCTATCGATTCCTAGGGTTAAAAAGAAATCCGCCGGCCACAGAGCCTTTGTCTACCGCGCTCCCTACCTGTGGAACAAATTACCTGCCGTCGTTAGGGGTGCCTGCTCTGTCGAAGCTTTTAAATCCATGCTTAAGACCCATCTTTTCACCTGATCTCACCTGGTCGGGGACTGACTTTTAGATTAATCTGTCTAGTTTAGTTAGGATGTCTATTTTCTCCCATGTCTGCTTTTCTGCAGACATGGGAGAACCTTTTAACCTCTGTCTCTGTCTCAACCGGTCCCATGGAACAGCTTCATACCGCCTTCTGTCTGGCCTGCAGTGCTGAACCTTCTGAGTGACTCCTCCTGCCCCCACGGGGCATATGGCCCTGAGCTATTGTCTTGTATCTCATCCTGTATCCATACGCTTGCAGTAGTTCTATCTATTACTTTATTTCACAATTTTCTTATATACTATGATTCTACTGTCACCATGTATTTATTGCTCCATCTCCGCCCACTACAAACATGGGTACTCTCTAACCCCTGTCCCAACCCCCCCCCCATCTCTCTGAGTGCTTGTCTCGTAGTGCTGACCAAGGTGGTGGATGTCTCGGGGTCTTGGCCAAGATTGCTGACTGTTCTACGTGCAGCTTCTTACCGTCTTCTGTCAACGTGGTTTCATTGCTGGGTTAAGTACTCACATAATATGCTTACTTCATATATCTATTCTATTCACATATATGCTTACCACTTGTATCTATTGCTATGTCCGTCCAGCACAATCACGCGAGCTGTCTAACGCCTGTCCCGTCTCCCTGTCTCCCTGTAAGTGGCTGTCCCGGAGTGATGACCGGAGTGTCGGACGTCCCGTGATGAAGACCGGGAGGATGCGACCCTCTCTGCGTGCCCTCCTGTCTCCCTGTCTCCGGCTGTCTCGTAGTGATGACCGGAGTGCTGGACGTCCCGCGATGATGACGTGGAGGTTGCGACCCTCTCTGCGCCGCCTCCTGTCTCCCTGTCTCCGGCTGTCTCGGAGTGATGACCGGAGTGTTGAACATCCCGTGATTAAGACGGGGAGGACGCGACCCTCTTTGCGCCGCCCTTGTGCCTCAAATAGATCCGCTATCAGCTCTATCTTTAATCTTTCAAAATGTTCAGTTGCTATCGCTTTCAGCTCTATCTTACATTTTTCAAAATGTTCAGTTGCTATTGCATGCACTCATCTGTGTTTCACTACACACATGAGTGCATGCTTACCAACTGTCCGTCTGCAACACTACTATCACCGACATCTAAGAAGGGAGATCCCCCCTTGAATGGCCCTTCTAAGGTTTCTCTCCTCCACATTGCCTGTGGTGCATTTTTTCCTATTGATAGGTTTTAGTGAGTTTTTCCTTACCGCGTGGGGTATGTCTGGGAGTGTTGCATTCATTTATTTTGCATTTATTTTAAATTTGTTGGACCTTATGGTGTTCTTGTTTTGTTCTTGACTTATTGTGATGTTTCTTCTTGACTTGTTTAAAGAAGACGTGTCCGGCCCATGGGGACATTAATGTGTGTTGTCGGGCCTTACAAATAAATTTTATTTGATTTGATTTGCTCTCACCACTAGAGATACAGTAGTGCTCTCACCACTTCACCACTAGAGATAGTGTTCTCACTATCTAGAGATAGTGTTCTCACCACTTCACCACTAGAGATAGGGTTTGGGAATAGCACTGCACAAGACCGTAGCAGACTACAAAGAGTGACACGTTCAGCCGAACGCACAATTGGAGGGGGGCTTCCCACCCTCCAGAACATTTACAACAAGCGGTGCAGGGGGAAGGCGAAGAGAATCATCAAGGACTCCAGCCACCCGAACAACTGCCTCTTTGAACTGCTGCGGTCAGGCAAGCGATACTGGAGTCTTAAGGCGAGCACAGAAAGACTCAGAAGAAGTTTCTATCCCCAGGCCATCAGGCTGCTCAACGAACAATAAACACTATGCAACAACCATCAATTGCACATAGCACACACACCCACACACTCACTTAAACAAACAACACACTGCAGCACCCACTCTCCACACTTTAGATCACACAAACACACTTTATATTTATTGATAAAGGATTTGCACTACAACTCGTACACCTACTGTAAATTGTACCTAAATTGTACCTCATCCCATTTCTGCTTTGCACTATATAGTATTGTATATTAGTACATAGTATATTGCTATATGGTAACTCAGTTACGTCTATTATGCATCGAACATTGTACATATGTCTATACTGAACACTGTGACCTAATTTTTTACTTCTAATTTACATGCTATACTATGTTATTTTATTTCATACTTATCTTGTCTTGCACAGTCTCTGGAGCGTAACAGTAAGAAGCATTTTGTATAAAAGTATTCTGTACTTCTGTATGACAACTATTAAAGAAACTTGAACTTGAACTTGAACTCACCACTATAGTGCTCTCACCACTAGAGATAGTGTTCTCACCACTTCACCACTAGAGATAGTGTTCTCACCACTAGAGATAGTGCTCTCACCGCTAGAGAAAGTGCTCTCACCACTTCACAACTAGAGATAGTGCTCTCACCACTAGAGGTAGTGCTCTCACCACTTCACCACTAGAGATAGTGTTCTCACAACTAGAGATAGTGCTCTCACCACTAGAGATAGTGCTCTCACCACTAGAGTTAGAGAGATAGTGTTCTCACCACTAGAGATAGTGCTCTCACCACTTCACCACTAGAGATAGTGTTCTCACCACTAGAGATAGTGCTCTCACCACTTCACCACTAGAGATAGTGTTCTCACCACTAGAGATAGTGCTCTCACCACTTCACCACTAGAGATAGTGTTCTCACCACTAGAGATAGTGCTCTCACCACTAGAGATAGTGCTCTCACCACTAGAGATCAGGCCATGTGAGCGGTGCAGCGCGTGGAGTTGGAGAGGTGTAGTATAGAGGTCATACCAGTATGTAGAGGTCATACCAGCATGTATAGCGTCATACCAGTAGAGCCACCCGAAGGTATGCATTTGAATTTTTTTTTTATTAAAATTTTGCAACGTCAGCAATATATTGCTGTTGTAGGGCATTTTCCTGTTTTTATTATGTGAAATTAAAGTTTACCTGGTTCTCGATGTTGTGAGCACAGGTCTATGACCCTGAGGACCTGAGACCCATTCAAAGAGTACAGGGTTGTGCTGTGTATCCCTTTATTTTTCTTCCACCCCCCTTCGCTCTCTCCATCCCTCCCTCACTCACTCACTACCTCACTCCCTCCCTATGCTCTGGTTAGTGGGGGGACGGACTCTTACATAAGTCAGTGTGGTGCGTTGGATATTTCAGCAGCTCTAAAGCATCGATGGCTCAGATGCCACGGAATTCCAGAAACAACATTATTCTTTCAATAGGCACATTCTGGAAGATTCTCACTTCCTGAGTTCTCTCTCTCTCTCTCTCTCTCTCTCTCTCTCTCTCTCTCTCTCTCTCTCTCTCTCTCTCTCTCTCTCTCTCTCTCTCTCTCTCTCTCTCTCTCTCTCTCTCTCTCTCTCTCTTTTAATAAAATTATACACTACTACTAGCAGTACTGTTGCAGCTACTACTACTACTACTACCAGTGTGCGAACCATACCATGGTCTTCGGAGGAGCTCATTATTTTCACAGGGAGGACTTTACTGTGACGCTTGCTGACATAGGCTATAGGTATGAGTAACGTTACAGAACCACACATAGTCCACACCACACAGGTCTGCATGCATGATGAAGACGCACATATTGAAATACACATGCTCAGATTAACCCCTCTGATCCAACACTAAAATTCACACACAACAGTCCTATTTACACATAAACACACGGATGAACCTGATACTGAACAATAAGTCCACGACCAAACACATCGAGTCTAACATTATTATAGTAGGCAAATGCAACATTATCACACCAGTCAGCAGTGGCACCCTGGTCAGTACTCAAAGAGTGACGCACGCACGCACGCACCCACACACGAGACAAGCGCAGCTGCGCATGTAACCAACGCACAACAATCATACCATAGACATTTTATAAATGAGCAATAATGATAATAATACAGTTACTGTAATTAGGAAAAGTAGGTCTTACCTTAAAGTGGCGCGCTAAAGCAGGGTAGTTATTCCAGACTGCTTTTACAGTATTAAAATTACTCGCCACCCACCTGATGGTGAAGATCTGCCCAATTCTCAAAATCTGCATGTCACAGAAGTAGTCCCCGCAGCAGGCTGCTTCACCTTTGTAAAACCAAAATTGGTTAGAAGGCTTACTTCTTTGATATTTCGTTTAACTTTCGACATTATCCTGAATACCTGTATATATTTTTTAAACGGCGGGTGAAGTTTGATTTGTGCCTGCAGGCTGCAGCGCCGCCATGCTCCGAATGGTAAACGCAAGAATAGCATGCATGTTGCCATCTATTACGAGTAGGGTATATCTGCAGTGCCGCAACCCCATAGATTTATGCTATTGTCTATTACGGTGAATTAGTGCGCAAATCATTAATCATACATCAAAATAGCCTAATTTTATTATTATACACGATGATGACGATACAGAAAATTACAGAAAAATTTGAAATGCATGGCAAAAATTGCATTTATTGTCAGTATTTTAGAGACCCCCCAAAAATTCACAAATCATGTTTTCAGGGGAGCTGATGTCTCATATAGGGGAGCCATGGCTGCCCCAGCTCCCCCATGATTCGCACCCTAACTACTACTACTACTACTACTACTACTACTACTACTACTACTACTACTACTACTACTACTACTACTACTACTACTACTACTACTACTACTACTACTACTACTACTACTACTACTACTACTACTACTACTACCACCACTACTACTACAACAACAACTACCACTACCACTACTACTACTACTACTACTACTACTACTACTACTACTACTACTACTACTACTACTACTACTACTACTACTACTATTACTACTACTACTACTCTACTACTACTACTACTACTACTACTACTACTACTACTACTACTACTACTACTACTACTACTACTACTACTACTACTACTACTACTACTACTACTACTACTACTACTACTACTATGACTACTACTACTACTACTACGACTACTACTACTACTACCAGGGCCGGACTGGGGAAATAATTCATACCGGGAGATATAGCACGAAATATAGCCCCAGTCAGGCCACTTTTTAAGCGGGGGGTCTGGGAGTCCCCCACCAGGACAATTTTTGTTACAAAGACTTAATTTCCTGCATTCTGGTGAATTTTAGTGCATGTGAATCACAAACTAATGAGCCAACAATTGCTTAGTACAATGTACTGTTATGAACCTCAAATAAAACTGTTGTGGCACTAGCAACGCTACTCTCTCCACCTTCAAAAAGAAAAAAGCAAGAGCACAACATATTTTTCTATTTACTATTATAATACAGTTAACCACTCTCTCCACCTATTCAAACAGAGCAAGAGCACAATACCCTATTCAGTTTACTGATGCACTACCCATCAACAGTTAAAATAGCCCTTTACACAAACATTAAATAACAGACCTTTCATTAACAATACTATAATAACAGTAGCCACTGCCAGAATAGTGTGACACATGTATCGCGTGTGGTGAGCACACGCATGCATGCACAACGAAGACAGAAGATTGCGTTGTCTCAATCATTTTAACTATAAAATTATGAGCTCAAAGTATGAGCTCACTGACTGAAATTTCCAACAAAAAGCATCAATTGTCAAATAATATTGATCACATTAACTAGACTAGATGTTTTTGAGGAAATTAGAAAGGGAACAACAACTAAACCCTTGTGTCTGATCAGATTCTTATTTTTTGATAACTTTGCAGTGATTATGTTTGTAGCCAATATATGTAGCAAAGGTGTGTAATCTTTGAATTATCTTGGAATTTTTTTTACTTTCTCTTTCATAAATTGTTTATTCAACTTCAGCCCCGATCATAACCACCACATATTGTTTTTTGTAATGTCAGATTTAACAACTCTTTTCTAAAAAGTGGGAGTAGGCTATTTCATTTTTAATCTGACATTACAAAAAAAAGAAAAATGGCTATTATCAAAGCTGAAGTTGAATAAAATATTTATGGAAAAGAAAGTGGGAAATTATTTCAACATATAATCTTTTCATGGCGTTTTTCAATTACTCCCCTAATATGGTAAGAGTATAACACTTTTCAGACACAAGGGTTAAATTATTTATTTGTTTCTTGGCAGATTTAACATTGGGCTTTTGACAGGGGAGATGATGCATTGCATGGTAACGTTAGCTAGCTAACATCCATGTTTATTTTGATCACTGACTAACATGCTGGTCCCTTGACTTTGGTGCAAGAAAACATTTGATAAATGTTGCCGGATTTAGCAGCATCTCCTGTAAGGGCCTTTCATTTTTTTTTTGTTTTTTCCCTCTCTGCTCCACCCTTTCTCTTTCTTCCACTGTCCATCTTGACATCAACGTTAATTGACTTTCCCTCTCTGATCTCTCCCGAGTCCCTCACTATCCTGGCTATTATTCTGCAGAGTGCCATCTGCCATTCCATTCGCCGTCTCCGCTGTCAATCAGTTGTATCGCCTTGTCCCGCCTCTACCAATCACATGCGGCAGCGCGGCTCCATGTGTGTGTGTGTGTGATCCGCGAGAGGGAGAGAGTCAGAGAGATATTTCTCCAACTCTGTCACACTATTACTGCTACTACTACTGATGCTACTACTGCTAATACTACTACTATTACTGCTGCTACTACTACTGCTGCTACTACTACCACTAGCACTACTACAGAAAGAGTCATAAGAAGATCGGTGATGCAGCCTTTGTAAACTATGCCCCAAAACTGTGGAACACGTTACCAAACAATATTAGGGAAGCCAATACGTTAGACATTTTTAAAAGGCAGCTTAAATATTAAACCTATCTCCTTACCAATGAATTTGACTGACTTATAGACTATTATACTGCACTATTTCTCTGTGATTGACATTGCACTATTTCTTAAAAAAAATATATATTATTACTTTATTTTATTATTCATAATTTGTATTAATTATTTTACTATCTATTGCTTTTTATTACAGGTTTGAAACTGTCATGTATTAAACTGTGTGGGTATCAAGCTAGAAAGATTGTCAGGCTTTAAAACTGTGTAAGACCCAGGCCTGAGAGAGGGAACTGCGCCCTGAGAGGGAGGTTTGCCCTGAGTGGGAGGTTCGAAGGGTCAAAGTGGGTATCAAACAAGAGGGAAGACTGTCAGGTTTTAACCTGTGTATACCAAACAGAAGGTAAAGATGACTTTGAACTGTTAAAACAAGCGGGCAGAAAAGTGGCAATTTTTTATACTTATAGCACATGCATAAGCCTGGTCTCTTTTGAAAGATAACATTCTGATGTGTCTGATACAATAAAGAAAATTCACTTTTAGTGCTAATGAAATAGAGTTGTTACTCATGTTTTTCTGTAGTAGTTGCAATATCCAAAAGTATATATCCAAGAAAATTGGTATGGCTGACCCTGGGTCCATAGCCTGATGTCTTATCTTGTCCAAATTTCATAAAAATCTGTTCAGAAATGTAACGGGATGTAACGGTACACAAAAACCACGGTACGGTACGTACCTCGGTTTTGAAGTCAAGGTTTGGTACAGGGTTTACAGTGGGGGAAAGTTTGGCTTTCCATGTTCCACTCAGGGGTGATATAGTGTGCAGTAACTAATTGTACTTGTAGGGCTGTCAACGAACATTCTATATTGAAATTAATAATCGACTTGTAAAAAAAATATATATATATTATTATATTAGATTGTGAAAAAAACAGCGGTGGGTGGTCGTTAGTGGTTAACATACCGTTGTATTCATTCGGTACACTACACAGCCGTTCGGTACGGTACGATACACACTGAAACGGTCCGGTTCGGTACGGATACGTGTACCTTTACACCCCTAGAAATTAGTGGTTATGAGCAATTCTGATAAAAAAAAAGAAAAAAAGAAAAAGCTCTGCAGGTTTTAGTTTTCTCATTGACTCCAATGCATTCCGCGGTTTTTTCTCTTCCTGTTTTCGCTTGTGACTTTTCACATAGATCCCTGATTTGCTCATCCCCAGGTGGGATATCATTGACACTCATTGGTTACAACCCTGTCCAATACATTTCGAGATCGCCAAATGATTGACGGAGCTAGAGCCTCGGGAGTCTGGGGTGGTATAAAAAAAATTATAATCTGCCGTGTACTTTGGCGCACGCCTCACATATCGGCATGTACCTCGAGAACCGCTGAAAGGATTTTGTCGCCTGAAATGGCAATCGACAGACAACAAATAGGGCTTTAATTCGGAGGTCGCCAAAGTGGCATGTTGCACCGGTGGGCAAATCGTCCAATGTCCCGCCGGTGGGTCGGTGCCTGTTAACTCGTTGAGCGCCAAAAACGAGATATCTAATTTCGGAAAGCTTGAGCGCCAAAAACTAGATATCTATTTATTTTTTTAGTTTTTCCTTCTTTTTTTTTGATCCACTTTTTCTCCCATTTTTTCTATATTTTCTCCCATCCCAATTTCGTATCATCCAATTCAACCCTCCCCTGTCACGAACGCTGTTTCTTGCCTCCCACAAGCCGGCTGCAATGTGGACTAAGTCATACATAGCACAAGTCCCCTCCGGTACTTGAGGTAACAGCAGTCGCATCTTTTCACCTACGCAGCTCGATCTCTCAGTGGCGAGGAGTAACGCGTGGGAGGCTCACGCTGCCCCCGACACTTCCTGATTCTACTGCGCAGGCGCACCAACCGACCTGTAGGAGTCACTGTCCACAACGCCCGATCCCCACCCATCAGTTTCCCACCCCCTAATACGGCCAATGTGTATTAGTATGAACGACCAGCTAAACTGAAAGCAATGTGGAGCGCTGGGCTCGAACAGGCGAGCCCAGCGTCTCCGCATTCGTGGCGAGCACCTTGCCCACTACACCACGTAGCCGCAGTTTTTCCTTATTATTATTATTATTATTATTATTATTATTATTATTATTATTATTATTATTATTATTATTATTATTATTATTAAAAAAAAATATTATCTTTATTCACTTTTTTCTAGCCGCGCAGGACCGACAGCTTTTCCTGGCCACGCAGGACCGACAGAGGAGAGAGGGAGAAACGGGAGGAGAAGAGGGGAAGACATGCAGCATATGGCCACCGGGTCTGGGAAACGAACCCGGGGGGACCACTTCGCGACTCAGCGAGCTATGTGGGGTGCTACTGGAGCACCCTCTTATTATTATTCTAAACAGTCCTACGGACCTTCCTGGCACCTCTGATTAAGTTACAATTTAAATGACGATCGAACCCCGACAGGTGGCAGTATCGCCTACCTTTTAAAATGGGCTACTTTAGTGTGGGGCCACTTTAGTTTGGGAGAGTCTAGCACTCAAAGCACTAGAGAGCGAGCAGCAGTGACCTATGGCGATCATGACTTGTGGAGACTATTAGAAGAGGACAAAACAATCACACTTTATTATGAAGAGGAAGAGGACAAACGGTGACAATCCATCCATAACATAAGGTGCGTTTTCACCAGACTATGTTGGATTCTAGTATTTTCAAACAGGCTGTTTGGATGTACGTTCCTGGATGTAACGTTAGCCTGCCGTTGCTAACGGGCCAACTAATATTATATATATATATTTTTTTTTTATCCACTTTTTCTCCTTATTTTTCTATTTTTCTCCCATCTCAATTTCGCCTTGCCAATTCTCTCTTCAATTCTCCCCTCCCCTGTCTCGAACGTTGCTAGACTATGCCTCCCACTGGTCGGCTGCAGTGAGGACCAAGCCTTGCATCACGTGTCCCCTCCGGTACACGAGGAGGCAGCTGTCGCATATTTTCACCTGAACAGCGCGATCTCTCAGTGGCGAGGAGTAACTCGTAGGAGGCTCACGCTGCCCCCGATACTTCCTGATTCTGCTGTACAGGCGCACCAACCGACCTGTAGGAGTCGCTGTCCACAACGTCCAATCCCCACCCACCGGCTTTCCCACCCCTAACACTGCCAATTGTGTTAGTATGAACGACCAGCCAAGCCGGTAGCAACGCCGAGGGCTGGGCTCGAACCCAGCATATCCTGCGTTAGTGGCGAGCGCCTTGCCCACTGCGCCACTTAGCCGCCACCTAATATTATATTTATTGATCCTGTTCTGACCTAAGACACTTGGAACAAGAGTGGACAGGGTTTTGGTGGACCTGCTGACAAAAGGTAACGTCTATTTTACCGAACCCCATCATAAAACATGCCCAAACAACCCCCCCCCCCCTTGTGAATAGAAACATTCCATATAGTCGTGTTTACCTTTGACCTGGAAATAATATAGGTTTCAGGCGAGCAGCCGGCACGAAAATACGCATGCTGCACAAAATACGTCATAACTCGCTTTCCAGAAAAACGAGACTGGATCGTTTTGAAACTGGACGATTTTAGCATGGGATAGCGAACGAATGAAGGCATGTAGAAATACAAGTTAGTATAAATAGTGCCTGTCAAATGAGCCATACTATTGTCTCCATAGCTATAATAATAGAATATATGATGGGTCTGCAAACATCGTGAAAATGGTAAAAAAAAGCTGGCTCCAGGGAGTAAAGATTGAAAAACAGCGTGGCAGTCAAGGAGTTAAGAAGTTAAACAGTAATCCAGAACTATTTTATTGCACCCTAAAAACTGTGATTTTATAGTAAGTCTGCACTTTATGTGCTCATTTCATCATTCATGTCTTTTCTATTCTACTAAAACTGAATCAAACCATAAACAAAGTGGCCTGTTGGGATGTTAGATCCTAATGTGAAAAACTGTGATTTTATATGTCTGCTCATTTTACCCTTGCTATTATTTTACTTATTTTTTCTTTTATTTCTACGCCACACTATCCGCTGGGTGCATACTATGACCTTTATCATGTTTTGTAACAGATTACAGAAATGCAAGAAGCTTATTGGAACGTGAGGTTCTGATATGATTTGATTAATATATCTGCATTATTTTATCCCACTTTATGCTTTGATCTTGCTGCTTATTTACACAGATTTGATGTCTTATTTCTTACTGATGTAAAGCACTTTGAACTGCAATACCCTGTATGAAAGGTGCTATACAAATAAAGCTATTATTATTATTATTATTATTATTATTATTATTATTATTATTATTATTATTATTATTATTATTATTATTATTATTATTATTATTATTATTATTATTATTATTATTATTATTATTATTATTATTATTATTATTATTATTATTATTATTATTATTATTATTATTATTATTATTATTATTATTATTATTATTATTATTATTATTATTTAACATGTCTTAACAGTACTATTCAACATGTCTAACAGTACTATTCAACATATCTAACACTATTCAACATGTCTAACAGTACTATTCAACATATCTAACACTATTCATGTCTAACAGTACAACATGCTGTGAACATCGATTTGACAATGATTCATTCATTTCTCCATTCCTGCAACATGGCAACATTTCTGTCATTCACCCACCCTACACTTGGGGGCGTACATAACAATTCCATACAATTATGATAACATTATAGATTTTTTTTAATAATCCCACTTTCCCCTACTATCATATAAAACATTTCCGATGGCGGGAAGGCTAACATCAGTGAAGCCTAACATACACTCTCGAGTCCTTCTCAACTGTAAAAAGTTGGGAGTTTTTGAAGGAAGGATTTTTTTTACTTTCACTAGAGTACATCTGGGTATTTTGAGCTTTACTGAAGACGTTTACCAAATACACAGGGTTTTAACGCAATCATCCCTTGTGCCGCAGATGGAGAACTGGACTTCTATGTTATGGTTATGCAATGTGGGGGGAGGGGCATTACATGAGGGAGAATGAATGAGTGTGTGTGTGTGTGTGTGTGTGTGTGTGTGTGTGTGTGTGTGTGTGTGTGTGTGTGTGTGTGTGTGTGTGTGTGTGTGTGTGTGTGTGTGTGTGTGTGTGTGTGTGTGTGTGTGTGTGTGTGTGTGTGTGTGTGTGTATGTATATGTGTATGTGTATGTGTGTGTGTGTGTGTGTGTGTGTGTGTGTGTGTGTGTGTGTGTGTGTGTGTGTGTGTGTGTGTGTGTGTGTGTGTGTGTGTGCGTGCGTGCGTGTACAGAAGTTGACAAGTCCCATATAAGACATATCTAGTCTGCCTGCTCAGGCTGAGAGGCGTGGCTACTGTCATCTGAAGGAGTGTTAAAAAAAATGTGGTACAAGCCGCCATGACCAAACTAACTCCAACTAACTCTGAGATTTACCATACAAATGCTGTAGTAATTCATAGTATTCCTGTGTTTCCCCCACATTTTAGATATTTACCACAGAATAGTGTTTTATAGTATTCCTGTGTTTAAATATTTTTTTATATACACACTATGGCAGATTTACCACACGATTTCCCATAGTATTCCTGTGGTTTTACTATAGATATGTTAAGTTTCCACAGTGAATCACTATAGTATTCCTGTGGTTTTACTATAGATATGTTAAGTTTCCACAGTGAATCACTATAGTATTCCTGTGGTTTTACTATAGATATGTTAAGTTTCCACAGTGAATCACTATAGTATTCCTGTGGTTTTACTATAGATATGTTAAGTTTCCACAGTGAATCACTATAGTATTCCTGTGGTTTTACTATAGATATGTTAAGTTTCCACAGTGAATCACTATAGTATTCCTGTGGTTTTACTATAGATATGTTAAGTTTCCACAGTGAATCACTATAGTATTCCTGTGGTTTTACTATAGATATGTTAAGTTTCCACAGTGAATCACTATAGTATTTCTGTGGTTTTACTATAGATATGTTAAGTTTCTCCAGTGGTGCACTATAGTATTACTATAATAATAGGGGATGTGAACAGTATAGGTCACTTTCGTATGGGACTGACTTCTCCTGGCCGTGTCAGACGTTACAACCCCCCAATCCCCCCCAAAGGTTCTTCCCCCTTACAAAATAAAGTGTGGTAGTATGATTTATACCGGACGGTACTTTCAGTTGTACCATTATATGTGCCATTGCAATTCCATGGTAACATTCCACAATTTAAACCTCGGTACGGTATGGTGGCGTTTTATGTTATTGATAGTGACAAAAACAAAAAATATATAAAAAAAACAAAAAACAGACGGAATTATTATTATAATACTCTCATATTGGTCCACTCCAGACGGGCAGCCCCACCCCTCCTCCCTCTATCCAGGGGGATTAGATGACGTCACTGGTCAGATATGTGACCTCATTCTAGTTATTATAGTCTTATATATTATGTCAGCAGCATGGTGGTGGTGGGGGGGGGGGGGGGGGGGGTGGCACAATAGGAGATGATCAGGGAAAAAATATTGACTTTTAAACCCCTTCAAATCCGCATAGATTTATCCATCCGGATTTGTGGACATGTGTGTGTGTGGGGGTTGACAATTGTGGTAGTTGATATTTTTGTATTGAACCTTTATTTATCCAGGTTGATATTTTTGTGTGTAGCACTTTTTCCATGAATTCAAACGACCCAAAATATATGTTTTTATTTGCTGCGACAAGCAGCTCTACAGCTCGCTCTATCGGTTGGTGAACACACGTGTCCCCGCCCTCTAGCGGCCGCTGAAGTTTGGCACGGAGGTCAAGTGTGTGTGAGGACGCACACGCAGCTATTCACACTGGTTCAGTGAACTGATGGCTGACCAGTGTATCTAAACTGAGTTCTGTTAGTATGGCTTCAACTGTGAAATAACATTTACATAATAACATTTCTGACATGGTTAAACAGTATGAAAATACGTCCTACATCCGTGGAGAAGTACGGTGGCCGTTGTCTGTTTTCTTGTTTGTTTGTTTGTGTGCCTGTGTGTGTGCATGCATGCGAGTATGTATATGTGTGTGTGTATGTGTATGTGTTTTTGTGTGCGTGTGTGTGTGTGTGTGTGTGTGTGCGTGCGTGCGTGCGTGTTTGTGTATGTCTTTGTGTGTGTGTGTGTGTGTGTGTGTGTGTGTGTGTGTGTGTGTGTGTGTGTGTGTGTGTGTGTGTGTGTGTGTGTGTGTGTGTGTGCGTGCGTGCGTGTTTGTGTATGTCTTTGTGTGTGTGTGTGTGTGTGTGTGTCTTTCTGTGTGTGTCCACAAAGGTATTGTATCTTGTGAACCTTCTAAATTAGCCATGGAACAAACAACTGAAGACTCTGTGGGACAAGACTGAATGAACGACCTAGAAAGTCATGATTCTTATTTTCCATTTATAACCTTTTCTCCTGACATCGCACTGATCAATTCTGACCAACATGACCTAATTTCCTTAAGAAATGTGGACCAATACTGAGCGAGTTGTGAATGTTCTTGAGTTCAGACTGGTGACAGACCTTGTCTGACTCTTAACCACTAAACTCTTGCAAGGACTCTAGTATATTATGATCAATAGGCATACAGACCCTCATCTGCACCTTTTGTCTTTTTATTCATATTTTATATTCATATTCAAAAATAATTATTACCTATATTTATTGTCTTCCATTCCTAATAATAATAATAATAATAATAATAATAATAATAATAATAATAATAATAATAATAATAATAATAATAATAATAATAATAATAATAAATTGGATTTTAAGAGAGGAAAGGGTAAAATATATATATATATATACACATATATATGTGTATAGTAACAACAGGAAAAAACAAATAAGATAAAAAAAAGGAAGCAAGGTGCTAACAAAAAACAGAAAACAAAACAAAACAAAACAAACAAACAACAAAACAAAACAACGAGATCTGTGGCTTAAAAGAAAAGAGTCAGGGGTGGGCTACTTGGGAGCAGGGCCGTGTTGCGTGAAGGCAAGTGTGAACAGGTGGGTTTTTAGGTGGGTTTTGAAGAGGTTGATGGTGTCAGAGCCTCGGATGGAGTGGGAGAGGGAGTTCCACAGCCTGGGGGCAACTACAGCGAAAGCTCGGTCTCCCAGTGTGGAACGCCTGGTGCGGGGGATGGTGAGGAGGTCGGAGTTGGAGGAGCGGAGGCCTCATGCTGGAGTGTAGGGGTGGAGTAGGTTGGTCAGGTAGGAAGGGGCCAACCCATGCAGGGATTTGTAGGTGAGGAGGAGGATCTTGTAGGAGATTCGGTAGTTGATGGGGAGCCAGTGGAGTTTTTGCAGGGTGGGGGTGATGTGCTGCCAGGGTTTGGTGCGTGTGAGGACCCTCGCAGCAGACAGTACTGCCTATACAGTACCTGTGTCTCCCCTCCCCGCGCTGCTATGACACCTGGATTTCCCCAAGGAGATCAATAAAGGAATATCTTATCTTGAAATGCTATATCTGAACAAGTAATAGGGTCTGTTTTGGAAATAACCAAAAGTAGTTTTGTTTCAATCTGTTCAATCTGTTCAATCTTGTTTTCAAGTGTGAACTCTTTCCACATAATTTTCTTAGAGTGCTAAAAGCAGGAAAGGCATAACATTATCAATTATGGACTCTCTCTGTTGAAAGACACTATGGTCCTATGTCTCTCTCTCTTTTGACAGACGTTATGTGGTCCTATGTCTCACTCTCTGTTGACAGACGTTATGTGGTCCTATGTCTCTCTCTGTTGACAGCCATTATGTGGTCCTATGTCTCTCTCTGTTGACAGACACTATATGGTCCTATGTCTCCTAGATATTTTTCTACAATTTTCAGTGGTTTAGAATGAGGACCATGTACACTGAACCACATAGGCTACAAATAATGTGGAATAAGCCAAACTACACACAATGTAGGTGGATGGGACAGGTACAAACAATGGGGGAGACAGCTACTAACGTGTAGTTGAGTTGGTTCCCAATCCAAGGCATTGAGCTGGTTCTGCTGTGGTGTGGTTGGGTTGGAAGTAGCTGGTTTTACCATTGGCAAGGCTGAAGAACTGTTGACGTGAAACTTCCTCATGGAACCAGTCTGCCATTTAATATTTCCTTCATGGTTTTAACCCCAGGTGTCGACCCATGATGTCATTGGCACCCTATAGGAAGGCTCGAAAGGACGGCAAAGGCAAAACAAACCAACCAATACACACAAAAATAAAGTCTGAGTCACCCCCCCCCAATTAGTCAGAGTTAACCACTTAACTCAATCAGCGCCAGGGGGCGCTAGAGCGTCATCGCTTTAATCAATGGGGAGACATTTGCGAGTGCTTAAAATATATCTTATATTATAGCTATGGGTCTAATACACCCGTCGATTGTCAGTGAGTTGCTTCCAGTCAACATGCACAAAACAGATAGTTTTTTCATCCGTACATTTCCGTTTTATACCGTTTTGAATATGAGTATAGTTTTGATGATTCTTAGTAATCCCAGGAAAAGACGCGATAATAGCGTTTTAGTGGAATACACTTATCACGTTGTCATTTTTCGCCTGATAATCCAATTATCTGATCGCCATTCCAAATACTGCTGGTGGAGGTCCGTCCCACATTTTCCCGCATTGCATATGAAGGGGGGGGGGGGGGGGGGGGGGGGGGGGCAGCATTGCAGATGTAGCGTTGTAAACGCTAGTCCCGCCGGAGTATTTAAACCCCGCCCGCATGGCTCAGATCGGCCCAGAAAAAAAACTACACCATTTCTAATGGAGTGCAATACCGGTAGGCGGTGGTATTTGCCCTTTTGCAAGCTCAGACCCATTCCCAATGATAACATCAGGCTGGATGGATGAAAAATGAATGGATATAGCTAATAAAAGAAATAACGATTAAAACCAGAGTTTTCTCGTGATTGGCGCTGAATGAGTTAAGAGGTTATCAGCTCAAGTTGTCACAAATGAACACCATCACAGCCAATGTTCTCTCTAGCTGAGGCAGAAATATCAGAAGGATCCGCCCCTTCCTGACAAAAGAAGCCACCCAACTCCTTGTCCAATCAACAGGCATGTCTCACCTCGACTACTGCAATGCACTGCTCGCTTGTCTACCGACCACCGTCACCAAGCCCCTTCAACTCATTCAAAACCCAGCCGCCCGTCTGATCTCCAACCTACCAAAGTCAGCCCATGTTACCCCGCTTCTTAGGGACCTGCACAGGCTCCCCATCGCCGCACAAATTCGCTTCAAGGTCCTCTACCTGGCATATCGTGCGGCGAAGGTAACAGCTCCGGTCAATGGTCTCTAACTACATACCCTCAAGACCCCTCTGCTCTACATCCTGTGGCCGCCTCAGACCCACTCCTATCCGATCTCCGGGAGGGTCATCAAAGAGAAGCCGCCTATTCTTGGTCCTCGCTCCACAATGGTGGAACGAACTTCCCACCACAGTTAGGACAGCCTGAAATGAAAAAAAACAAACATTCTTACTTAGTAGTATGTCTTTACACTATGCACTCTCACTGCAGCACCCAAGTTTTAGCACTGTTTGATGAACATTGTTACTCAGTTGTAAGAGTGGTACCCTTCCTGCTGACTTGTCGTACAGAACCTGTAAGTCGCTTTGGATAAAAGCATCAGCTAAATGACTAAATGTAAATGTAAATGTAAATACTAGGTCACACACGTTCAGTCACAAAAGACTATCACGAATATCAAGACACATCATATTGTCTGACATGATAGAGGGCCATCACTGTGACAGCAGTATATTGTATATAAGACCCACAAAATAAGAATTACTGATTGTGACAAATTATTTATATCTAGGTCACACTTATTTGTAGCTGATACATGTGGCGCATTATGAACACAGAGATCACGACACACTAATGCAAAGGAGTGGATCAATAACAGTCCTTGATTATCCCTCCGAGAAGTGGTTCTCACAGTTTTTCATGTCAAGGACCCCAGTGTTGATTGGCATTAGGCCTCAGATGCCCATCTGATAAAGTTTTGTCCCAGGGAGCACCTCTGAGCAGATTCATGCTGTTAGATGTGATTTAATTATGTACGGCCAGACGTGTCTCCACACTATTTTAGCTCTGTGCACAGGAGAAGCATCTGTGCTATTGTCACAGTGCACTAGGGGAAAAGTCTAGTTTGTTTATTTTCTCAAACCAATCACAATTATCTAGGGGCGGTGCTAAGCACAGGGTGCTGCCAGTGTTTGGAAAGTTCACTTTCTACGCAAACTAGTTCAGTTCACAGTTCACACATTTTTAAATGAACTAGTTCAGTTCATAATAAAAAATGTGGATCTAAAGTTCATAGTTTCAAAAATGAACTAGTTTATATTATAAGTAATTTTTTCAACATGTTGCTGTGAGCTATTATTTGTCAAAATTATTGCCACAACCCATATAGAACCACAGACAGCAATCAGAATACTGGCATTTCCATCACACTGTGATTATTTATGTAGTAGTATTTCCCCTACCATTGCCTTGAAGGGGCGGCCCGCGTCTCTCTCTCTCTGCGCGCAACACGCACACACTGAAACCTTTCGTGTGTGTGTGTGTGCGCGCACATCCAAAATCTGGCACACTTTTGAACAAAGTTATATTGTGATAGAGCGGCGAGAATGAACGCGTTCACAATTACGTTCATCTAGCGGAAATACAGTACGTTCAGTTGAGGTTTGCCAAAAAAAATTACGAGTTCATGAACGATCGTTCATTGAACGCATTCAGGTACATCACTATGCTAGGGTCATGCTGCTAGTGCCAGGGGAGAAATGTTTCCTTGCCAAAGTTTTCCACCAACCCGCAGAGACCTGGGTTAAATTGCCGGTAGCGGTACTTTGTGCCAACGAATACAATTGGCAGTGTTGGTGGGTGGGAAGCAGGTGGGGTGTTAGTCCTGGTCGTTGCAATCATAGATATATATTATAATTTAACACTAGATGGCTCAAGGTGGAGTCTCCAGCGTAGTTCACAGGCGGCCATCTTGCTTCGGTGGACTATTCTGTTAAGGTGAATGATCTGCACAAACAAAAATACTTTTAACTCGCTGAAATCTTGACGGATTTACAAACGGTTTGCTTGGAATAATTTTTATAAAAAAAATTTTTTTATATGAAAGTCCATTATAAGTATGCAGTATGATAACTACATCTGTGACGTTTTTAACAAACCAAACGGTTTTTAAAATTTAGCAAGCTATGGTTATTTCAATAGTACATGCACTATAGACATTCATGTTATGAGTGGGCGTGCTGCCCTGCAGCAAGATGGCCGCCTTGTCGCAACGTCGGTCTCCGTTGGCCAGCAGCGCAGGTGAGTCATCTAGTCTTTACATATATCTATGGTTGCAATAGCGACTCCTACTGGTCCGCCTGTTCAGCGAGGAGGGGATCTGGGGGAAATAACGTGAATCTCTGTGTGTTACGCTCTCCCAGTGAAACTCCTCGCTGTAAGTTGAAAAGAAGCGGCTAGCGATGTAGGAGACATATGGTAGTCGACACCCTCCACAGATCGACAGTAGAGTAGTCTACACCCTCGCAGACCAACAGAGGAGACATGGGGTAGTCCACACACCCTCCCCAGACCGACAGTAGGGCAGCACAATGACCAGGGCACCATTATCAATGGTGCGTACGCACAGATATGTGCGTAACCCGTGCGTACGATAATTTCTAAGCAAAGTGTGTGACTTATCGATTTTAACGTGTGCTTGACTTTGTGCGTATATTTACGCACAGCTCGGAGCATGCGTACCTGACGCCCGGCGGTAGAATATGCATATTGCAACGCGGAAATATAGCATTTGGAATAAGTCTTTCTTTCCGAATGAATGCAGCATGGTTTATATATAGGGTTATCGGAATACTATACGGGGTGCGCTGACTGCGCTCCACAGGGAACTGTTTTCAGAGATAGCAGATAGGAATGAATGAATGAATGAGGGGCAGTCTAATTGCAGAGAGAACATAATATTAACTAGAGTCCGCTATACCCGAGACACTTCCTTAATTTGTACCGCAATTTGAGACCGAAATTGGAGCGTGGAACAAAACGCACAAATGCCATCCCTGTGCACATTCAAGTCCTCTCCACCCTCGGGGCTTTGGCCACCGGCACGGTCCATCGTGATATTGGAGATGGATTGAGCAATAGACTGTTACTGTACCACCCATGTAGCTGTCAAAGCTCCATCACAAATGCAGTTATGTGAATAGAAAGGGATTCCACTCAGTCAATGTTGCGATGCGCATTTGCCTGATACATGTCGTTGCTGCATGCCGGGAGGAAGGCAATGCTGCATGTTTTCAATTAATTAAATAAAACTGATACTTTTTGCAAGGGTTTACTGACTGTCATACAAATAATCAACCAACTACATACTGTAACTTTTCAGTGCACGTTTTTATTTACATTGTGACAACAGCCTTGTGAGCTCCCGCACACAGACATGATGGAATTCAAGTTCAAGTTTGTATTGATCACATATAGGCAGGCTACACATGGCGTAGGCTACATGGCAGTGAGATTCATTGTTCTTGTATGCTCTTGTATTATTGTTTATAGGCTACCTAATACCGACATCAAAATAGATTGTATGCCTCTACAAATCATATGCAGGTAGAAAATTTACGGAAAATTCGTCGCGATTTGGAATCAAATTGATGGGGAACTTTAATCCCTGGGTATTAATCCAACGAAACAAAGAAAAAGCAGTCATATTCCAGCATGACACCAATGGCAAACAGTGGTTAACGGTCTTTATTAGTGTTTGTGCTGCCCAGGCAGCAATGGTCTTTAGGAAATTAATAGATATCATATCCGACGTGTACACATCTGTCAGCCTGTCGCATATTTCTCCCATAACACACTTTGCTCGGCTTAGTCCACTTTTCCACATTTCATGGGGGTGTTTCATTACCGCATATGGTTAATTACGGGCGGTTCTATATGCAAATACTTAAAATCGTTCACGAGCGTGGAGTGTAGAACAAATGGTATTTATCAACACGGAGTGTGCGTAGAACGTGTGTACGCACGTGTGATAAATCCTGATTTTTCTGTACGTACACACATTCTAAATTCTGTGCTTAAGAACGAAAATAGAACACTTTCTAAGCATTGTTGATAAATGAGGGCCCAGGACTGTGAGTTTGTCACAAAAAAACGCATTATTTCACCTAAAAAACAACTCCATACTCTGGCCTTCACACACTGACTCACAGCCCCCCTCGGAGGCTGCGATCCTCAGACACGGATCTGCTCCCCACACCGCCCTATGAACTTTTGGGGACAGAGCCTTTATTGTGGCGGCCCCCACCCTCTGGAACACTCTCCCGACCGAGATCTGCTCTGTCACATTCTTGGACCCCTTTAAAACATCCTTTAAGACCCACCTGTTCACGAAAGCCTGTGGCCTCTAGTCATCTCCCTGTCCTTTATTGTTATTATTATTTATTTTGCTTATTTGTCTTTTTGTCGTAGACAGGGTGAGCAGTTTTAAGTACCTGGGAGTCCACATCACAGAGGACCTGACACCTGACAGCGCCTCTACCACCTGAGACAATTAAGGAAGTTCAGAGTATCAGGGAAGATACTCCACTCCTTCTATTCCGGGGCTGTGGAGAGCATTCTGACTGGAAACATCACTGCCTGGTTTGGAAACAGCACAACCCAGGATAGGAAGGCCCTACAGAGAGTGGTGCGCTCAGCAGAATGGACTATGGGTTTTGCACTACCACCCCTGCAGGACTTATACAATAGGAGGTGAAAATCCAGAGCCTGCAGAATAATGAAGGACCCTCACCACCCCAACAATAGCCTGTTCAAGCTGCTGCGGTCAGGCAAACGCCTCCGTATACGCAGCAAGAACAGAGAGACTAACGGCCCCGGCAGACCAGCCGTGCACGCAGGCACTCGCGGGTTCCGTGCGAGATCTAGCACGTGGCCTGGCACACCGAGTCCGACTTCAGAGCGGAGTGCACGGAGGAAGGCAGGTTTACATTGGAACAGCTGTAAATGTCTAGTCTATATGCGAAGTCAGTCCCCGTTTGAAGATTTTTGAAAGATTTCCAGTTCTAGTGTTCTATTGTCCATTTTGCATGTATAACCAGTTATTATATAATTAATTAGAATGTTTATTTGTATTGGGAAAGATACAGACACATTAGCTGGTTGAATAACATCTATATGTGTGGTAATAATGCAGACATTGAGTGTATTTCGCCTCTGAATCCAACTGAAGCGAAACCGATCGCTTCCGCCCTGCGAGTTGCGCACCCGCTTGCAGCCAGTGGGCACAGCTACGTCCGTTAACATGGGAGCGAAAGTGAAGCGCTGGTCGCCGCCAGCCCGCCTGCTGAAAGTTGCAGTAAGGCTCAGCTTCTTCCCCCAGGCCATCAGAACAATGAACACTGATCTCTCTACACTCACTCCCCAGAGGCATCCAGACCCAGTCAGTGGCGGCCGGTGTGAACTACATTTGGGTGGGCGCGGGGGGGGGGGGGGGTGCAGGGGGGGCAAGCGGACAGCTGACCAAGCGAATACTGACTCATAACGTTACCCCGTTTCCAACGTTAAGTCGAGTTCATTCATACTACACTAGTACACGTATGATCAATCCAATAATGAACACATATATATATCTTGTCATTTTAAACAAGTTACCATTCATTCATTTCCACTATTATGCGTCACCAGCGGCGAAATTAAATGTTATAGTTCAACAACAACACGCACGAGAGAGAGAGAGAGAGAGAGAGAGAGAGAGAGAGAGAGAGAGAGAGAGAGAGAGAGAGAGAGAGAGAGAGAGAGAGAGAGAGAGAGAGAGAGACCGCATTAACTTACTTTTGTTGAAACGTGGTCCAGGAGGGCTTGATAAAGTGTATATATCCACTGTCCAGACTGCATCCAGCTAGCCAAATAGCTTCTTGTTAGCCAGGTTAGGCACCACAACACAAGTACTGTGATGAGCTGTGTCTTTGCCCATTTCTGCATCGAACAGCCTGCAAACTACCTGGCGTTCTATCACCCTGCTCTAAGACAAACTCTAACCTTAACCAACTTTGAAAGAGTGCCTAAGCTTAACCGTCGAAAGAACTTGCCGTCATGCTCTAAGACAAACTCTAACCTTAACCAACTTCGAAGAGTAACTAAGCCTAACCAGTGTAGAAACTGACGTCGGCCAATCAGAGAGCGTCTCCGAGAAATGCGTCTACGGAAAGTATAGACGCTGCTTGCTTTGATGATATAGATCGCTTGAAAACGCGCCCGGCTTCCATCATATTACATCATATTTCAACGCACAGTGCGTTACGTGCGTTGACCTATTTGATTGGCTGCAAGGATACAGCGATGAAACCAGTGCACGCCCTGCTGTGCGCGATATGTCTCGCCCCGGCCTGAGAGGTAGTTACTAGTGACTTCCTGTGAATGAAAAACTATTATTTATATTTGATATATTAACGTTATATTGTGACACAAACTTAAAATGAGTAAATATTATTCATTTTAAACATGTTTATTTTATTTCTAGGGCTCTAATATATATATATATATATATATATATATATATATTTTCTTCTTCTTCTCTCTTTTAACCAGGGAGGGCGGCCGCCACTGGACCCAGTACTTAGAAGTGAATTCACCTCTTGGTACAGTGGTCTGTGATGCCGCCCGTGGCGCAGGAGACCGGGGTTCAACTCCCACTCAGGGCGATCCCTTAACAGGGGTTGAATCGAAACACAATGCAGAGCGAGATCACACCGGCTACACGTGGTGCCGATAGACCCGGATGCCCTGGGTGGAGTGAGTTTAGGGGGGTGAGTGTAACGGAGGTACCGCATGTCTATCCACAGTCACGAGGGACTTGTATAGTGAAGTGTCTGTGGACGTTAAGCGGTACTGCAAGTAAACTCACTCCCCAGAGGCATCCAGACCCAGTACTTAGAAGTGAATTCACCTCTTGGTACAGTGGTCTGTGATGCCGCCCGCGGCGCGGGAGACCGGGGTTCAACTCACACTCAGGGCGATCCCTTAACAGGGGTCGAATCGAAACAAAAACACAATGCAGAGCGAGAACACACCGGTTACACAAGCACACATGAACACACACATACACACACACAACACAACATTCTGCACTCGCACACAAACAAATGCACCATAGGTCACTTTAAACACACAAGAAAAGGACACTTTAAAGGAAGGGAAAAGGGACAATTTAAGAAAATAACTTGTTGTGATTGTTGCATAGTATAGTTAGTAACAGCAAGTATAGCATAGGGACATATGTAACGGTTGTGACAACGTCACCTCAAACTTCGATGCCCCGAGTGCGAGTTGAACCCCGGTCTCCCACAGCGTGGGCAGCATCACAGACCGCTATACCAAGAGGTGAATTCACTTCTTTGTACCGTGTCTATGTGTCTTTTTGAGGATGTGAGAGTGAGTTTAACCCATAGCACAGCTACTCACCCCAGCCCTTCTTGATTGCGCTTCACGATACCATCCGTTACACTCACCCTCCTTAAACTCACTCCACTCCACCCAAGGCATCCGGGTCACGGCACCATTGTAACGGTTGTGACAACGTCACCTCAAACTTCGATGCCCGAGTGGGAGTTGAACCACTGTCTCCCACACCGCGGGCAGCAACACAGACCGCTATACCAAGAGGTAAATTCACTTCTTTGTACCGTGTCTATGTGTCTTTTTGAGGATGTGAGAGTGAGTTTAACCCATAGCACAGCTTCTCACCCCAGCCCTTCTTGACTGTGCTTCACGATACCATCCGTTACACATAGAAGTAAAACTTCACATTGTATAGGAGTGTACATAGGATCCTATTTATCATGTCTATTCTAGTTATCTTATTATTATTATTACTACTATTACTATTGTTTTATTGCACAATCGTAGCAGGCATGGCCAACCGCATTTCACTGTATGCCCTGGTATGTATGTGATGAATAAACTCTTGAATCTTGAATCTTGAATCTTTTTGTTGCTTTATAAAGTGTCCTTGGGTTTCAAGAAAGGCACTATATAATTCCAAGCTATTATTATTATTATTATTATTATTATTATTATTATTATTATTATTATTATTATTATTATTATTATTATTATTATTATTATTATTATTATTATTATTAGTATTATTAGTATTATTATTAGTATTATTATTATTATTATTATTATTATTATTATTATTATTATTATTATTATTATTATTATTATTATTATTATTATTATTATTATTATTATTATTATTATTATTATTATTATTATTATTATTATTATTATTATTATTATTATTATTATTATTATAATAATTAGCACAACAACTAAATTGGGGAGAAAATAACAGGAGGAGAGACATGGTGTTATTGGCCTAACTTCTAGTAAATGAAATAATAGTGAACTTAAAGTACTCTCAATGGACCTCATTCACCAACATTGTCGTAAGTGTCCTCTTAAATAACCTAGCTGGAAGTTTGTAAGAGAAAACCTACAACAGTTACCCCCGGATTCATCAACAAGTGGAGAGGTTCTCTTAACTTGCCAAAATGATCACAGCTGCGATCCCCCTACGCATTCTCGTACACCTGAATGACACGCCCTGCCAGCTCCAGGTGTATTCAACAGGTAGCACAGAAGCGATATGCAACTGATCAAAATTAGATTAGATTCAAATGTATTGTCATCATATAGCACACTATAGCTATATTATATATATATTAATATTCCATATTCATACCATCTTATTGGGCGCTCCTGGGCACCTGCCTCAGTGCGCGCACACACACACACACACACACACACACACACACACACACACACACACACACACACACACACACACACACACACACACACACACACACACACACACACACACACGCACTGTATAGCCTACGTGCGTAATGAATGAACAGTAGGCTTATATTATTCTAATGACTTGTTTTATTAGGAGATTGCAGATACTGTAGTTGTAGCTAAGGGGCTACACAACCCGGACTGTATTAAAGATTGTTTAGATTAAACCACTACTAAAGAATATTACTTGCCAGACAGTACAGTTAGATAAATATGGCAGACACTCAATTGACGGCACGGGGACAAGGATACCAAGTTTACAGTATTTTAATCGTCATATCAATATACAACTGAATTATCACGTTTCTCTTTTAATAGTAGAATGTCAGAGTATCAAAGTCAGTGGTAATGAATATTTCCTAGGTTAAGAATACTCGACCGGAGCTCTGCAGGGAGTGAGAAGAGGTGATACGGGGCAAAGCAAGGGGGTAGCTGGAGACGATGATTTCCCTCTGGAGTTGTAAGCTCCGGAGGAATTGAAGAATGGTCGGATAATCCTGTGGTCACTGAAGAAAAGGGGTCTCGTACGGAACCGGTCCTTGTAATCCTAGTGCCCGATGGCAGGGTTAATAGCTATTAATCCAAAAGCCAGATGGCATAGATGGTAGCTAGCTAGCTTCGTTTGTACTGGAAGCTAGCCCGTGGTCGGTCTTCAATGAGTAGTTAGATCCAAACGCCGATGGTTTTAACTATACGTTTCTCCACGTTACTTCGCTTACACAAGTCACTATACTGCGCCAATAATGGCTCTACAATATTATAGTCGTATCTAAGTAGCTACTAGCTATCCGTAACGATACACCACTGGTAGATCTGTGTACAACTGTACCGGACGTATTACGATCTCGCTCTGCTGCTTCTCCTGTTCTGATACTGCCGACTTGTTACTTCCACTGCTGTTAGGTTACTGCTCCACTGTTCACTCTGCGGCTGCTTGCGCCATCTACAATATATATACTCAGACTGATTTCTAGGGCGCAGCCGATTTACCTGTCCAGAATCAATGCGCCTGCTATGGGCAAGTCTGAACTTGCCCGGACATGTCTTGAACTCTGTCTGGGGGGCTCGTCTAGTGGCGCCTCCAATGTCAAGGGCGGGACCCAATGAGGCGAGCGAAGAATACTATGGTGCAAACGGATGGCGTTGGATATATATCTTATATATATAAACAATATACAAGTTATACAAAATAATAAACGCAGACTTTCAGTATTAATCTGGACCTTCAGAACAGTAGCTATGCGCTGCCCTATAGTAGTACGTCATACTCTAGAACGTACAGTACACATCCTAGCGTGACATCTTAACACATTGACCGCCAGCAGCAGGGGGCGTTGATACCCCATTCAGGTCTTTATTCAATGGATAGTTTTAGACTGCGAGTGCTTAAAATATATCTTATATTATATCTATGGGTCTAATAACGCCGTCGAGTCTCAGTGAGTTGCTTCTAGTCAACATGCCTGAGACAGATTGTTTTTTCATCCGTACATTTCCGTTTTATACCATTTTGAATAGAGTATGGTTTGGGTGTTTTTCAGTCATTTCAGGAAAAAGACAAGAAAAAGGCATTTTACTGTAATCCAGTCATCACGTTGTAATTTTTCGGCTGATTATCTAATCATCCTGAAATCAACGCTAGATTATCAGTATTATGTCTCCTCGTCCATACATGAAATGACCCCCCGCCCCCTCCTCCTACCCAACGGTAAACAGCCATACACGATCCACACAGATAGCTGTGATCGGGGTAGAAATAAATGTCAGATCAACGATCAAATTTATATATAATGTTCTTACCTTGTATCTGATGTAATGCAATAAAGATAATCCAAATATCTGATTGCAATTCCAAATAATGCTCGTGGAGGTCTGTACCACACTACCGACCGTTTCACAATGACGGGCGGGCGGAGTTACTGTTCAATGCCATCGTTGTATAGAACTAGCTCACTTGAGTATTTAAACCCCGCGCAGCCAGCTTAGATCGCCTCCTAAAACACAAGAGCCCATTTTCAATGAGATGCAATAGCTCCGCCTGGCAGTAGAGGGCGGTGTTGACCGTCTGTCAGCTCAGAAAGGCTCTGAAGAGGATACCAGAGGCTGCAGCTATGAATTATGAATAGATATAGCGAATAAACGAAATAATGATCCCAAAAACTAGTTAACTTGTTTCTAGCGCTCAATGCATGGCGGCCAATAACGAGTTAACTCGTTTATGGCGCACATTGTGTTAAGGCCGTCACAGAGTTGGCATACTGTGAGCGGACTGTCATTTTCAGTGTTGGTGTAGTACTTTTATTTATTTTCGGACAACACAATGCCTCTTGAGGCATGACTGTAAATGTAAAACATAATTTTTAACGAAACAAAGATTGTCGTATTATTATTATTATTATTATTATTATAATTATTGAATTCCAAATCGAAGTGAATGCAATCACCATGATTCCTCCCAAATAAAGCCCCTAAGAACACGGCACACACCAATCTGTCCGATTTACGACTGCTCTTCTGTGCTCGTAAATCCTACTCTTGTTACGAAGGTAAGAGATATTTGAGTTCCAGTTGTGGTGGCAAGCAATGAGACGGAGAGGTGGTAAGCTCTTTGAACAATTGAATCCTCTTTAATGGAAGAATTCAGAGCAGGCAGGAAAACAGGCAGACGTAGGACGTCAACTGAGAGAACACAAAACAATATAACCTAAGTAAGGGAAAACAAGGCAAGGAACAAGTACCGCCGCACTAGTCCTGGTACTGTCGAGACTGGGTCTGAGAAAGGTGAAGAGCCGACGAGGAACAGAGAAAACAAGAGTTACTTTAAGGTCAGCATTCCCGACATTCCACACGTTCCACAGAGTGACAGCCAATCCCAGGTGACAAACAATAATGCAATTAGAGAGGGAAAGTGACAGGTGACAGAACGGTAGCCGGGCTCTCAGGTCTAACAAGACCAGAGAACCCAAACCCAGAACGTTACAGTACCTCCCCCCGAAGAACGGCACCCAACGTTCACCTAGGGGCCTTGGGATGCAGCCGCCGGAAATCATCGATCAGGCTGGGATCTAAGATATCCCTTTGAGGCACCCAAGAACGCTCTTCTACCCTGTACCCCTCCCAATCCACCGAAAACTGAAACCCCCTACCCCTCCACCTACAACTCAGGATCCTCCGCACCATGTAGACAGGCTGACCATCAGGAAGTGGCGGGGACAAAGGCGATGAGAGGAATGGCTTCACCAGGGACACATGAAACGTCGGATGAACCCTCATAGCAGCCTGTAAGCCACAGGATTCACCCGATGAACCACTTTAAAGGGGCCTATGAAGCGAGGAGCCAGCTTCCTGGATTCCACCCAGAGAGGGAGATCACGGGTGGAAAGCCAAACCCGCTGCCTAGGACGGAAAACCAGAGCCGGACGACGCTTGCGGTTAGCCTGCTGCTGAGCCTTAACCGAGGCCTTCTGCAGCGCCGCCCGCACCCTGTTCCACATCCTGCGACAGCGAGCCACATGTGCCTGGGCCGAAGGCATCTCAACCTCCTGCTCCTGTTCGGGAAACAGAGGAGGTTGAAAACCATATTGACACTGAAAGGGAGACATACCAGTAGAGGAGCAGAGAAGGGTATTATGCGCGTACTCTGCCCAGGCCAACCTCCTACTCCACATCTGACGGAGGTGCCGAGGCCGGAGGCAAACGCCTTCCAGAACCTGGAGGCAAACTGAGGGCCCCGGTCGGACACAATATCCACTGGAAGCCTGTGGACCCGAAAGACGTGCTGCAGGATGGCAGTGAACCCATCTGACAAGGGAAGGCTGGAAATAAAATCCAGGGATATGTGCGACCAGGGACGCTTGGGAATAGTCATCGGAGGAGACCCGCCGGCGCCCGGCGAGAGGTCTTACTGCGCGCGCACACCGGGCAGGCCACCACAAAGGAGCGTGTATCCCCCTCCTCTGTTGGCCACCAGAACCTCCTACGGATAAACTCCAGGGTTCTGGCGGCCCCAGGGTGGTCGGTGAGAGAGGATGTATGCGCCCACTGCAGCAGGCGCGAGCGTGCAGCCTTGGGCACATACATTCGCCCCGGAGGACCCCCACCGGGATCGGGCGCCTGTGTCAGAGCCGATCTTACCACCCTATCTATGCCCCATGACCAGTGTTGGGCAAGTTACTTTAAAAAAGTAACTAGTTACAGTTACTTCTTCCAAAAAATAACTAAATTACTTACTCAGTTACAAATTATAAAAGTTACTAGTTACTTCAGAAAGTAACTATTGCGTTACTTTCACGATTTAATTTTTTTACATAAACAACATACACAAATCTAAACTATTTTAATGTTGCTGTGGGACAAAGATAGACTAGCCTCCAATCAAATGCCATGTAGATATTATAATTACTATGTTTATATAGTGGATCATACAAATACAAACACAATAGATGTTTTGGAACTTTTGATATGTATTGCCCCTCAACAGGCCACAACTGGGCAACATTAAATTATGCTTGTTAAGCACTATACCAAAAATAAATAACAAATATATACTGATTGATTGAACATTTTAATTAACAGATTGCAGAATGGGTACAGTGTAGTGACTACAGTATTGGTTTGTGTTCTCCTCTGACTATGTTGTGTAGTGGGAGGGAACGAATTATCTAGCACCGCGGCCAGAGGGGACAGTTATTGCGGTTGCACTCGCAGTTGTATTCATTACTGTGCTAGCGATTCATGTGCTCTTGTGTTCTGTAATTACTGACGTGGCTTTGTACATTAAACAAGCATTACGTTACCTCCGTTTATTCCTCTTTCCTCCGGCACTACACTGGTGACCCCGACGTGGATTTTTGTTACGGCGAATTGTGTACAATAATCAGCGAACGAACATTCTTGCAAAATGTCCGGACGAGGAAGACGTTCAGGCCATCGGCAGCCATCACCATCCCCCGTCAGGGAAGCGCGTGGTGCGCGCACGCCCACGCTCAAACTACCTGAGTTCTGGGAGTCGACTCCGGCTGCATGGTTTGCTATTGTGGAGGCGAACTTCAACAAGAGCAATCGTTCGGCGCTCGAACAGCTTCTGGGCGTCTCCCCTGCACATCGTCCCTAAGTCAGACGGTGGGTGGCGCCCATGTGGGGACTACCGCCGCCTCAACAACGTGTCCAAGCCTGACCGCTACCCGGTCCCGCATGTCCAGGACTTTGCGGCGAACCTGGCAGGCAATCGCTTCTTCTCAAAAGTGGACCTGGTACGGGGGTACCATCAGGTGCCGGTGCACCCCGAGGACGTCCCCAAGACGGCCGTCGTCACGCCCTTTGGGCTTTTCGAGTTCCTGCGAATGCCGTTCGGCCTGAAGAACGCGGCGCAGACCTTCCAACCCCTCATGCACTCGGTGCTCCAGGACCTACCATTCCTCTTCGTCTACTTGGACGACATCCTCGTAGCGAGCGCCACAGAGGAGGAGCACCTGTCCCACCTCCGAACCCTGTTCTCACGGCTCAGCCAGCATGGGCTGATCGTCAACCCGGCGAAGTGTGAGTTCGGGCGGGGCGCCATTGACTTCCTCGGGCACCGGGTCTCCGCAGAGGGGGTGACCCCCCTCCCCTCGAAGGTGGAAGCTGTCGCCGCATTTCCGCGCCCCCGCACAGTCAGCGAGCTCAAGGGGTTCATCGGGATGGTGACCTTTTATTATCGTTTCCTCCGCCACATCGCTCACATACTGCGGCCTCTGTACGACGCCCAGAAGGGCAAGACACTGAAGCAGCCGGTGGACTGGACGGCGGAGCGGGTCAAGGCTTTTCAAGACACCAAGGAGGCCCTGGCCCGCGCGGCCATGTTGGCCCACCCCTCGCCCTCGGCGCCCACCGCTCTCACCACGGACGCCTCTGACTTTGCTGTGGGAGCGGTGTACGAGCAGTGGGTTGGGGACGCCTGGCAGCCACTTGCCTTCTTCAGCCGCCAGCTGTCGCCCAGGGAACAGAGGTACAGCACGTTCGACAGGGAGCTCCTCGGGCTGTGGCTTGCTGTCAGGCACTTCCGTTTCTTGCTGGAGGGATGCGAGTGGACCATAAGCCGCTCACGCACGCCATGTCCAAGGCGGCAGAGCCGTGGTCCGACCGCCAGCAGCGCCAGCTCGCCTACGTGTCCAAGTTCACCACGGACATCCAGCACGTTGCTGGGAAGTCCAACCAGGTGGCAGATTATCTCTCCAGGGCGGTGGTCGGTGCGGTGCAGCTGGGTTTGGACTACGTCAGCATGGCTGCGGACCAGGCCGCCGATCCTGCCGTCCAAGCTCTCAAGTCGTCGGATAATGAACTGCGCCTGGAGGAGGTAGTGTTCGGTGACACAGGGGTTACGCTCTTGTGCGACGTCTCCATGGGTCAGCCGCGGCCGGTAGTCCCCGGCAACTGGAGGCGCCCTGCCTTCGAGGCCATACACGGCTTGTCCCACCCTGGCAGGAAGCCGTCCTTGCGACTGGTGTCGGAGAAGTTTTTGTGGCAAGGGCTCAAGAGGGATGTGAGAGCCTGGGTCGACATGTGCACCGCCTGCCAGCGCGCCAAGGTGCATCGGCACATCAAGGCCCCCCTGGAACAGTTCTCCGTGCCCAAGCGGAGGTTCGACCATGTCAACGTGGACCTGGTAGGACCGCTGCCCCCCTCGCACGGATACAACTACCTTTTCACCATGGTGGACAGGACAACTCGCTGGCCGGAGGCGGTCCCGCTCTCCTCAACGACGGCCCCCGACCTGGCCCGGGCGTTCATCGTGGTGTGGGTCTCCCGCTACGGCACCCCGGCTGATCTCTCCTCTGACCGTGGCTCACAGTTCACTTCGGAACTGTGGGCGGCGGTGGCGGAGAGTCTGGGGGTCAAGCTCCACCGCACGACCGCCTACCATCCGCAGGCAAATGGACTCTGCAAGCGTTTTCATCGCTCCATGAAGGCCGCCCTTCGAGCCAGCCTCACGGACGGCGACTGGCTGGACAAGCTCCCGTGGGTCATGCTGGGGCTCAGGACGGCGCCAAAGGAGGACCTCCAGTCGTCATCGCCGAGCTGGTTTTTGGACAGCCGCTACGGGTCCCCGGTGACTTTATTCCCAGGTCGACAGAGCCCTGGTCTGCCGCTGCTCAGTGCGCCTTGCTGCTGGACAGCGCCAGGACTTTCGTCCCGGTCCCAACTACGCAGCATGGGGTCCCTACGTCGAGGATGCCCCCGGAGCTGCACTCGGCGAGGTTCGTGTTCATCCATCACGATGGCCACAGGACTCCGCTACGTCCTCCTTACGACGGGCCCTTCCGCGTTATAAAAGGTCACCATCCCGATGAACCCCTTGAGCTCGCTGACTGTGCGGGGGCGCGGAAATGCGGCGACAGCTTCCACCTTCGAGGGGAGGGGGGTCACCCCCTCTGCGGAGACCCGGTGCCCGAGGAAGTCAATGGCGCCCCGCCCGAACTCACACTTCGCCGGGTTGACGATCAGCCCATGCTGGCTGAGCCGTCCTACCTCCCCTGCCACGCCAGGGCCATTCCCCCCTGCGATCTCTCAGACCCCCCGCAGCTCGTGAGCGTCTGGTCACTGAACCCCATCCTGCTCTGCAGGAGGATGTGACGGACGCTGTCACACCCCCTCCCGCACCTCCTGACTTTACCTACAGTCGTAGGGGCCGGGCCATACGCCCTCCTCACCGTGAGGATTTCCTATATTGAGGTGAACACTGGGGGGGCTGGTGTAGTGACTACAGTATTGGTTTGTGTTCTCCTCTGACTATGTTGTGTAGTGGGAGGGAACGAATGATCTGGCACCGCGGCCAGAGGGGACAGTTATTGCGGTTGCACTCGCAGTTGTATTCATTACTGTGCTAGCGATTCATGTGCTCTTGTGTTCTGTAATTACTGACGTGGCTTTGTACATTAAACAAGCATTACGTTACCTCCGTTTATTCCTCTTTCCTCCGGCACTACAACAGTACAGTACGGCTCAATACACACAATTGTTAAGGGGATGCAGACCAGAGAAACACTTTCGTCTTGTTTACATCAGGGTCCCCCATTTTCAATTCATGACATTTATGACACAACATACAGATATAAGAATCTAATCTAATAATCTAAACTAATCTAATCATGACATTTAAGACATGCATGACATACAGATATATATATATATATCTCTGAGCACCAGACTGTGCTATTAAACCAGGAAGTGCAGCACTATGTTGATAAGGCTGTCAGCAGTAGAGCCACTACTGCAGTGCCCTGCGCTGCAACACAACAAGAGTGAACAAAAAACGCTCATGGACCCGCGGCCTGTCGTTGCCTGCTCGCTTGTGTTGTTCGTTGGATTCGTTTTGGATTATTATTGGATTAACAAACTATCAAAACGTACACTACACGGACCCGCGGTCTCACGCTGACTGACTTGTGTTGTCGCGCTGTGTGTCAGACTCTGGATGCTTTAGACACCCGCCCACATCTACCTCTGATTGGCTTACCATGACATTTTACTCAACCTCAGCCAATCGCGCACTGCCCACTAACCAGGAAGAACAGTATGCCTCTCGGCGCAGAGATCTGTCTGATGAAAGAAACAGGTTAAATCATAGTAACGCGCCGCATTTTTTGGCAGTTACGGTAACAGCGTTATTAAGATTGGAAGAGTAGGGGCGGTCAGGTGGCGTAGCGGAGATTGCGTTTGTCACCAACGCTGGAGACGCTGGGTTTGCGTGTTCGAATCCAGCTCCCGGCGTTGTCACCAGCTTGGCTGGCCGTTCACACTAATACAATTGGCAGTATTAGGGGGTGGGGAATGCTGGCGGGTGGGTCCTGGGTGTTGTGGACAGCGACCCCTACAGTTCGGTCGGGGCGCCTGCTCAGCGAGGGTAGGATCTGGAGAGAGGTAGTGCGGCCTCCCACACGTTACACTCTCCCAGTGAGAATCTGCACGGCCAGGCTGCGTGAATACTTTGGGCAACCAACATGTCCTTCCGCTTTTCTCTGATTGGCCAGCGTTGGCCAGCGCTCTCCTTCGTGAATACCAGCGTTCTACGCCAGAAAAGTCACGTGAAACACTGCAGACCACTGATTGGTCAGAAGAGAGACGCGTCACTCGTTGGAGGCTCTCCACAAAAACAGAAAGCTGCCATCTTTAATGTCTCGCATAGGATTTCATTTGCAGCAGGAACAAGTGCAATAAACAAAAAAGGATCCAGTCACTATGTATTCTGCCTCATTTATTGATGAAACAAAACCGACATCAACACAATTTGCCACAGAGTGGAGAGTTTAGTCTCACAAATAGATCGCTGACTTGTTAAGCTTGTTGTTAGGTTAGGTGCTAATGTTGTGCTAGCATTTTAGCATGGCTATCGTACATAGCGCGATCAATATAACTCGCTATTGATTGTTTGTACTAGTAACTAATGGTTAATGCTAGTAGAATAGACAAAACGTGAGGTATATAATATATACTATATACTCCAACGCCTATATGTAGAACATGGTACAGTAAGTGGGGAGTGTAAACATTTATAGTTAAAGACAGTAGAGCTTGAGTACTTTCGATAGGGCTTTGATTCAAACCGGTGCATGAGATGAGGTTCTATATGTAGAACATGGTACAGTAAGTGGGGAGTGTAAACAGTGATTCAAACCCCCTCAATGTACAGTGATTGATAATACCTAGCTGCATCAGATAATACCTACCTGCATCAATATACGCCGCGCTATATACTATATACTCCAACGCCTATATGTAGAACATGGTACAGTAAGTGGGGAGTGTAAACATTTATAGTTAAAGACAGTATAGAGCTTGAGTACTTTCGATAGGGCTTTGATTCAAACCGGTGCATGAGATGAGGTTCTATATGTAGAACATGGTACAGTAAGTGGGGAGTGTAAACAGTGATTCAAACCCCCTCAATGTACAGTGATTGATAATAACTAGCTGCATAATACCTACCTGCATCAATATACGCCGCGCTATATACTATATACTCCAACGCCTATATGTAGAACATGGTACAGTAAGTGGGGAGTGTAAACAGTGATTCAAACCCCCTCAATGTACAGTTTCTGACAGCTGGGCTGTGTTGTCACGCGAAATAACGTTATGAATAAAACGCGAAATAACATTATATAACGCGAAATAACGTTATGAGTGAATCTGGTAGTTGTTTTGATAAATATGTATTCTACGGATTCGAACATAACATTACATTTCCGCGATTAGCCTCGCTTGGCGTGTGAGTGCCGTCAAAAAGAAAATGCGCATGCGCGTGTTACCGGTGTAGGGGGAAAACGAGCGTAGAGGGCTGGCCGATCACTGGCCAATCAGAGAAACGCGGAAGGGCATGTTGGTTGCCGAAAGTATTCACGCGGCCAGGCTGGCTGCCGGCTGGCTGCACATGCGTCGGCGGAAAGCATGTGACAGTCTCCGGCCTCTCGGACCAACAGTAGGGGAAAGTGCGCAACAACCAGGAAGGGGGTTGGGAATTAGCATAACGACTAACAGTGGGATGGGAGAAAAATCGGAAAAAAGGAGGAAAAAAAAAGACAATACATTTTTTTTTAAAGTATAAAAAGTATAATTACTCGTTACTGAAAAAACGAACGCTGTTAGTAACGCTGTTACTTATAACGCCATTATTCCCATCACTGCCCATGACACGGGTGTTAAAATCAAGGCCTGTGGAATAATAGGGTGTGGCTTCTCCTCCCGACCCGGAAGATCAAACTGCCGTGACAAAGCGTCAGGTTTGACGTTCTTGAAACTGGGCCGATAGGAGATGGAAAATCAAAATCGAGTGAAGAATAACGCCCACCTGGCCTGGCGAGTGTTAAGGCGTTTAGCCCCTTGGATGTAAGCCAAGTTCTTATGATCAGTCCAAACAATGAAGGGATGTGCCGCCCCCTCTAACCAATGTCTCCATTCCTCCAGTGCCAACTTGATCGCCAACAACTCCCGATTACCCACGTCGTAGTTACGCTCGGCCGAAGACAGCCGGCATGAAAAAAAAACACACGGATGCACCTTACCGTCCTTTAAACACCTCTGAGAGATCACCCCTCCCACTGCGATGTCAGAGGCATCCACCTCCACTATGAACGGAGTCTCTGCATCGTGGCGGATCAGTACCGGGGCGGAGGTAAATCGACGTTTGAGGTCGCAGAAGGCCGACACTGCTCTAGGCGACCATTCAAAGCCAGGGAGAGAGGACTTAGTGAGAGCTGTTAAAGGATTGGCTAAGACGCTAAAATTGCGAATAAAACGCCTGTAAAAATTTGCAAAGCCCAAAAAACTTTGTAACTCCTTGAGCGACAAAGGCCATGGCCAATCCAAGAATGCACTCACCTTGGCTGGATCCATGCGAAGATCACCCTTCGTCAACACAAAGCCCAGGAAGGAAACGGTGTCAGTGTGAAACACACACTTCTCTGCCTTAACAAATAGCTGATGCTTAAGGAGACGGTGAAGCACCTCACGAACATGCAGTTGGTGTTGCACTATATCGCGAGAAAAAATTAGGATGTCATCTAGGTACACAAAAACTGACACCCCAATTACATCCTGCAGCACGTCGTTAACCAGGGCTTGGAAGACTGCCGGAGCATTAGCTAAACCAAAAGGCATGACTAAATACTCATAATGCCCATTAGGTGTATTAAATGCAGTCTTCGACTCATCTCCCTCTGTAATCCTGACCAAGTTGTATTCATTACATAAGTCAAGTTTAGAAAATACCTGTGCCCCCTGTAAGCACTCAAAGGCGGTGTCCATGAGAGGGAGAGGGTAACGGTTCTTAATGGAAACGTTGTTCAATCCCCTATAATCAATGCACGGTCGCTGGGTACCCAGCGCCGGCAGGGGATGTAGAAGGACGGATATGCCCCGCGAGTAATGCCTCCTGAATGTAATTGTTCATAGACACTGTCTCGGGGCGAGAGAGGGAGAACATACGCCCACGGGGTGGAGAGGTACCGGGTAGAAGATTAATGGGGCACTTGTATGACCTATGAGGCGGTAGTGCTTTAGCACGCGTCTTACTAAAAACGTCCGCCATGTCAAAATAGATCTCAGGCACGCCTACTAAATCAGGATTAGGAGGTATGACAGAGTCTGCAACACTCACCACCATCCTGGAGAGAGAAGAGGGAGACAAAAAAGAAGAGGAAGAAGGGGCGGGGTAAACTCTCGCCATCGTGGTCGGCTCTGCTGTTACGAAGGTAAGAGATATTTGAGTTCCAGTTGTGGTGGCAAGTAATGAGACGGAGAGGTGGTACGCTCTTTGAACAATTTAATCCTCTTTAATGGAAGAATTCAGAGCAGGCAGGAAAACAGGCAGACGTAGGACGTCACCTGAGAGAACACAAAACAATATAACCTAAGTAAGAGAAAACAAGGCAAGCAACAAGTACCGCTGCACTAGTCGTGGTACCGTCGAGACTGGGTCTGAGAAAGGTGAAGAGCCGACGAGGAACAGAGAAAACAAGAGTTACTTTAAGGTCAGCATTCCCGACATTCCACACGTTCCACAGAGTGACAGCCAATCCCAGGTGACAAACAATAATGCAATTAGAGAGGGAAAGTGACAGGTGACAGAATGGTAGCCAGGCTCTCAGGTCTAACAAGACCAGATAACCCAGAACGTTACAACTCTAAGCTACGAGCGAATCCCAGATAAGGAACCTTTCGTGAAAAAAATCTAAATCGACCGAAAAGGTCTTAAGTGGAGCTACGATGAAATTTGCTCTTAACTTTTGTCTTAAGTCCGCTGGTGAATGGGACCCAATGACACGTGACAAAATATCAGAGGAGAAAAGGTAGCAAGGAGAGACCAAGCAGACATCAGATCAGACAACTCAATGAAGACACATAAATGCAGGGGATAGTGCCACACTGTATATTGTCAGGTCAGCCACTCAACATACACTGGAATCAGTCTTTATAGTGTGGGATGTCTGCAATCACTCGTATCATCAACTAATGATGCAACAACAAAAAAACATTACAGCTTCAAGATTATCTTCTTCCAAAGAAAAAAGTGAATTCCCACACACACTTATTGACACACTGCATTGATTTATAAAAGAAGAAAGAAGAAAAGGCTACATTTCGGTCTCAAAGACTTTTCTCAAGACATAACAGATCACAAAGTGCTTACATACAGCCCATAATTGCATGTTTGTCCACAGCTGTGTTGGAGGTGGGTCCATAATCACAGCCCATTCATAGCCCAAGAGATTCCCTCAACTGTCAAAACACACAACATCCATAGTTGTACACATTGAAGTGTAGTATTGAGGAAAAGACAAGGAAACAGAACAAATGGTCTGGTTTTCAATTAACAGAGAAGTAACAACTGGATTAGTAAGTAAGTTCAGTTTTTTTTATAGGTTGGTTGGTCCAGTGAGTGACAAAACAAAATACTGGTCTCTCAGGGCGAGTAGCGTCAGACTCGTGAGCAATCACTTTCACTTACTGTGTGCCACACTATCTTCGCTCTGTCTAAAATACCAGCCGACCATTATTGGTGATCAGTTCACCAATTCCAGTTTACACAAGCACACTCATTCCGACACATTTATCAATCAATGCTTACCCCAGGTGTTTCCTCCTATTCCTCTCATTCTACATAAGAGAACACACTGTAGCCCAAGTCCACGCATCCCACATGCGGTCCTATGACTTTAGATTCCTCTCTACTGTATATACAATAAATAAAAATGTATATATAAACCAAAACACATTGTTCAGGAGGACACCCAAAAACAATTAACAATACATGCATGTGTGTGTGTGTGTGTGTGTGTGTGTGTGTGTGTGTGTGTGTGTGTGTGTGTGTGTGTGTGTGTGTGTGTGTGTGTGTGTGTGTGTGTGTGTGTGTGTGTGTGTGTGTGTGTGTGTGTGTGTGTGTGTGTGTGTGTGTGTGTGTGTGTGTGTGTGTGTGTGTGTGCATGTGTGTGTGTGTGTGTGTGTGTGTGTGTGTGTGTGTGTGTGGGGGGGGGGTGTTAAAGGACTCAAATCAAGTTCAAGTTCAAGTTTGTTTTTATTTGTCAGAACAAAATACAGTATACTTTATATTGAAGTTTGTTTCTTATGAGCCCCTGAGAGTGTGCTACATACAGTAAAGAGAAAGTAAGTAAACAAATTAAGAAGTAAAAAGTAGGTAAAGTCAATATACAATATACAAATTATTTTGCCATCAGTGTCTCTTCTAGTTTGCATTTAAATGTCTTGACTGGCTCCATTGGAATCTGAACTTCGGGGCAATTGATTGCCTGCATCTCCAAAAGAGTTAGAAGGTGGGATTGTGTGTGTGTGTGTTTGAAGTCTGGGTTCCTGACTGACAACCCTGCTAGCCTATAGGTCAGGGCCGTCGCTACATGTGTTATTGTAGAGACGGAACACCTAAAGCATTCCTTGGCACACCGAGGGGGAACACGTCTGTGGCTCAATGTGCTCCTTAGCTGCACTAGTTTGTCACACAGAGGGTGGGAGGGGATTTGTTCATGACGGAGATGAGTTTGGACCTCGTCCTTTCCTCCTACACAGCCTCCAGAGTGTCTGGTTTCTGCCCTGTGATATAGCTGGTCTTCTTCATGAGTTTGTTGAGCCTGCTGGCCTCCTTTGCTTTGATGTTGTCTTCCCAGCAGACAACAGGAAGGAAGAGCACACTGGCCACAACAGACTGGTCCAGTGTCAGAAGAAAAAGCCTGCACCCTGGCAGAACATACCAGAGTAGGCTATTACATAACTGAGCCTTCTCAAGAAGAACAGTCTGTTCTGTTCTGTACAGTCTACTTAGTCTAGGGAGGATCTCTGCAAACTTGAAGACGTACATTTAACATTTAATGAACTGCTTTTTATATATTGTGTATTGTATAATATATTGTTTAGTAAAGTATTTTGAATTTACATAGTCACAGTCGGTAGTTATGTCCAAGCCTGGTCTGCTGATTTACGTTTTTAGCTTATTATTAGACTAATCATAGAGTAGCGCGATGATGAACTTGTTGAGTCGTTTTTATTATTTAGATTGATAGCGTTTGTGTGTCTGCTGTCAATTAACTGTAACATGCAACCCCCCTCCCATCCATATCTCAAAATATCCTTTTTTTGTTAGTCGAGGTCTTTGGATACGTTACCTTAAAAGAACATGCCAACATTATGGGAATTGCGCTTACTGTGTCTTCTCCAGAGTCAGACAAGAAGATACAGTAGATACCAATTTCATCTCTGTGCGTTCAGTAGAAAGCTATCCGGCTGGAAATTGGTATCTATATTTTTGACTGACTCTGGAGAAGACAGTAAGCACATTTCCCATCATTTTGGTGTGTTCCTTTAACATCCCCTTTAACATTGAAAATGGGGGACCCTGATGTAAACCAGACGAAAGTCTTTCTCTGGTCTGCATCCCCTTAACAATTGTGTGTATTGAGCTGTACTGTATTGTACCCATTCTGCAATCTGTTAATAAAGTTTTCAATCAATCAATCAATCAAACAATCAATCAATCCATCGAAGAAGAAGAAGACCCATTTTTCATCTCGCCTTAGAGGCTGCATGCTGTTTCTCATGTGCTGTGCTCTGTCCCTTACACAGAGACCTGTGTGCAGGAGACCATCCATGTCCCACTGAGGTCCATCCTTGCATCACCAGTGTTTCCTGGTTGTCCACAAGGAAACTATAACAGAAGGAAGGGTCATCACATCACTGTGTACTGTGTAGTATGTGAACACACATTGGTGCACTTATTCAATCATGATCTGAAATGAGAAAAAAAAAGAAAAGAAAAAAAAGAAAAGAAAAAGAAAAAAAAAGAAAAGCGGAATTTGTACATGTTGTTGTTTGTGACAGTCCAAAAAATATTAGTGAACATTCTCCCGAATCCCCCCCCTAACTGAGTACTAAAATTCTCATTTGTGATGTCATCAGACAATGTATTGGGAAAGATGCTGCAGTGTAGGTGATGCTGAGAGCATATGGGTACATTTTCTGTTTTAGAATTGACAATACTACTCTGAAACAAAGTTTGGGTATAAAAAGTTAAACAACAAGCATTCAGAGGCTCCACAAACACTCCGTTCATTGTATGTGGAGCAGCTCCAGACTAAATTCCCAATCATGTTTGACTCTTACTTCTCTGGTTTCTGCCTTTTGGAGGAGAGTATTACGCTGGAGACAGACCGCTGTCAAAGCGCCACGTACGTCATTTCTTGTGCGAGCAGTATGCCCGGCTGTTCACACCAGCAGCAATTCCCCCACGCGCCAGTCTGCTCTGCTGCTCACAGGTACTGTAGAGCTGATATTTATGGGTTAAAAATCAAGAGCTTGGTAACTCTTGGACATTTTAAATCGATGATTTTAAACCATTGTGTTTGTACCTGTTTCAGACTCGAGAAATACAGTTTGTATCTCTCTATCACACTGCTCTGTTCCTCTCCCTTTTCTGTCTCTCCAAAGAGTGTCACAACCCCTCCTCTCTGTGTGTGTAAAATGTATTTGACAAACCAAACAAATGTAATTGACAAAGCACATCCTACCCTTCATTTGTACCTTCACTGATATGTAATTAACATATTACAACTTGAATAATGTGTTATCCAGTTTTGATCCAGTCATGAAAATGTCCAGCTGGTGAACAAACAATTCATTATGGACTAAAACCCTTTTATTCTTGAGAAAAGGAGGCTTATTGCCGTAGATTAAGTGCCCTCAGGCAAAGTCACAACCGAAGTAAATCCCTTCACTACTCGTGCACTGCATAGTCCCTGTATCAGAGTCGTGTTTCACAGCTCACTAAGGTACTGTTGTGGAAAGGTTGTTTAACACAGCAGGAGACGATATTTCCAATTGTAACAAATAGGTAATTTATTTAAGAAAAGAAGTTCTTTAACAGCAAGAGCTATGGGTCAAAGAGGATCACCACAGCTTGAACAAAAACACTCTGTCCTGGATCCCTTTGCCTGTCCCTAAATCCCCTCTCAGTCCTGCCCCCCCATGACAGATATGATGACGTATCATATCATGTCAGATCTGACATGACGTACATTAAGATGATACGTAGATTTAACATCGGAGAGAGAACATGAAGAGAGATAAGCAAGATATGATGTCCACACACGATATGATGTAGAGAGTGAGATGTGTGTGTGTGTGTGTGTGTGTGTGTGTGTGTGTATGTGTGTGTGTGTCTGTGTGTGCGTGCGTCTGCGTACAGACGTATGTGTATTGTATGTGTGTATTGTGTCACAGGGAATGTGTGTGTGTGTGTGTGTGTCGGTGTGTATATCTGTGCGACTGTGTGTGTCTGTGTACGTGTGTGTCCGTGTGTCTGTGTGTGTGTGCTGTGCCTGTGTGAAAGAGAGAAAATAACAAGATATGAAAGCACACAATGTACGAGATTACCAGCACACAACATGCCGTACTGAAATGTCCATCTGTTCTAAATTGTTTTAAGAACGTCAGCCAGACCGTCTTTCAGCACTGCTAGTTGACCTATATTAAACTAGTCCACTTCATACACATTTTCCCCAACATTCCCCCATTTGGGGCTATCCCTAGTCCCACCCAAATCATATAACCAAGAAAATGTGAACGTCTAACTAAACGAGACGCTTTGACCCTTTTAACCTCCTTCCAGTTAAGAGTACCCTCCTCCCGTTCGGATGCACTCCTTCCCCTACTTAGATGCACCTCTCCCCGTAAGGTTTAGGCAGTCCGCTACGACGCAACAACCAGCTCCTTTCTCAGGACTGCCTTGTCCGACGTCGGCCCCTCTCCCCCAACAGAGATGCAGGTCTCCACTTCCGGCGGTAAGGTCTCCTCTCATGAACGGAAGCAGTCCCCTTATTTTACCTTCAGGTGCAGTTTAAGGCTGGGTCCCTTTCCAACCTTAGGAGAGACAATCCAGATTCCTCTGAATTGACACCCCTTATCCTTCTGCTTCCCAGTGGTTCTTTTCAAACCTGCTGATCACAGAAGCACAACTCGCCTACTAACCCTGTATCGGTTAGTAAGGTTACTGTGGCCTGACTGTACATTGAGCCAGGTGCATTCATGCCACTGTTGTCCAGTCACTCACGGTCCCACATCCCGCGTGTCTGTGACTATAAACAGGGTCATAACGCTCTCCCAACCGGCTGGCGACCCAGTCGATAGCGACCTCATAGTCCGTCATCAAGTCAGGACCCCAAGCGGCTGACTGTCCGTAGTACCTATCAGCCACTCAGTTTAGAAACCGACGGTCTTGTCCCCACCCCGCTTGCTCCGGGCATGGAAATATTGACCGTTTTCGCCAGCCTTGCCTGTTCACGGCAGGAGCTGTGCCCCTTCCGGTGCACCGCCCTGCTCCTAGGTGTGGACTGTCGTCCACGTACCACCCAGTGCCCACACCAACTTACGTGCGACGTTTCCTGGGCCGACTAGACGGTACCACAGTGGTATGTTATTTCATACCTCGTTACGCACGAGGGCCTTCAGTTTCTCCCCAGCACTATATAAATGTGTTTAACGTGCGCCCAGACTCTTGCGAGCCCACTGCCGCCTGTTATGGTCTAGAGGTTCGGGGTGCCTACCCCCTCCCTAAACCATATTTATATAATAAAAGTTTAAATGGCTGATCTAAACAAGAAACCTAGCCATATAATAAATTTTAAATGTCTAACTAAACAAGAAACCTTACTTCATTCACTGGACCCCTAACGGACCAACAAAGGCTGACTACCGTTCTCACAATAAACACAAAACCGCTCAAAACAAGAGTAATAATAAAACATAAAAAAAAAAAAAAAAATACCCCAATTTATAATCCTAACCTGACAGACAAATCCCCCCAACCTCCACCGCTTACCAAATGAGCCACAGTTCCGGCCGGAAACCGCGACTCTCATCAGGGAAAGGAGAAGTTGACCGTCAGAACTAAACATAGAACATCCCTCCCAAAAAAAATGACATTGTCTCTTCCATAACATTGAGTCCCAGTGTCCATCGCTCAGCCCCCCTTCCATGCCCACGCCATAGTCTCCTCACCGCATTGCCAAAAGTCACATTTTGCCAATACAGCAACCACCACGCCACACCTCCAGTCCTCGTAGAAGCATGTCCCCATGCCTGGACGGGAGGCGCTGGTACCGACCTCACCACGTGTCCCCCCCATCTTCGACGGGAGGTGCCCATCTTGCCCACTGCGTTAGCCCCCCCCTTTGTCCCTCCAGTCCCCAGAACCGATCCCCAGACCACTTCTTCTCAATGCTTCCTCAGGCTCAGAACCGACACTCTGCCGATGCCCCTTCCCATTCCGGTTTGACCAGGACCACAAGTAAAATAAACAAAAAATAATAAAAAAAATAAAAAACAATGCAATGATTTTCAATGGTTGCAATCTCTATGCCGAAGGATCATTAGAAAATCAGACTAAAATTCCTAGTTAAAGGAATAAACCAACAAAACTGCACTCAGACCATCCCCCGTCACTCTTAAAGGAAAGAACCAACAAAAAGAAAATGTCCCTACCTCACCATACCCCTAATCCTCTATCCCCTCGTCTCCCTCTAAGGCAGCATAAAGCTGAGGATATGGCCCGATTTGTGGCTCAATCTCTTTCTGTCCCACCATCAGCATTTGGCTCGTTACGTGTGAAGTTACCAGCCTACCCAAGAGAGGCATACCACAACAGAAAAGGAGAACCAATATCAACCCTGCCACCCCGATGGATATCCCCGTCTGCATCACTATGCTTCCCCACTGTCCCAATCTTTCCAACACCCCACTCCCCCACCATTCTTCATTCCGGCCAGAATTCCCCCTCAACTCCTCCCTCAAATCCTTCAGCTTAGCCATGGCCTCGGAGAACTTTCCCCCTGGCCCCACATTCGTCGGAATGAATGTGCAGCAGTACTGTCCAAACATGGAACAGACTCCACCCTTCTCCGCCATTAACCAGTTCAGAGCCTGTCTATTCTGCCACGCCACCGTACTGGTCGCGTGCATCTGGTCCCCCATTGCATCCAACGCCTCCTCGGTGTAATTGAGATACCGCTGCTGATTGTAAAACAAATAGTTGATCCACCCGGTGTTCTTATTGACCGATATCCATGGCAGAATAGACTCAAACCCTGCCGCAATCTCATTCTTAGCCATGAACTCGGCTGGAATGCCCCTTGGCTGTCCTATGCTGTCCAGATACACCCTTGGGTCTGCCTTGTAGCTACGCTTCGTTCGAGAGATAGGAGACTCAGAAGGTCCTTCCGTCACTGATAATGGTAGGACCACCATTGGCATGATCGCCTGAACCCGGGCACATCTACCTGACCAATCTAAAGGAAGTGTATTCCTCAACCTCCTACCGCCGCAGAGCCAGTATTGGTCCGCCAGTGCCATATCCTGGACATGAAAAGGGCAAGCTACAGGCCGTGGGTTGGTATCCACTCCCTTTAACACGACCCCGTGTCCACACTTTCCTTCTTTCGTACAGTTAGTCGTGATGCTCCAAATAGTAGTGCACCGCCCCTCTGCCACCTCCCCTACATCCCGGGTCCCCTCCTTTTGCAAGCACTCGAAATCCTTGGTCAGCCATAGTTTGACACCTCTGGGTATTGGCAACCCCGTCGCTACCCCCTGCACACGTACATCCAATTTCCTACAACGTTCCCGCATAGTGACATCCTTGAAATCCGTGACGTTTCCTGCCGCCTTAAAACGACTAGAGCTGAGAAACCCCAAACACTCTGCCTCGCACCAAGGGCGACTATTATGGGGCCCCTCCCATGCCTCTGCGTCCCTGTCACACTGAGCCCAACTGAACTTCGTGCCCTTCACCAGCAGCCTATCCGGACGTGCCTTGGAGCAGACATAACAATCCTCTATCTGATTCTGCGCGCTCGTGTGCTGGACCCACTTAAACCACTCATTCCCTAAAGCCGCCCTATACATCGGGTCAGCCTCCGGGTCTTCCTTGTCATAGTCATAGTCGCCCCCATCCTGTTCCCCGGAAGGAAGCAAACCCCTCAACCTGGCCCAGAGTGAGCCCACTGAGTCCCTCAACGTTCCGGCTGTCCTCTGGAACATATCCTGTCCCCCCACCTCTTCCGACTCAGTGTCCTTGACCTCCCTTTTTCCCCTCACCCTTGTCCCCTGTGATTGGTTCGGGACAGGCTCAACTCTCCTATCTACCCCCACAACCCGATCCTCGTTAGTATAATGGTAAGTATCCCCGCCTGTAACGGGGGAATGGTCAAAATCAAAAACATGCCCTTGCGGTCCTACGGGAAACACCCCGTTTGGTTGTAGTCTTATCTTCTCCCCCCCTTCCTCGATGGAGGGAAGAGGGGGCGCCTGATTCTGAGCCTGGTCATGAAAGCCTGCTGGTACTTGAGCCTGAGCGGGACCCCGTGGGACTCCTACCCACTCAAACCCGTCATCCTCAAGGACGGGTCGACCGTGACGGTTCTTAATGACGTCGTTGTGCCCGGCCGACCGTCCGCACACTGCTGCCAACATCTGCGGGAGCATCAGCAGGCACTGCACCTTCCAGTTGCCGTCTCGGACCCTCCATGTCGGGTTCTGCATAACTGCGATCGATTGTATCCCCCAAGAGATCGCCGCTGGCCTTTATGCAGTGATTGAAGTGGAACCAGGTCGCTGATCCTTTGACTTGGACTGCCGTTCCAGTCGATCGGATCACCTCGTACGGGCCCTCTCTCCGGGGTGATGACCACTTTCTCTTGTGGACCTTTACGAAGACCAAGTCCCCAGGGATCAGTCTCGGTTTGGTGGCTTCCTTCTCCGCCTCCTTTACCCCCTTTCTCTCCTTTCTCTGCTCCTGTCGAAACACAGCTTCATGTATTTTAGTCACTTGCTGAAGATATTTTTTCAGATCTTGCTCAAAAATATCTAATGCCGGGCCCCTAGCCAGGTGTCTAAATGGCGGTGCTGGCATGCTGCGGCCTGTAAGCATTTCATGCGGTGTTAGCTGTGTTTGGCGGTTTACGCTGCTTCTAATAGCCATCAGAGCAAGTGGCAAAGCATCAATCCAGTTAAGCTTAGTTTGCATACAGATTTTCAACAGTTTGTTTTTAATGACCAGATTGGCCCTTTCCACCTTCCCCTGCGACCCGGGACTATAGACACAGGAAAGGCGCTGTCTTATACCTAATTTCTGCATCAGCCCTTTAACCACCTTGTCGATGAACTCGCGGCCATTATCGCTTTGTAATATCGTGGGAATTCCAAATCTCGGAATGACCTCGCGACACAGGAACTTGATCACTGTGTCCGCGTTCTTGTGTTTAGATGGAATGGTCTCAATCCAGCGACTAAAGCAGTCCTCTACTACCAGGAGGTATCGTTTGCCCTGCACTGGCGTTATCATGTCTGTATAGTCCATAATCAGATGTCTGAATGGTCCCTCAGGGAGGGGTGTGTAAGCCGCCACTGTCGGTACTCCTTTGCGCACATTGCCCTGTAAGCATGTTAAACACCTGGCTAGTGTAACGTCAATTTGTGCCTGAAGCTTTGGGGACCAAAATCCCATTTTCGTGATTCGTTTCAGGGTCTCTGCTCTTCCACAGTGATCAACACCATGAGCCTCAGGTATCACTAAGGACAGAAGATCGATGGAGGCGACTATCAAACCGTTATGACTCCTCCACAGACCATCTGCCCCCCTTACAGCCCCCCTCTCCGTCCACGACTGTTTCTCGGCCTGCGTGGCTGAGTCCTGAAGATCACTCAAATTATCCTCAGTTACCTCAGTCGTCAGTTCGGCCGCAAACATCAGAACAGCCGTGGACGGCACCGCAGCCGCCGCCTTCGCGGCCTCGTCCGCCGCGTTGTTTCCCGTCGTCACAAAGGACAGGTCTTTTCTGTGTGCCTGGCACTTTACGATAGCAATGCTTTTGGGCAACTTTACAGCCTGAATAAGCGCCACAACCTGCTTGTGGTGAAGGATCGGTGAGCCGTCCGATTTCTTAAAGCCTCTTGCCTTCCAAATGGCCGCGAATAGGTGGCATACGCCATGCGCATACGCAGAGTCTGTAAAGATGTTAACCGTGCGATCTTTAGCTATTATGCATGCTTCTGTTAGTGCTATTAGTTCTGCAAGCTGGGCCGAACATGGTTGCATGCATTGTCCGGCCTTTCTTGTTAGTGTTTCTCCGTTAGGTTTGCACTGTACGACGGCGTATCCTGACCTTAAATTTTCCCCCTCCCGATAGCAGGACCCATCCACAAAAAGTGAGAGTTCTGCTATCGCGAGCGGGTCGACTCCCAAATCAGGACGGAGTTTCACGAAAGCCTGTACCTCCACCTCACACTCATGCGGTTGACCCTCGCTCGGGAGTGGTACCAGATCCGCCGGGTTACTGCCGTGGCATGTTTTTATCGTAACGTCCGAGTACTGCAGGAGCCTCATGTAAGCCTGTTGCCGTTGGCTGGTCAGAACAAATTTGCCTCTTTCAATCAAGTTTGCCAATTTGTGATGTGTCCAAATGCAAATGTCATATCCCATTGTCACGGCCGTTGCCTTCTCATACATCAAATGTGCTGCGGCCAGGGCCTGATAACAAGGTGGCAGACCCTGCTCCACCGGCGAAAGAGCTCTAGAGTAATATGCTATCGGTTGTTTTTTCCCACTCCCCCCCTGTGTTTGAGTCAGGACAGCTGTCGCATGCTGCGCTCTATGTGAGACGAATAGGTGGAAACACTTCTCATAATCCGGCAGCGCCAGGGCAGGGGCCTGTAACAACAGACGCTTAATGTTTATGAACGCGTCCTCCCCCTCCTCGGTCCATGTCCAGGGAGCGCGAAGCTTGTCTGTACCCGCCTCTTTTATCATCATCCTCAACGGCGCTGTCGCTATCGTATAGTCCTCCACCCACTCAGAGCTGTACCCAGTCATCCCTGAAAACGTCATCATCTGTCGGACCGTCAATGGCCTAGGTGCCTTGGATACAGCTTCGAGCTGCGTGGGTGAGATGCTTTTTATGCCCTTTTGAATGACGCGAGACAAGTACTCAACTTTTGGCTGGCAGTACTGCAGTTTTGAACGGGATGCCTTGTGGCCTCCCACGGCTAATCCACTCAAAACTTTGATGGAGTCCTCATGGCACTGCTGACGTGTATCCGAGCAGATTAGAATGTCATCTGCATACAGTAAAACCGTGCTGAGTAGTGTGTCGCACACTCCTTGCAAGTCTTCCTTGAGCGCCTTCGAGAAGTAATGCGGCGAGTGCGCGAACCCTTGTGGCAACCGGGTGTAAGAGTATTGTTTCCCCCTGTGGGTAAAAGCAAACAGATGCTGAGACTCTTTTTCCAATGGAACACTGAAGAATGCCTGCGTGAGATCAATGACCGTATAGTACTGCGAGCTACTCGGGATGTTTGTCAGGAGGGTGTGTGGATTAGCGACTTCCGCCTCTGGTCCAGACACCACGTCGTTCACCGCCCTCAAATCGTGTACCATTCTGTACCTAGCCCTGTCCGCCTTTAGCACTGGGTGGATAGGTGTATTACATCTGGATTTGAAAGGGACGAGCACTCCCCCCTTTAACAGTCCCTCAATCTGATGTGATATAGCTTCCTCCGACTCTGGCTTCATTGTATACTGTCTGATAAAGGGTGGTCTACAACCCTTCTTTAACCTGACCTTCACTGGCTGTGCCGACAATATTAGACCCACATCTGTGTCGTGTTTTGACCACAACCGTTCCGGGGTGCGCGCCAACATGTCCTGTTCCAGCAAAGCATCCGCCTCTGGAATAACGCAAGGGTCTCCTGGTAATCTGATTACTTGCGGTTTTGCCAAAACTGAAAAGGAAATCATTATTTTTATGAAACTCCCATCTGCGCTGTTCCAAATTAGCGGAGATTCCGTGGAGACCCACCTTTGAGTCTCGGATTCCTGTATCATTGAACCTAGATGTTCGGATTCGTAACCAGGATTTATTCTCAGAGTGATGTGTGGGGCGGCGTCTCTTAGTCTATGTTGTTCCCGTAGATACTTACCCGTGTTAACCCTCAACGCCGCGCCCTGTCTCCCTACAATTATCGTAGATGAGTTAATCTGCACCTGCTCGGGCTGTCCCTGCAACCATGCCTTGTTCCTAACTAGGTCACTATTCGTCAAATATTGTAGTGTGCAATGTGCCTCCATGTTTGTTTGTCTAGACTGAGGCAGTTGGGTTTTCAGAAATGGCTCCCAGGGGTCACAGACCCTTTGCAGCTCTGCATCTATGTTGCCCAGCCAGAACACAGTGGCCTCTTTCTCCCCCGTCCCTTGTAGCATCATTTGGTACATGTCTTGTTCAATTTGAATCCCCTCAGGCGTACATAGGATTTTACAGCCTAGTTTACACATTGCATCTCGTCCCAAGAGATTGCGCGGGGTGCTGTCCGAAATTAATACAGGTATTGTTATGGTCTTGTTGTTATACGTCATAGAGATTGGATCTGATGTGGGTATTAATTGTGTTTTTCCCGAGAATCCGACCGTCCGAACATACTGTCCAGACTGGGGTAAGTGAGCGGCGTATTTTTGCTTTATGCAGGAAAAACCTGCTCCAGTGTCTGCCATCATCTCTGTTAATTTGCCCTCCACTAGGACCTGCAGAATAGGTTCTTGCTCAGCTCCCTTGGAAACCACAATCATTTGATTTCCCCCAGTCGCATTCTCTGGGCACCCCTAGTGATTACCCCCCTGGTTTCGGGGCCCTCCTGTCTCCCCCTGGTCGTGGGGCCCTTGTGACTCCCCCTGGCGCACGGGTCTTCCATACTCCGAGCCGGGACGGTATGGTTGCCTACATCTCATTTCCCTGTGTCCCTGCATGCCGCAGTTCCAACAGTGGAAACGGGGAAACTGTTGTTCGTTCCCCGGTCCCTGTGTAAACCGTGGGCCTGATTGCCCATTCCCTGCCTGCCGCCTGGACGCCTGGTTCTGTGAACTATAGCCATAACTTCTCACTACCTGAGGTGCAGGCGGGGGTCCCTGGTCCTGCATGGGTGGAGAGGTAGCAGATGACACCATTACTGCCTGCAACCTCCTTTGGGGCTGCAGTTGTTGCTGAGTTAACTTCCTTGAGTCATTTCTATCCTGATCCCTGACTTTCTGCTCCTGAGCCCTTTGCTTCTCCACACTATGTGTTACATGTGCACAGAACAAAGGATAAGTCATGTCCATTAACCCCACCACGTCTTCCAGTCTATTCTTAACCACCTCTGGAAGCCCTCTCATCACACTTTCTCTAAACATCGCTCTCTGCAACGGGTCAATTTCTGGGTTGTGTCCTAGCTCACCTCTCCACTCCTTCAGTATTTTGTTCACATAGCACATGTTCACCGGCAATTGCGTGACATAAGGTGGGGATGTTGGTTTCCCTATATCCGTCTCTCTCTGATTTAGCGCTAAAGCTTCCTGCCTGTATGCTCTCCCCTTCTGGGCGTAGAGCTTCATTACCCCCAACTCTTCTGTCCTCTTTTTCAACCTCTTTTTGCTGTTATCGCCTGGCTTGTGGTTACGAATCATTACATTCATCTCTTCGCATATGTCGAGATCAAAAGTACCTCCGGAAGGCCATTTTGTGTCCCCGGCCTTTGTACGCCTCTGCCAACGGACACCAACCTTGAGAATTAGGTTCTTTATCAACGGGTTGGTGTCCAACAGTATGTCCTCTGCTGTATGCATCATTGTTTAGTGTGTATATGTGTTTATTGTGTTGTGTGTGTGTGTGTGTGTGGTTGTACTTCAGCTACTACTACTCTACAACTACCACTCCAGGAACAACAGTTAACCTAGATCTACTCTCTACAACTACCACTCCAGGAACAACAGTTAACCTAGATCTCCTACTCTACAACTACCACTCCAGGAACAACAGTTAACCTAGATCTCTCTACAACTACCACTCCAGGAACAACAGTTAACCTAGATCTCCTACTCTCCTACTCTCTCTACAACTACCACTCCAGGAACAACAGTTAACCTAGATCTACTACTCTCTACAACTACCACTCCAGGAACAACAGTTAACCTAGATCTCCTACTCTCCTACTCTACAACTACCACTCCAGGAACAACAGTTAACCTAGATCTACTACTCTCTACAACTACCACTCCAGGAACAACAGTTAACCTAGATCTCCTACTCTCCTACTCTACAACTACCACTCCAGGAACAACAGTTAACCTAGATCTACTACTCTCTACAACTACCACTCCAGGAACAACAGTTAACCTAGATATCCTACTCTCTACAACTACCACTCCAGGAACAACAGTTAACCTAGATCTCCTACTCTCCTACTCTACAACTACCACTCCAGGAACAACAGTTAACCTAGATCTACTACTACAACGCTACTACAACTCGGTGTGTGTGTATGTGTGTGACTGTGTGTGTGTGTGTGTGTGTGTGTGTATGTCGTGTGTGTGTCTGTGTGTGTGTGTGTGTGTATGTGTGTATGTCGGTGTGTGTGTGTGTTTGTGTGTGATTGTGTGTGTGTGTGTGTGTGACTGTGTGTGTGTGACTGTGTGTATGTGCGTCACAACCCGCTGTCTACCAGGACACAGGAATGTGTGTGTGTGTGTGTGTCTATGTGTGTGTGTGTGTCTGTGTGTTTGTGTGTGATTGTGTGTGTGTGTGTGTCTATGTGTGTGTGTGTGTCTGTGTGTGTGTCGGTGTGTGTGTGTGTTTGTGTGTGTGTGTGTGTGTGTGTGTGTGTGTGTGTATTGTATGTGTGTGTGTCGTGTGTGTGTGTGTTTGTGTGTGTGTGTGTGTGTGTGTGTGTGTGTGTGTGTGTGTATTGTATGTGTGATTGTGTGTGTGTGTTTGTGTGTGATTGTGTGTGTGTGTGTGTGTGTGACCGTGTGTGTGTGACTGTGTGTGTGCGTCACAACCCGCTGTCTACCAGGACACAGGAATGTGTGTGTGTGTGTGTGTGTGTCGGTGTGTGTGTCGGTGTGTGTGTGTGTTTGTGTGTGATTGTGTGTGTGTGTGTTTGTGTGTGTGTGTGTGTGTGTGTGTGTGTGTGTGTGTATTGTATGTGTGTGTGTCTGTGTGTGTGTGTGTGTGTGTGTGTGTGTGTGTATTGTATGTGTCAGGAGAGAGAAGAGAGAGAGAGAGAGAGAGAGAGAGAGAGAGAGAGAGAGAGAGAGAGAGAGAGAGAGAGAGAGAGAGAGAGAGAGAGAGAGAGAGAGAGAGAGAGAGAGAGAGAGAGAGAGAGATGGCTGTGAATGAATTGAAGGAGAAGGGAAGAAGGGCAAAATTCTAAATTCCGTAATAAATCCAATAATATTATATGGCAGTGAAGTGTGGGGTCCATTAACTAACCAAGATTTCCCAAATGGGAAAAACACCCATTAGAAGTACTGCATGCAGAATTGTGCAAAAACCTACTTAAGGTTAACAGTAACCTAGATCTACTACTACAACGCTACTACAACTCGGTGTGTGTGTAGGTGTGTATGTGTGTGACTGTGTGTGTGTGTGTGTGTGTGTGTGTGTATGTCGGTGTGTGTGTGTGTGTGTGTGTGTGTGTGTATGTGTGTATGTCGGTGTGTGTGTGTTTGTGTGTGATTGTGTGTGTGTGTGTGTGTGACTGTGTGTGTGTGACTGTGTGTATGTGCGTCACAACCCGCTGTCTACCAGGACACAGGAATGTGTGTGTGTGTGTGTGTCTATGTGTGTGTGTGTGTCTGTGTGTTTGTGTGTGATTGTGTGTGTGTGTGTGTGTGTCTATGTGTGTGTGTGTGTCTGTGTGTGTGTCGGTGTGTGTGTGTGTTTGTGTGTGTGTGTGTGTGTGTGTGTGTGTGTGTGTGTATTGTATGTGTGTGTGTCGGTGTGTGTGTGTGTTTGTGTGTGTGTGTGTGTGTGTGTGTGTGTGTGTGTGTGTGTATTGTATGTGTGATTGTGTGTGTGTGTTTGTGTGTGATTGTGTGTGTGTGTGTGTGTGTGACCGTGTGTGTGTGACTGTGTGTGTGTGCGTCACAACCCGCTGTCTACCAGGACACAGGAATGTGTGTGTGTGTGTGTGTGTGTCGGTGTGTGTGTCGGTGTGTGTGTGTGTTTGTGTGTGATTTGTGTGTGTGTGTGTTTGTGTGTGTGTGTGTGTGTGTGTGTGTGTGTGTGTGTGTGTATTGTATGTGTGTGTGTCTGTGTGTGTGTGTGTGTGGTGTGTGTGTGTGTGTATTGTATGTGTCAGGAGAGAGAGGAGAGAGAGAGAGAGAGAGAGAGAGAGAGAGAGAGAGAGAGAGAGAGAGAGAGAGAGAAGAGGAGAGAGAGAGATGAGAGAGAGAGAGAGAGAGGAGAGAGAGAGAGAGAGAGAGAGAGATGGCTGTGAATGAATTGAAGGAGAAGGGAAGAAGGGCAAAATTCTAAATTCCGTAATAAATCCAATAATATTATATGGCAGTGAAGTGTGGGGTCCATTAACTAACCAAGATTATCCCAAAATGGGAAAAACACCCATTAGAAGTACTGCATGCAGAATTGTGCAAAAACCTACTTAAGGTCCACAGACACACTGCCAATAATGCATGCAGGGGCAGAACTCGGCAATACCCCCTAATCATTCAAATTCAAAAGCGAGCCATAAAATTTTTCACACACCTCCAATCAAGTGACCCCCACTCCTACCACTACAAAGCCCTTCAGAGCCAAGAGATGAACCAGATAAGAGTCCCCCTCTGCCAGCTAGTCAGAAATCTCTGCCCACAAATGCCTCAGGACAGATACCAAAAAATCTGGCCCAACCAAATAACCTCAAAACAAAAAGAAAACTATATAGAATATTGGAACAAAGTAAATTAGAATTCTATTTGACCCTAAACAGAGAGTACACGGTGGCAGAATACCTGATCACTGTGAATGATATAAAATTAAGAAAGACATTGACACGGTACAGACTGAGTGGACATAGTCTAGCCATAGAAACAGGCCGTCACAGGCAGAACTGGCTGCCCAGAGAGGCCAGGCTGTGTTCACTTTGTCATCAGGGGGATGTTGAGACAGAACCTCACTTCCTACTATACTGTGAGAAATACAAGGATCTAAGAGAAGTTTTCTTCTACAAAATAAACAAAATTGATCCACAGCTCATCCATCTCCCCGATAACCAAAAGCTGCTACACATATGCGGGGAGAAAAGTCAGTGCACAGCACCAGCTGCAAAACATGCAGACGGCCGTTCACACTACAAGAGAACAAGCCCTGTAAATACACGTATCTGGGTGGCCACATCTGCAAAACGACTACCCGATCGAATTGACCACCTCTGCAATTTAATATGTTTCTGTTGATTGTTTTACTTATCGCTAATATTTATGGTATGTTTTACTGCTTAATAATATATATGCCACCGGTTTGTATATTGGACCTGACCTGGCAACAAGTATGTTGATATTTCATGCCAACAAAGCCTACCCGAATTGAACTGAATTGAATTGAGAGAGAGAGAGAGAGAGAGAGAGAGAGAGAGAGAGAGAGAGAAGAGAGAGAGAGAGAGAGAGAGAGAGAGAGAGAGAGAGAGAGAGAAGAGAGAGAGAGAGAGAAGAGAGAGAGAGAGAGAGAGAGAGGAGAGAGAGAGAGCTATCTCTCTTGGCAGAACGCCCCAGAGACCTGGGAGCTGGCTTTCCGCCCAGAATGAGCTATCTTCAGCAGTTTTTGTTTTGAAAAATTTGAGAGTCTTATCTACAGAGGACAGAAAGGCACAGTTATTGTGTATATGTGGAGAGTGTCGTGTAAAGAAATCAGGAAAAAGGGAGATGGAGAAAAATTTGACCAGAGGTCGAAAACATGCAATTAAAATTGATTAGTGGCCGCCACTGTTAAAAGAGGAATCGCCCCAGTGTAAACACCTTCATCAATCGTGTTCTTTTTAGCCGTACATCCAGACCTCGTCAACACAGTCAGCTCAACTTTTCCCTCCCGCAGAAAACTCTGACGGATATTTATATAACAAGCCCAACGCTTACCTTTTCTGTCGACAACCGGCAGAATTTCTACGGGAGAGGTCCGGAGCTGGCCGTGTGAGGGGGCCCGGCAGGGCGGTCTACAGGTCAAGGGTCACCAAATGTTGTGGAAAGGTTGTTTAACACAGCAGGAGACGATATTTCCAATTGTAACAAATAGGTAATTTATTTAAGAAAAGAAGTTCTTTAACAGCAAGAGCTATGGGTCAAAGAGGATCACCACAGCTTGAACAAAAACACTCTGTCCTGGATCCCTTTGCCTGTCCCTAAATCCCCTCTCAGTCCTGCCCCCCCATGACAGATATGATGACGGTATCATATCATGTCAGATCTGACATGACTGTACATTAAGATGATACGTAGATTTAACATCGGAGAGAGAACATGAAGAGAGATAAGCAAGATATGATGTCCACACACGATATGATGTAGAGAGTGAGATGTGTGTGTGGTGTGTGTGTGTGTGTGTGTGTATGTGTGTGTGTGTCTGTGTGTGCGTGCGTCTGCGTACAGACGTATGTGTATTGTATGTGTGTATTGTGTCACAGGGAATGTGTGTGTGTGTGTCGGTTGTGTATATCTGTGCGACTGTGTGTGTCTGTGTACGTGTGTGTCCGTGTGTCTGTGTGTGTGTGCTGTGCCTGTGTGAAAGAGAGAAAATAACAAGATATTGAAAGCACACAATGTACGAGATTACCAGCACACAACATGCCGTACTGAAATGTCCATCTGTTCTAAATTGTTTTAAGAACGTTCAGCCAGACCGTCTTTCAGCACTGCTAGTTGACCTATATTAAACTAGTCCACCTCTATACACATTTTCTCCCAACAGTACCTAATGCGGTTCATGGTTATACATGTTTATACTTACTGTATCGGAATTATTTTGTATTCCTGCAAAGTACTTTCCTTTAATACTTACTTCAGAAAAGCTACTTGCCTAAAAAGGTAAAACATGTAAAACACAATACTTTCTTAAACTTACCTGATATTTGTAAACCTTCAGAAGAGAAGTCCTGTTTAACTGTTTGCCTGTATGATGTTATACTTACAGTACATTATACTGACCTCTGTTTTCAGTTTCATACATTTCATCATTAAATCCTACCAGTGCTGTTCCTCAGACGACTTGATGCTGGGATGCTGACGGGTTTAGTCATAAAAAAGTGGTATTGGTGCATCTCTAATGTAGAACTTTTAGTTTGTAATTAACAAACATGATGAACACTGAGTTGCTGAGGTTCTTTGTGATTCAAGATTTCAAGATTCAAGATTCAAGAGGTTTATTTGTCACGTACGTACCAGGGCATACAGTGAAATGCGGGTGGCCATGCCCGCTTTGATTGTGCAATAATACAATAGTAAATAAAATAAGTAGAAGATAATAAAATAGACATAAAATAGACATGATAAAAAAAAGTTTGGGTATAAAAAGTTAAACAACAAGCATTCAGAGTCTCCACAAACACTCCGTTCATTGTATGTGGAGCAGCTCCAGACTAAATTCCCAATCATGTTTGACTCTTACTTCTCTGGTTTCTGCCTTTTGGAGGAGAGTATTACGCTGGAGACAGACCGCTGTCAAAGCGCCACGTACGTCATTTCTTGTGCGAGCAGTATGCCCGGCTGTTCACACCAGCAGCGATTCCCCCACGCGCCAGTCTGCTCTGCTGCTCACAGGTACTGTAGAGCTGATATTTATCATGGGTTAAAAATCAAGAGCTTGGTAACTCTTGGACATTTTAAATCGATGATTTTAAACCATTGTGTTTGTATTCGAGAAATACTTGTATCTCTCTATCACACTGCTCTGTTCCTCTCCCTTTTCTGTCTCTCCAAAGAGTGTCACAACCCCTCCTCTCTGTGTGTGTAAAATGTATTTGACAAACCAAACAAATGTAATTGACAAAGCACATCCTACCCTTAATTTGTACCTTCACTGATATGTAATTAACATATTACAACTTGAATAATGTGTTATCCAGTTTTGATCCAGTCATGAAAATGTCCAGCTGGTGAACAAACAATTCATTATGGACTAAAACCCTTTTATTCTTGAGAAAAGGAGGCTTATTGCCGTAGATTAAGTGCCCTCAGGCAAAGTCACAACCGAAGTAAATCCCTTCACTACTCGGGCACTGCATAGTCCCTGTATCAGAGTCGTGTTTCACAGCTCACTAAGGTACCTAATGCGGTTCATGGTTATACATGTTATACTTACTGTATCGGAATTATTTTGTATTCCTGCAAAGTACTTTCCTTTAATACTTACTTCAGAAAAGCTACTTGCCTAAAAAAGGTAAAACATGTAAAACACAATACTTTCTTAAACTTACCTGATATTTGTAAACCTTCAGAAGAGAAGTCTGTTTAACTGTTTGCCTGTATGATGTTATACTTACAGTACATTATACTGACCTCTGTTTTCAGTTTCATACATTTCATCATTAAATCCTACCCAGTGCTGTTCCTCAGACGACTTGATGCTGGGATGCTGACGGGTTTAGTCATAAAAAAGTGGTATTGGTGCATCTCTAATGTAGAACTTTTAGTTTGTAATTAACAAACATGATGAACACTGAGTTGCTGAGGTTCTTTGTGATTCAAGATTTCAAGATTCAAGATTCAAGAGGTTTATTTGTCACGTACGTACCAGGGCATACAGTGAAATGCGGGTGGCCATGCCCGCTTTGATTGTGCAATAATACAATAGTAAATAAAATAAGTAGAAGATAATAAAATAGACATAAAATAGACATGATAAAATACACATGTTAAAGTCCTGAGATAAATGCAATACAATGTTAGCTACGAATTAAGGCACTGGGTCCTATGTACACTACTATACAATATACAGTTGTACTCTATATCCTTATGCTATACTTGCTATTTCTATACTATACTATACTATACTATACTATACTATACTATACTATACTATACTATACTATACTATACTATACTATACTATACTATTCTTCCAGCACATCGCTTGCACCACCAGGGGAGGAAATATGCTTGTTACACCCCGTTTAGAACCGGTTACAAGGCAGTACCGGCCCCTCCATTAGCTGGTTCAACATCTGATCATGACGCCATCTTGCTTTTCCCCGCCTTCCGGCAGAGACCCCCGATTCCCATCACCATCCGAGGGGTGGAGGTGGAGGTGGTGGACTCATATAAGTTCCTTGGGGTACACCTGAACAATAAACTGGACTGGTCGGATAACACAGAGGCCCTCTACAGGAAGGGACAGAGCAGGCTGTTCTTCCTGAGGAGACTCAGGTCCTTCAACGTGTGCAATGGACTGCTGCAGTCATTTTACCAGTCTGTAGTGGCCAGCATCCTCTTCTATGCTGTGGCATGCTGGGGAGGCTACATCAACTCAAGGGACACCAACAAGCTCAACAAGCTGGTGAGGAAGGCTAGCTCCGTGGTGGGAGTCGAGCTACCTAGACTAGAGGTGATGGCAGAGAGGGGGATGAGAAGGAAGCTGGCTGCCATCATGGAGAACCCCTACCACCCCCTCTACGACGAGCTAGTCAAGATGAGAAGCTCGTTCAGCCACAGACTCATACCCCCCCGACACTCAACTAACCGCCTCGGACAGTCCTTCATACCAGCGGCCATCAGGCTCCACAACAGTGGGCAGCGACTAGCGGCCTCCAGGCTCCACAACAGGGGGCAGCGACTGCTGCCAGACATTGACCTGGGACTAATAGGAACCCAAGGAGGACAATTTACACTACCTTAGGCATACTGCACCTTATGTGGATACTGTGATACTGTGAATAATGTATATTTCAGTGGATACTGTGATACTGTGAATAATGTATATTTCAGTAGATAGTAAATTATAACACTACCTTAGGCATACTGCACCTTATGTGACACTGTGAATACTGTGAATATATTTTTCAGCTAGTTAGATAGTAAATTATATTGACCTATTTGTTTACACTGCTTGTGTTGTTTTTACTACCTGTACCCCCTCCCCCCTTCCCCCATGCTGCTATGATGCCTGAATTTCCCCAAGGGGATCAATAAAGGAATATCTTATCTTATCTTATCACGTGACGCTGTCGTGTCACGTGAGGTAAAGAAGTGGTCCGACCAATCAGAGGCCACGCTACAGGACACACTGGATGACGTCGACTGGCCGATGTTTCGGTCGAGCTCCAGTGACGTCAGTGAGTTCACTCAGGTTGTTGTGAGTTTTATAACAACACTAGCAGATAGCATTGTACCCACGAAGACGGTTCGGGTCTTCCTGAACCAGAAACCGTGGGTTGACAATACTATCTGAGTGGCCCTGAATGCTCGCACCGCTGCTTATTACACGGGCAGAGCGTCAGGAAATATGGATGAGTATAAGGCTACAGTCTATACTCTGCGCAAGGCCGTAAAGCTTGCTAAGAGGACATACGCTGGCAAGATGGAGGCACAAATGGCCCAGAACGACACAAGAGGTTTATGGTGAGGACTACGGACGATAACTGACTACAAAGTCAGCGCTCCCTCAATCGGGAGTGCCGACGCCTCTCTCGCGGATCAACTCAACTCCTTTTACGCGTGGTTCGGTGCAAACAGTGGTGATGCTAGCTCACCGGCTAACGACGTCACTGACGTGCCGGCCGTCGTGGAGGGGGGGGGGGCATCCGTGGGGGGTGGGGGGGGGCACTCTCTCATTGACGGAACACAGTGTGAGAAGAGCATTTATGAGGGTGAACACCAGAAAAGCAGCTGGCCCAGATGGGATAACAGGACATATACTTAAGTCCTGTGCTAACCAGCTAGCCCCAGTGTTCACCACCATATTCAATCTATCCCTGGCTGAGTCCGTGGTACCCACCTGCTTCAAAGTGTCCACTATAATCCCTGTACCAAAAAAATCCTCTCCAGCAGGCCTTAACACATTGAGTGCCAGCAGGGGGCGCCAGATTTAGCGCTTGAATGCCAGCCTTTTTGGACAGATTTTCCGATATTTCATGATTTTCGCGGAGCTATTTCTATATTCTATATTATGACTGTGTCTAATACGCCCGTCGCTTATCAATGACTTGCTTGCAGGGGGAAGAAGCTGAGCCTTAGTCTATCTGTTCTTGCTGCGTGTGTGCGTAGGCGCTTGCCTGACCGCAGCAGCTTGAACAGGCTGTTGTTGGGGTGGTGGGGGTCTTTCATTATTCTGCAGGTTCTGGATTTGCACCTCCTGTTATATAAATCCTGCAGGGGTGGTAGTGCAATACCCGTAGTACGCTCTGCTGAGCGCACCACTCTCTGTAGGGCCTTCCTGTCCTGGGCCGTGCTGTTTCCAAACCAGGCAGTGATGTTTCCAGTCAGAATGCTCTCTACAGCCCCGGAATAGAAGGAGTGGAGTATCTTCCCCGATACTCTGAACTTCCTTAATTGTCTCAGGTGATAGAGGCGCTGTTTCGCCTTTTTTACCACAGAGTCTACTGTATGTGTGTTGTCCATGTCAGGTCCTCTGTGATGTGGACTCCCAGGTACTTAAAACTGCTCACCCTGTCCACGATAGCCCCATTTATCCACAGTGGTGTGTGTGTCCCCGGCTGTATTCTCCTAAAATCTAAAAGCTCCTTGGTTTTACCAATGTTCAGGAGTAGGCTGTTATCCCGGCACCAGCGTGCCAGTACATCAACCTCCTCCCGGTAGGCCTTCTCGTCATTGTTAGAGATCAGCCCCACCACCACCATCCGCAAACTTCACTATGGAGTTGGAGCTGAACCTGGCCACACAGTCATGGTGATTTTCAGTCTGTTCCAACCCTTTTCTTATGTCCCCCATCTTTATCCCATCATATTTTCTTTCACATGCCACTGAATTAAATCATGGTTTTTAAAATTACAATAAACAAAATTCATTCATTGATTTGTTCATTTCATTATTATTATTATTATTATTATTATTATTATTATTATTATTATTATTATTATTATTATTATTATTATTATTATTATTATTATTATTATTATTATTATTATTATTATTATTATTATTATTATTATTATTATTATTATTATTATTATTATTATTATTATTATTATTATTATTATTATTATTATTATTATTATTATTATTATTATTATTATTATTATTATTATTATTATTATTTTGTATTTATGTATTTCTTGTGTATTAGAATACACTTTATAATGCCATTGCAAGTTGTGTAAATTACAGTTCAATGAAGGTAGCAGTCCCTATAAGACAAGGTGTTGCTATTTTTATTTGATTTCAACGTCATTTTGCAGTGCTGTAATTAACGCAACACAATTACTCAAACTCATTTACCCTCAATAATTGTATATATATTTTTTTTTACTTGGGTATATGGGTATATATCAGTATACTGTATATGGGTATACTGTATATTAGGGGTGGGAATAACCAGAGGCCTCACGATACGATACTATCACGATACTTGAGTCACGATACGATAGTATTGCAATACTAAATATATTCCATTATGCTGAGTATTGCGATATTAATATTGCAATATATTGCGATTTATTACCTTTTTTCAACTGCAAAGTAAAACTTTGTCAACATGTTTTATCTAATAAAATAAAGTTCAGTCTGTTCATCTCACTTCAATCATTTTGATTGCAGAACATGGTATTTTCTCAAGGAGACAGATGTAAACACTGTAATCTGTGTTGCATGTACCTGACAAACTGAACTGTTTCTATTACAGTCATATTCCAACTTAACTGAATGCACACGTGTGCGTGTGTGTGGACTACTGTACTATCACAGGTATTGAAATGAACAATGCAACTTCCTTATACAAAAATATATATAAATAATTTTTTCTTTTTTTTTATCAACTTTTTCTCCCATTTTCTATTTTTTCTCCCATCCCAATTTCGTATCATCCAATTCTACACTCCCCTGTCTCGAACGCTGTTAGGCCATGCCTCCCACTGGTCGGCTGCAATGTGGACGAAGCCTTACATCACGTGTCCCCTCCGGTACTCGAGGAAGCAGCCGTCGCATCTTTTCACCTGCACAGCGCGATCTCTCAGCGGCGGGGGTCTACGTGGGAGGGACACGCCGCCCCTGTCACTTCCGGGTTTCTGCTGCGCAGGCGCACCAATCGACCTGTAGGAGTCGCTGTCCACAACGTCCGATCCCCACCCATCAGCTTCCCACCCCCTAATACTGCCAATTGTATTAGTATGAACGACCAGCCAAGCTGATAGCAATGTGGAGAGCTGGGCTCGAACCCAGCGTCTCCTGCATTGGTGGCGAGCGCCCTGCCCACTACACCACCTAGCCGCCCTATACAAATCTTTTTTAATAAATAATTAAATATCGATACTTGGCGTCCCTGTATCGATACAGTATCATTGTACATTCACTGTACATTCAAACTTCAAGAATCTATTCTAAAAAAACACTCAGCCTGGTTTTTCACAAGACAATGCCTAAACCACTACAGTGTTAGTATACCAATAGAGGCCTTGTGTGGAATATTCATGTAGTTCTCTTTCCTCCAACATGGCTGCTTGTAACCATTAATATTTTCACTTTCAGAAGAAAATACGTAATTTCTATGCAGTGGTATAGAAGGCAAAACACTGAAAAGCACGATATTACAATGACTCGTTTACAAGATCCAGCAATATAATTTTTTTTAATGTATTTCTCATATATCAACACATAGCAACTGTTGTTATCCACATAGCAACCGACATGGAGGACGAATGGCCTCCATTCAAAGCATATTTGAGACGGTTGTGATTGGCGTACCACTGTGAGATCAAGACTAACACTATGACCTCGTTCTTTTAGCAGCCCCACCAGCAGTGACCTTTTCAACTTTACATCAATGTGAATTGAGCCAGTCCGGTTTCCACAGCTCAGCTCCCAGTTCTTTAGAGAGACATGACACTCACCTACTCTCTGTCTCTCTCTCGCTCTCTCTCTCTGTCTCTCTCTCTCTCCCTCTCTCTCTCTCTCTCTCTCTCTCTCTCTCTCTCTCTCTCTCTCTCTCTCTCTCTCTCTCTCTCTCTCTCTCTCTCTCTCTCTCTCTCTCTCTCTCTGTCTCTCTGTCTCTCTCTCTCTCTCTCTCTCTCTCTCTCTCTCTCTCTCTCATCTCTCTCTCTCTCTCTCTCTCTCTCTCTCTCTCTCTCTCTCTCTCTCTCTCTCTCTCTCTCTCTCTCTCTCTATCTCTCTCTCTCTCTCTCTCTGTATAGCACCCTACCCTCTGTACATAATCTTGGAATGTTTGTGATGATGCAGACTGTGTGTGTGTGTGTCTGTGCGTGAGTTTTGTCTGTGTAAGAGATGTAAGCGGAGCGCAGATTAAATGCCCTCTTTGCGAGACGGCTGCTGCTGCGAGGGAGGACGCGCGTTAAAGGCTTGGAAGCTTGAATAGTCATCTCTATATTTGGTTTGGCAGCAAAAAAAAACTCCCAGGGAAGGAGGAGATGTCTGTTTACAAGGCGTGGAGGGAGACATTTGGACAGCCGCCATTAGACATCGAAACACAATGCAGAGCGAGATCACACCGGTCACACATGCCTCCCACTGGTCGGCTGCAATGTGGACCAAGCCTTGCATCACGTGTCCCCTCCGGTACACGAGGAGGCAGCTGTCGCATCTTTTCACCTGTACAGCGCGATCTCTCAGCGGCGAGGAGTAACGCGTGGGAGGCTCACGCTGCCCCCGTTGCTTCCTGATTCTGCTGTACAGGCGCACCAACCGACCTGTAGGAGTCGCTGTCCACAACGTCCGATCCCCACCCACCGGCTTCCCACCCCCTAATACTGCCAATTGTATTAGTATGAACGACCAGCCAAGCCGGAAGCAACGCCGAGAGCTGGGCTAGAACCCAGCATCTCCTGCATTAGTGGCGAGCGCCTTGCCCACTGCGCCACTTAGCCACCCCTGCCATTGTATAATTAACCTTAACCGTTGTTTACAGCCAGACATTTGTTTACAATTTGGCTAATGTTATGCCAAATGATAATGTAATGTAATGTTAGCCAGCAAGCTACCTGGTTCGAAAAGCACACAGCGCCGGTTTTGCTTCTCGTCTTGAAATATTTTATAGTAAAGCCAGGGGTGGGGTAAAGACGCTGACCTATTTTTTGCAGATATGCCTTTACAGTAAATGGGCCAGAAAGAGGTTATATAGCTTGCGTCCATTTAAATGTTATATGCATTATTTGGATCTGCTGTGTATACTGTAACTGTTTTGAGTGTGTGGGGCAGACCAGCTGGTCTTGGTGGGTCCAACAGAGTGCAGTAGGGAATTCCAGACAGTGGACCCAGGAACAGATTCAGTTCGGTGGGTTCTGCCATAGACATTTCCAAAAACTCAAAACGTTAGCTTGAAACATAAACCATTTGAATGCCACGGTAGTTCTACTCACCTTGCAGGCTGTCATTTAGAATGACAAGCTTAGCATATTGTGCTAGTTAAAAATACATACAAAATTAACCATATCTTAACATTCAGAATCGTGGTATAAAATACAACGTTCAGCTCTGAAACACAAAATGTACATACACTCGTTCTCCTGGGTACTCTTACCATGTCAGCATCTTTCCCAATACACTTAGAATGAATTGCGGCCTATAATAGCACCCTTAACGAAGGGTTATGTATATAACCCAGTTCTGTGAGTTATGGTGCGCTCAGCACCTGTCTGCATATATCTCGCTTCAGCTTATATACACTGAATAAAAAATTCCACCATGTACCTTTACATGCCAGCATTCATCTGGCCACACCCCTATCCGCTTACCTACATAAGCAGGGGTGGGGCCACACACACTCTCCTTCCCAACAAATTTCACCACAATGAAAAATCAAGGGCCGCAGCGGCGTCCAGGTGCTGAGCGCACCATAACTCACAGAACTGGGTTATATACATAATCCTTCGTTCTGTAGCGTTATGGCTTGCTCAGCACCTGTCTGCATAACAGGGGCTGAGCGGAGCCATAGCCCGACGAATGTACCCCGCTGAGGACCCCCACAACCATCAGACCGGGGAGGACCGAGCCCCCCCGACCCTCCCTAATGGAGGATACTCCCCCTATTGGAGGTTCACGGGAGGGCGACGGATCCGACCGTGCGAAGAGGCACTCAAGCAACTCAACGCGCAGGGTGAGCAGACCGTGGCTTGACCCCACGACTACACACACGCACAACCCGCATGCCACCCGGGAACGAACGGAAGGAACAACCTCGTTACTGCCCCCAGAAATCACGGGGTCAAGAGCAAACCCAACCCCGTGGCAAGGCCGTAGCAGCGGAGCGCGAAGGAAGACCCAGACCCACTGAAGGGACTGGATCCCCTGGAAAACGGGGGCCCGGAGAGGTCAATGACGCCAGGCATCAAGACCCCACCAGGTGGTCACTTAGTGACACCGCCCCCCACATCGCCAGCGTATTCGGATAAGGCCCCTCCAAGAGCGGGCCCTTTCCCCCCAATAGCACACCGCCTGGCACACTGACCCTGCAGAACAGGCAGTCTGCATGGCCGTAAGCACACAAAAAAGGTTAACCAACGGAAGCAGGCAGCGCACCGGGGAAACCAGGCAACAGGCTGTAACCTGAGCCTGGAGCACTGCGGACGAGACAGGCGCCAAAGGAGTCAGCTGAAAACAGCGCCCCCGGCGGAAGGGGCGTATGCTGGCGTTGTTGCATGACAAAGCCTCCATTAAAAAAAAACCACCCAGAGGGGTCGAGGCAGAGAAGGCTGACATGATTGGCAGACGTCATGAACGTGCAGGGGCACACTCAACCGGGTAACCCGGGAGTTGACACTGCTCCAACACACCAGGGAATCAACCACCCTCTTGGTACCGATGGTGGTTGTTCCTATAACCCCTCAAGAAAAAACTCCAAAACACACCTGCGGGCATACACTGGCTATACCGCAGTACAAGTGTTTCAGTTTTCAAAAAAGGGTTATCCCAGGTCTACGGTATCAACGAAACTTTAAGCACAGGGAAGCACAGGGTTACCAGAGGAGGTCCAAGACCACCCCAACAGCCCCTTCTTCGCCACGCGTGAGAGAGGAGCGAAAAGAATGGAGAACCAGCCCTAAGCACACCGCACTTGGTATTCCCAGGCGATCTCCCAACCAAGTACCAACCAGGACCGAACCTGCGTAGCGTCCGAGATCGGACGAGATCGGGCGTGTACAGGTTGGCATGGCCGTAAGCCATTACGATAGTGCAGAGTACAATATGTACCCAACAAAGGGTCTCTATAGCGCCTAACCCTGTGACACCCGGACCGACCCGGCATTTTTCCCCCCGAAAAAAGCACAAGTCCCTCAGGGTAACAGAACAGCAGATCTGCATCACCCCGGGGGACAACGGGTTAACTGACCTGGACCAGCGTGACCAGACCAGTCCCGTGTCCTAACCACGCCGACATGCCCACTCCAGAAGAGGGGGTAGGTATGCGTGTCGATCTAAAACATGAAAAGAGGGCGCCACCCAGACGGTCCCATTTGGACCGTGCTCAGTGGCCCACCCCAAGGGCGTGAGACCCCTCTACCTATGTTCAGATCTATTCCGTTAACATCCCCCAGATATGAACGAGAATTCATCGAGACAACATAGTAAACTGGCGCTCGGAAGGGACAAAACTCCATCCCAGTTGCCCTATAAAAACGCTGTTTTAACAAGCAACCAAGGCGCACTTAGCCCCTGTGTGATTCTTTAACAGAAACACACCGAGCCAGCACTATGTATGCGTCGAGACCCAAACACATCAATGGATAGTCTAGCAAGAGCCGGCCCACAAAGAGTCCACCTGCTTTCATCTGTGGTCCAAGGATCGCCGGCGCATTGAACGGCACTACAGTGGGTTCACCTGGGATACCCTTGGCCGGATGAGGCAGCCGGATTCTACCCCCCCCCCCCCCCTCCTACTCCTGTCGGCTTACAAGCGACCGGATTAACCCCCCCTAGTGTGTCCAGTATATAATCATTAAAGTATCATTGCTGTTATTCCTTAAACTATTCCAGGTCGTATATGTACCACCTGCGCCTTCAGAGATTGGACATTCTCTATTGATATACCGACGAATACTCTTGCCATAAAAGTGCATACTAATTCCATTCATAAATGTGATTGATTTGATTAAGTGCTTGCTCTACACACCATCGCTGTGTAGAAATAAAGACCTATTTCTAATTCGTACATTTGTGTTGGATCCGTTTCATCTACGTGACAGTGTTCATCATAATATATTTATGCCGTGTACTGGGTGGCCGAATATTAAGTACAAAGGTAGTGGTAGTAAGTATCATATCTAGTAATACAGTCAGGGAATTGTACCCCTCAGTTAAAATTGGTCCTTCGAACCGGATGGTAATTAGTGTAATATTAATATAGTGTTATTAATATTGAAATGGCCTATGATGAACACTCCACGAAACGATCCTCCTAACCAACGCCCGCAGCGCGAACGACGGCTCCCTCAGTACTTAGAGGCCTACGCTGTCAGTCAACAACCTAGTCTTCTACTAACGGTAAACGCGGTAAAACTAGAAAGTAAAAGTATGTCTAACCCCAACGCCCAGACTACCCCGACCATAGAGGCCCCTACGGGTTCTAATGTAACTGACCAAGTTCACGGTGGGGACCAGTGGGAACCAGACATGACTTCACACACCGCCAGTACTGAAGAAGTAGTCCCCGATGAGTCCCGGGAGGAATACAACGCTACCGAGAGAGAACTCGGCACGGAAGAAGACGGGGAGAGCACCGTGGAGATAGAGCTCCAAGGCTCCGCAAGGAGTACCCCGAGGGAAGGCTCCCCTATACAACCGCCTTCTCCCAGCGAGGCAGAGAGGACCCTACAGCAGGCCTTCCTCATCAGCCTGAACGCCGCTGCTGAACGCGACCGACTGCAGATCCAGCAGCGGAGCGAAGAAGAGCATATACGTCTAGAAATAAGACGCATTCAGAGAGAAGAGAATGTGGCCCGAGACCGAGCAGACAGCCAGCGAGCAGCTGCTGGTGCTCTACGGGACGCAGAGCGCGACAGACAGCAAGCGCAACTAATAGAACAGCTGATCAGACGGACAACACCCTCTCCCTCCGCCAGAGGCTCCAGGAACTCGTCTAGACACACCTCCAGGGCGGCATCCCCTAGCCGAGTAAACAACCCTGAACTTGACCAACAGACGAGGTCTATACCCCCCACAGACCACCTCCCCCCACCGGTCCAAGCGAGACCTAGCAACCGGGAAGGAGCAGCATATCCTGTGGAGAGGCTAAACCAGAGACTACAAGCACTGGATGACCTAACTGAAGACGAAGAGGAAGAGGAGGAGAACCACGCCCGACGACAGCACAGTACTCTACCGGACCAGGAGGTCCGGTACAGCCCAGGCTATACTCCCGCGGAGCTGCGCTACAGACCCCCGACTCTATACACGGGCGAGCACGACGCACGACCCGCACCGAGGAACAGCACCTGGACAAGCGGGCCATGGTACACTGCCGGTACCAGCCCATACCAAGGAGCGGGAGGAGACTCGCCTAGGAGGCCTCTCCCCCAACGCTCGCCGATGTATCCACAGTCAGCGTCATACATTGGCACGCCTATGGTACCCGACTTCACCCAAGAGAACCGGGCCCAGTATACAGAACTCCGCATGTGTCTGGAGACCATGTTGGTGGATGTATTGGATGAACGCCACAAATACGCCATCCTACTGAAGCACTTAAAGGTACCCCGCGCACATAATATAGCGCTCGCCTACGCGACTTCCACCACCCCATACACAGCAGCGCTGGTAGCATTGGACCAGAGGTATGGGCGCATATGGGATTACGTGATCCAGGAGATCCGACACATCGACCGCTTACCCCCAGCAATAGACAATCGAGCACTGGACGACCTGTCCATCAGAGTGCAGTCCCTGGTAGGGATGTTGGGAGCGCAGAGAGAGAAGGGGAGGCATGAACTTTACGCCAACTCAAATGTGGAAAGGATCTTGGAGAAGCTGCCGCCCGCTCGACAGGAGCGCTTTAGGCGACAGAGGGACCACCGAGACCCGAATGGCCCCGAACCGAACCTCCTCGATCTAGCAGACTTCCTGGCGAGAGAAGTCAGCAGCCTACGGCTAGATACATTCGGACGGAGCACCCCTGGCTCCAGAGAAGGAACCAGACGACTAAATGACGGAAGAAGATCGGTGACTGTGATGCACCAATCGGAGTCAGTACCGAGCAGCAGGAGCCACAGTACCCCCTCCAGAACGGAGAAGTGGAAGATAGTGTGCCCCTACTGTGAGAAAGAACACTGGCTAGCGCAATGTGACTCCTTCCCCAAGCTGAACGCGGAGGAAGCAAGTCAATGGATAAAGTCCAACAAGCGCTGTTTTCGCTGTGCGCGCTCACACATGGCAGCCAAATGCCGCTTAAAGAAAAGGTGCACCAAGTGCGATGGAGCCCATCTGGACATACTTCACGACAGTAACAGACGGCGCCCTTCACCCGCACCATCCAGCAGCAAAGCGAGCGTCATGTACATCGATCCCGCCAGCAGCAGTGGAGCCCGAGTACTCCTAAAAGTAGTGCGTGTGACACTAAGCTACCAGAATAAAGTCCTGGACACTTACGCCGTCCTCGATGACGGGTCAGAGAAGACCCTGCTGCTCGCCTCCGCTGCGGCCCAGCTAGGGCTGCGGGGAAGCGAAACCCAAATGACAATTCGGACAATAAGACGAGATTTGAAGACGATAAAGGGCGAGAATGTCTCATTCTCTATCGCAGCAAGCGGCCAGCCTAAGCGACGGTACCAGATTACAGACGCTTTCACCAGCCAAGAAATAGGACTGTCGCGGTACACATACCCCGTCGCCAAGCTGATGGAGAAATATGTACATCTGCGCAAGTTACCGATCCCGCTCATAGACAATGCTATGCCGACCCTGTTGATAGGCTCCGACCATGCAGACCTCATTGTCCCGATAGACCGGGTTCATACCGGACCCCGAGGCTGTCCTGCAGCAGTCGAGACCCGTTTGGGATGGACTCTCCAAGGCCCGCTCGCCAAATCTCTCAACCGAAGTACAGCCACTAGATGTCTCCACTCCCGAGTCACGGAGGGAGAAACCGCACTCCTGCAACACGTAGAGCGGCTATGGACCTTGGAACAAATGCCCTTTAAGAACGGAAAGAAAGACATTCGCTCTAAAGATGACATTTACGCCATTCACCTCCTCGAGACAGGGACCAAGAGAGTCCCGGTCAACGGCGTGTTGAGATACGCCACGCCACTCCTGCGGCGAGAAGGAATGCCTACTTTCCACGCCAAGACAGACGCCACAGAACGGTACCTGCTGAACACGGAGCGGCGCTTAGCCAAGAACCCCGCCCAAGAGAGTGTATACCGCGCTGAGATTGAGAAGCTCATCACAGCGGGACACGTCACAAAGATGGACATTAAAGAGGCTGACCAGACCACTGAATCGTGGTACGTGCCTCACCACAAGGTCCATCACACCGGTAAAGACCGCATAGTATTTAACTGCAGCTACCAGATCGGATCCCAAAATCTGAATAAAGAGTTACTGCCCGGTCCCACACTCGGCCCCTCCCTACTCGGCGTTCTACTCCGCTTCCGCCAGGAAAAGGTGGCCATCAGCGGGGACATTAAAGGAATGTTCCTGCAGGTGAGATTAGTAGAGGCGGACAAGCCCCTGTTACGGTTCCTATGGAGAGAGAAGCCAGGAGATGAGCACCCAGCCATCTACCAATGGGAAGTCCTCCCCTTCGGAACGACGTGCAGCCCCTGCTGTGCTACATTTGCACTACAGAAACATGTAGCAGAGGACCCAGCAGCGGACGAAGAGGTCCGACACAGCGTAAAGAACAGCTTCTACGTAGACAACTGTCTACAAAGCCTTTCAACCCAGGAAGAAGCCGAGGCTCTCCTGATTAAACTCCGCGCCTCATTGATCAAAGGCGGCTTTGATCTCAGGCAGTGGGCCAGCAGCGATCCGCAAGTACTGCGCAGCCTCTCCTCCGAGGACAAGGCAGCCAGCAGCGAGACCTGGATGGCTACAATCCCGGGAGAAGCCCAGGAGATGACCCTGGGATTGGTGTGGCGATTCAAAACAGATTCGCTTCACTACAGACACAAGCCCCTGACTACGGAGCAGGGAAGGCCGGCGGCGGCGCCGACCACCAGACGGAGTGTGTACACAACACTCGCCCGACAATATGACCCGCTAGGATGTATTCTACCGTACACCACCAGGGCAAAAATGATTGTACGAGCATTGTGGGACAAGGACCAGGGCTGGGACGACCCCATTCCCGCACACCTTGCATCCACCTGGAGAGAGTGGGAGATGGAGCTCCACTCACTCCCAGGCGTTAATATGCGCCGAAGCTACTTCCCACCCACGGTGAGGCCAGAGACATGTAAAATGGACTTACACGTCTTCAGTGACGCCTCAGAGGTCGCATACGGATCAGTAGCCTACTTGCGGGCCCAAGAGAAGGGGGGAGAGATCTACACAGCATTTGTCCTCGCCCGCTCGAGAATAGCCCCACGCAAGCAACAATCTATCCCACGTCTAGAGCTCTGCGCAGCCCTAGCCGGAGCGCACCTAGCCACGCTCATCCAACGTGAGCTCACCATACCGGTGTCTAGAACAATCCTGTGGTCAGATTCCACGACGGTACTCGCCTCGGACTCATGCAAGTACAAAGTCTTCGTGGGAGTCAGAGTCACCGAGATTCAAGACTTAACCGAAGAGTTAACCGGAGAAACAGAGTGGCGCTACGTTGATACAAAACAGAACCCAGCTGACGTCATCACCCGGGGGATGCCCCTGGATGACCTCACCCGTCGCAATGTCTACAGTGACGGCCCAGCATTCCTAAAGCTCCCGGAAGGAGAGTGGCCCACGCCTATCCCGAGGAAAGCCAGTCAGGAGGAGGCTGAGAATAAGAAGCCTGTGTTCTGTGGATTGAGCACTGTTATCTACCCAGTTACCCCCAACACACTCCTGATGGGGCGGCTAGATCCCGCGTTACCCCAGACAATGTACCGGCCTGAAGAAGCGAACGGCCGACGAATGTGGAGGTACAGCCAAGTATTAGCCGACAAGTTTTGGAACAGTTTCCTACTGCACTACCTACCGTCTCTACAGACCCGCCAGAAGTGGGTAAAGGAGAGAGACAATTTGACAGAAGGAACAGTCGTCATGATTATTGATCAATCACTGCCCAGAGCTATGTGGCCGGCCGGCCGCGTAAGCAAAGTGATCACCGGTGCCGACGGCAAGGTCCGAGCAGCTGAAGTGCTCGTCCAGGGTCGCACTTACACCCGTCCCGTGGCGAGGCTCATAGAACTGCCCCGACTCCCAGACACAATCGATGATGACCATGACCCTATAACCCTATGACTTTGTGAAGTTGACTGACCCCTACAGCAAACCCTTATGTGTAAGTAGACAACGCGATTAATCTGTCTCTGTTTAACTGATTAGGTCTGGGACCAATCAGGGGGTGGCTGTTGTGAAGGGCCAGATTAAACCGAATATATATATTTATTTATATATATATATTTAATTGTATTTGTATATTCTCTAATATTCCCTGATATCCCTTGTATATTCCTTGTACAATATGCATTGAATATCCATTCTAGCCTACTGAACATCCCATAATAGTCTCCATTCTACTATTGGTCGAGACCTTGGTGCCAGGCTGCCATACCCCTCAGACCCAGTTCAAACGTACCGCTCCACATGTACGAACAAGTCCTAGTTCCGCGTAGGAATCTGGCTACCGCACCACTAATGGGACTATTTGTTCATAGTGCGTATATATACTGTGCTACTAAAGTAGGACTTCCTTTTCAGTCCAGTTTCTTACCCTCCAATAGAGTCACAGACGTAAAGCCTCCCCGCGACGCCACGTGTGGGAGTAAGGCCAAGTTCGCCTACCATCGGTATTGAGACATCGTGTATATTAATATTTGAATAGTCATATTTGGCACTATATCGTCGAGTTGGACGTAGTCTATTAAGCTAATAATAGTCTGTTAATATATAGTGCTTCGTGCGGTGAGAATACTACCGTAGTCAGTACCCCATCGTTTCGGGCAGAGAACTGGCTGCTTATCCAGGGTGGTTGACCCCACGTGAAGCTGCACCCGAGGAGCCCCAGAGCCGACGAGCGAGTGGACCTGTATACCGGATTATTCTACCGACGACAGCCCGCCTTCCCAGGCACGGATTATGCTTTGTATACTTTGATTATTCCATGGATAAAGACCCCCGACACTGCCGTGTGTTGGAAACCCCCCCCCTGGAGAGGACGCAAGGTGAGGAGACGCTCTGCAAGACGAGGTCGCTTCACGTCTCTCCCCCGTGGACCGGAGAGAGCCGGCCCACAAAGAGTCCACCTGCTTTCATCTGTGGTCCAAGGATCGCCGGCGCATTGAACGGCACTACAGTGGGTTCACCTGGGATACCCTTGGCCGGATGAGGCAGCCGGATTCTACCCCCCCCCCCCCTCCTACTCCTGTCGGCTTACAAGCGACCGGATTAACCCCCCCTAGTGTGTCCAGTATATAATCATTAAAGTATCATTGCTGTTATTCCTTAAACTATTCCAGGTCGTATATGTACCACCTGCGCCTTCAGAGATTGGACATTCTCTATTGATATACCGACGAATACTCTTGCCATAAAAGTGCATACTAATTCCATTCATAAATGTGATTGATTTGATTAAGTGCTTGCTCTACACACCATCGCTGTGTAGAAATAAAGACCTATTTCTAATTCGTACATTTGTGTTGGATCCGTTTCATCTACGTGACAGTGTTCATCATAATATATTTATGCCGTGTACTGGGTGGCCGAATATTAAGTACAAAGGTAGTGGTAGTAAGTATCATATCTAGTAATACAGTCAGGGAATTGTACCCCTCAGTTACACAACCCTTTATCACAACAAAAAATGGCAAGTACACTCTTGCTACAGAGGAACGCTGTTTTTCATAACGAGAGAATACAGAATCCTCGATTAGTATCGGCGACAGGCCTTGCTAAGCACACACGAAAAGCGACCAAACAATCTTTTCTTTTGGAAAATATAGTTTCTCAAGCGGTTAGCACAACCCCAGCAACTAAGCTAAGGGTTACATCATATCCCCACAAACACAGTGACACAATATATTGTAAACAACATGTCTGAGAGGAGGGTGGGGAAGCCCCAGGGAACCGGGGGGATCACCCCTCCTACCTTACTCTTGATACGGCCCAGTTGAACAGGTAACCCTGTTAATATGTGAACACACTGTTCATTGTCATTACAGGCTGAGAAAATAATTCATTCTTCACTCATATGTCACTAAGCATAGCTTTATAGGTTAATTAACCCCCTTAGTTGTGAGTTCACGGTACCTGAACACACATGATGTTCTCAACACAACTAACCAGATCATTTTACACATGTAAAACAACAACCCGATTTGTATGGAGAGAGAAGCTATACCAGTGACAAGACAATTCACACACAACACGTGTCGTATCCTAAATGTATTGCAGCAACACCCGTTTTGGAAAACATTGTTATTACAAAACATTTAGAAGGGAAGGAAGAAGAAGTGTTTAAGGTCCGGTCGGGACCTTCCTACCGTGAGCACAGGCCAAGCAAACTGCAATCTGGCTAACGGGGCACCGACGTTAAACACAGCATTCCTGTGTTGACGACGAGGGCAGCGTCGCTGCGCCACCCAGCCGCTACGGTTCTCCATGTTGACGCCGTCCTCGCCGGCCGGGCTCCCGGTAGGTTCGACTAACATCCTCTGTCAAAGATGACGTCGTAGTCAGAGTGTTTAAGGCATGTTATAGTCACAGAAAACGTTCAACAGTGTAGCATTAAGCTAACAGCCGTTCGGCTGATAGCAACAAGCTAACGTACACCAGCCTGGTAAACACAGCGAGCTAACGCCGCAGCTAACAGCTGACTGGCTAACACAGTAGTCCACAACTAGCATGCAAGCTAAGCAGCTATCACCTGAACAGCATACAATGACATAACAAGCCACACTTCAGACAGGCCGCTGTCCCAATCCCTCCCCTAATAGGGAAAAGAAAAAGAAATGTCAGAACACAGTTGTCAACGGTGTTTCCAGACATACACAGGGCCCATTGAGCATGGAAATTCCGATAAAGAAGATCCTATGCCCACATTTCCTCGTTAGGGTATACTTCCATTTGTATATGAAAGATGGGGCCTGCACGGGACAGAGAAGCATCCGCTCTAGAATCCCGGGATCACCAGGACCTAGCGCGGCCCACTAGATTAGCCATCATGGGCGTCAGACCAAGATCCCCCGACCGCCGTTTAAGCCGAGCAGAGAACCCTAGCCTGGAGTCGGCGTTTCGTAAATTGTTAGCTAACCCCCACAGCATCACAACAACCAGAGCTTGCAAGCAAAACAGTACGTACCCAACCTGGAAACAACCGCTTCTCACAACAGTCGGTGCGTCCTACAGTCCAGTTGTGTTGCATCCAGCCGCAGCAAGGAGGATTGTAGTTGGGAAGCATGTCAGTGGCGTGAGCTCCTAATACGAAAAAGCCGTTGAAGGTCGGAATGATCCAGACACTCCTGTAACGAAGACAATATCGCCGTATTTTCTCGAAAATAGTGAGAGAGAAAATAAAGATATGATGTCAACGTATCTCCTTGTTCTTCCTTTCCTCAGACTAATATTTTTCTCCACGTCAAGTGGGCATGTGAGCAGCACTTAGCTTGTGATGAAATTTGCGAAGGAGATGAGTGTGTGGCCCCACCCCTGCCTATGTAGGTAAGCGGATGGGGGTGTGGCGAGATATATGCAGACAGGTGCTGAGCAAGCCATAACGCTACAGAACTGCATGTGATTTGCGCCCACTATGTGCTCTGTCTTAAGGACCTATTCACTAAAGATATTACGCAATTGATATACTGGCACAAACACGCCCATATGGTGTTGCAGCTGAGTGCAATTTGCTCCAGATGTCTGGCAGTGCAGTTGGCTCGCGGAGCATCTGAGTGCAATTTGCTCCTGATATGGTAAAATAGTATAAATACTGCCCATGCAACAGTATGCACGTCCTAGGACAATGGCAGACAGAAAACAAAAGCTTCGATTCTCTGATTGCGAATTGGAAGTCCTGACGGACAAGGTCCAAAAGTATGTATCACAACTAAATGCAAAAAACATCACATTTACAGCGAAAAACCATATTTGGGATTTAATACCCCAATCTGTTGGTCTGTTGGTGTTTCCAAACGTGGAAGTATGGATTGCAAACGGAGGTGGAATTATTTGAAAAGAAACCTATGTAAACCTGAAATGAGGGAAAGTGAATCAATAGCTCTTAGTTTCTATAGATAGACATAACAGTATTTTTCACCAGTTGTATTTTGTTTATTTCGTAATGTATAGAGCTTTCTTAACACTTTGCCCGCCGGGCAGTTTGCCCATCTCATGCCCCTCTCTGCCAGCACTATAACCCTATGGAGTGGCTCACCTTTTTTGCAGGGCTATAACTTTTTAAATTGTATTGCTATATTGACATTACTATGGCCCATTCAACATCGATTATCTATCGTTGGGAACGTTATATTTTTTCATTCATACAAAAATACCTTCTAGAATATAAGTATGTTTTTATCGTTTTCTGCAGTAATTCCTAGAACGTGAGTTATAGGCCTAAACGCATATATAGATTATCGATTGGCGTGTCTTCCCTATACACGCTATATTAAGAAATTCAAATGTACATGATCGGTATAGTTATGCTTCATCATGCATGAAGGAAAGGGGGGGGGTCGTTTATAATTCCTTGATCGTCACTAACTGCTTTATGTAGTATGGGTTGATTTATTGACCAGATGGTTTGTAAATAAAGAAATGGACAATCAAGCTGAAAGTAACGTTAGTTGCCTCTTACCGTTCGACGACGAGACTGGAGGAAAAAGATCCGACTTATTAGACGTCGAACTCCTAGATCCATTTCCGGTTTGTATGGCGCAATAAACGCCCAAATCATATCGATTATTGAGTTATGGCAGCGATCCATATGCACAGCAGTGTTTGTCTGGAGTACCCTAACGAGATGTGACTGCCGGACGGATTTCCCAGATGCACCGATTGCCACTTCCGGTTTGACTTGAATGTAACTCGCCAGATTATCCACCAGGCGGCGGTATTCAGGCGTTACAATATTGTGCAGGGTCCCATTGGATCACCAGAGGCTGGGTGGCTGAATTATGAATTCCATGGCGAAAAAATTTAATATGATCTCAATAACGCTGTACAGCGAGGTCTGGCGGTCAACGCATGGTGGGCAATATCGCTTTAAAGCGTTTTTGGCGGGGAATGTGTTAATTTGTATTTTCATGTTAGTTGTTTTTGTCACTATCTTTTGTCATTGCATTTGTTTGTCATGTCATCCCAAAATAAATTTGTTTGAGCAGACCTGTCCATGGTGCTGAATCTTTAGGCCGAAGTTAGGCACTGTGCCAGTGAAAATATTTTCAGATTTTAAAGTTTTAAGTTGTATTTAATGTTTAGTTAAGAGAATAGAACCCGCATTCTCATATACTCCAGAATAAACTTTCGTTGATGAAAAAGTAAACAAATAATTAACTGTATTATACATTTGTTAATGATGAATAGGCGTCACTTTAGATTAGGGCACACAATAGCATCTGCAAATGATTTATAGATGTTTTATGAATGTCTTAACAAATCATTTGTTGAACATGAAAAATAAATGGAGATACAGTATAGTCGTTTTTTCATATACATTTTTCAAAGCATCTACAAATGTGTTACTACACATTAAACAACATTATTTAATGATGAACAAATCAAGTACAAACAATGTTGATAATGAGTTATAAATAATGTAGAACTAATCTGTAAATGTTATACAAATATAGTTATAAATGATTTAATAATAATTTATGAATGTATATAAATGGTTTGTTCATGAATAGTTCATTATCCACTAATGCGTTATAAATACTTTGCAAATGTTATACAAATATAGTTATAAACGATTTAATAATCATTTATGAATGTATATAAATGGTTTGTTCATGATTAGTTCATTATCTACAAATACCTTATAAATGTATTATAACAGGGTGTTATTATAAAGTGCTACCTAAACGTTTCATTAACCGCCTTTCCAGCATCTACTCCTCATGGACCTGACGAATAAATTATTCTGGAGCATGAGTGTGCGAGTTCTATTCTCTTTATTGTGATTATTACCTAACCTTCGCCTGGCTAGAATCACTGCTGCCATGATCACTGGAGACGCTGGCCATGACACCCCTTATAAATGTGCTTAGTTACCACCAACTCTCTGAAGACGTAAATAGCATCACTTTAACTACGTGTGGCAATTAGCGCCGATCTTTGTGAATTGGAGTGTTTTTGCAATGAGGCTCATTTGCATAGAAAGGGGCACATTTGGGCAGCTGGGTAGTGCAGCAGACTAAGCGCCTGCCTACCACCGCAGAGACACTGGTATCGAATCCAGCTGTCAGCGGTACCTCCGGCTTGGTCGGTTGTCCATACTAACCAATTGGCAGTGTTAGCGGGTGGGAAGCCGGCGGGGTGTGTATCCTGGTCGTTGTAAACAGCGACTCCTACAGGTCGGTCGGGGCGCCTGCTCAGCGAGGGAGGGAACTGGGGGAAGTAGTGTGAGCCTCCCACACGTTACGCTCCCCCAGGGAGAGTCCTCGCTGTCAGGTGAAAAGAAGCGGCTGGCTGACTCTGCATGTATCGGAGGGGACATGTGATAGTATCTATCAACCCTCCCTAGACCGGCAAGTGGGGGCAAGGGGAGGGGGGAATTGGCATAACGACTAGAAATTTGGATGGGAGAAAAATACAGAAAAAAGGAGGAGAAAAAGTAGATCAAAAAAAGAAAGGGGCACATTTTCCGACCCTGTCCGCTCACCATGTTGGTTGTTGGTTAATTATTTGTTGGAGAAATGCCTGTCAAAATGGCGTAAATGGTTTTATACATATAAAAAGTAAAATGGTTTACATGAATTTGTATGTAATCCTATTGTATGTTTGTTTGATTGATTGATTGAAAACTTTATTAACAGATTGCAGAATGGGTACAATACAGTACAGCTCAATACACACAATTGTTAAAGGGAATGCAGACCAGAGAAATACTTTCGTCTTGTTTACATCAGGGTCCCCCATTTTCAATTCATAATGACATTAATGACATACGCAACATACAGATATATATCAAGACATTTCTGACATACATGACATACTGTTACATTTGTGACATACAAGATATGCAAATATACAGTACTGTTAAACAGATATCCTAACAGAACATATATACATATGAAGGGGAGGAAACTGTACATTATGAGGGGGTGGGTGGGGGGGGGTTTTGGACATTTACGGGGGCCATACAGATATACAGATATATCATGACATTTATGACAATACATGACATACAGGCAGGGGTGTAAAGTACTTGAGTAATTGTACTTCGTACTGTTTTTGGGGATTTGTATTATTAGGTTTGTATACTTTTACTTTTACTCAATTACATTTGAGAGAAAAAAAACATACTTTTTACTCCTTACATTTAAAATGCAGACATACAAAGTACAAAGTACAAATCTCGCAGGACCAACCATTTTAATTAGTATATTTGTTTCTCTGGCCGAACTAATGTTAACGTTATTAATCCTGCGGCCGCACTTTATTTAAAAACAGCCAATCAAATCCCCATCAATGGAAAATTAACCCGCCCATACCCATGCTGATTGGTCCTTGTGCAAGACTAGAAAGCGGGTATCTTTGTAGATCTTTTAGTACTTAAGTACATTTAAAAGTAGAAACTTTTTTATTTTTACTCAAGTGTGTTTTTATCCAGATACTCTGACTTTTACTTGAGTATGATTTTGAGACGGTACCTACAGTATACTTTCACTTAAGCATAATCTCTGGGTACTTTTTACACCCCTGCCTACAGGTATACAGTACTGTTACATTTGTGACATACAAGATATGCAAATATACAGTACTGTTAAACAGAGATCCTAACAGATAATATATACATACGAGGGGGAGGAAACTGTACATTAGGAGGGGGTGGGTGGGTGGGAGGGGGGGTTTGGAGATTTACGGGGGCCAGTTTAGAATGGCAGCCTCCCGTAGGTGCTCTTTGAGAGCGGTTTTGAAAGTGGGTAGGGATTCAAATTTTTTTACGGCTGTGGGTAGGGCATTCCACATTGATGTGGCATAATTGCGAAACGTGTTTAGGCCCTTGTTTGTGCCGAATCTGGGTTGAACATGATTTGTGGAACTCCCTCTGGTGTTGTTGTGGTCGTGGTATTCACTGACCTTTGGGAAGTATTCCGACATGTACATGGGTACCTTAGTGGTGTAGTGTATCTTGTAGACCAGGCCCATTGCAAGTTGCTGTACTCTGTCGTCTACTCTAAGCCATCTTAGGTTGTCAAAATGGGCAGGGGTGAGGTGGGTTTTAGGAGTAAGGTCAAGCAGTAGTCTGACCAGTTTGTTTTGTGATGTTTGTAATCTTGTTTTTAGTGCCTTTGAGGTGCCTTGGTACCATGCGGTGCAAGCATAGTCGTAGTACCCTTGAATGAGTGCTCCTGTTAGGCTGCGGTTAGACTTTCGTTTCATTTTCGTTTCATTGTCAGATGAGTTTTCGCCGCAACGTAGCAGCCTCGAGTCACACTTTCGTTTTTGTCACCTGAGCACAGTGATGTAGTACACTGCCAAAGCAGTAGGTGGCAGTAGGTGGCGAACATGAAGGCAATTTCAACCAATCAGAACTTGAATGTGCCAATACACTTCCTGCAAAGAATATGTCAACAAGGCGGGCGCCTATGGGCGCCACCATCTTGCCTATTTACCCAATGCAGCAATTCTTTTTCAGCAAAGCCTAATAAAAGTGCAATAAACAAAACGGATACATTCACTGTGTGTTCTGCCTGTCATTTGTTGATGAAACAAAACTAACATCAACACAAGTGACCACCAAGAGCGGATAGTTTAGTCTAAAAAAAGATCGGTAGCTACATTGTTAGCTGCATGCTAACGTCAATGGAATATGCCATTATAACTGTATAGCATTGTGGCTAGAAGCTAACGTTAGCTCACGCTAGTTAGCCAGCACCAAACTGATGATATCGGGAGCTATCAGTAGTTAGATAACATTAGAGACAACGCTGTGTGTATTAAACAAAGGTGAATAGATGACTGGGCCATTTTGTTTAATGCTTGTTAAGTTGAAAGAGGAGCTTTGAGCTAACAGGGTCTGATAGCTAACGCTAGCTCATGTTAGCCAGTGGCAGTGCTCAACCAATCGTTAATGCTAGCAGAATGAATGGATGTAAACTTTATTTAACATATTGCATAATGGGTACAATACAATACGGCTCAATACAAACAATTGTTAAGGGAATGCAGACTGTTGTAGCTTGGACTGGGGTGCTTATAACAATAACTTGACAACACATGGTAGCTGCAGCTATTTGGGACACGGAGCTCTGTCCCAAACACACACACACACCCACACACACACACTCTGTTGTCACCGGAAGGGCACGCAGATGGTATCTACTGCGCATGGGCGTTTTCGCAACAACGGCTCCGTGAAGGCTACACGACTGTTGTCGGCGAGTTTTGGCGCTGCTCAAAAACGGAAAACACAATTTAGCATTTCAGTAGGGGCCACAACGTATCCGCCAAAAAACGCATTTCTGTGTAAAAGGGACATGAAACGTATTCAAAAACGTATAAAAACGAGCACAAAAACAGACAGTGTAACAAGCGCCTTAGAGTCTTCAGGGTATTCTTGTTTACCAGAGAGGAGATCGGGTACAAGAATCTTGTTCGTTGGTTGACTTTTTTTATTACATTGGATGCCATTTTGTCACAGGAGAAATTTACCTCTAGGATTTACCTCTATGTCATTTCATCTTTCCTTGTGACAATATTGTCACCCACTGTAACAGAAAAGCCATTGGTTTTGCTAAGTTTGTTATTTGATCCGAAGAGAATGGACTCTGTTTTACCCAGGTGTAATGATAGTTTGTTATCAGCGAGCCAGGTGCAGATTCTTTACCTGATCTCGCTTTAGATTGATGATGGCAGACATCTCTACTACAACCGATATCTCCGGGTAATGCCGGGGATCAGACTATACAATATTTTGTCTTTCACAATAGTCACCATGTCCGATTTTTTCATTCATTTATTTCAAACCTTTATTTATACTTGAAAGGCAATTGAGGTTTGCCTAATTTACAGTCACGTCGAGTGTACATAGAGAACCAAGCATGAAAGCATACAAAATCACACAGCATACAAAATCCTAACAATAAGACAACAAAGTGAGGCAAAAAGCAAGGATAACAAATCAATTAAAACACGTACAACTTAGGGCGGCCGGGTGGCGCAGCGGACTAAGTGTCTGCCCACCACCACAGAGATAGTGGGATCGAATCCAGCTGTGGTGCTTCCAGGTTGGCAGACTGTCCATACTAACACAATTGGCAGTGTTAGAGGGTGGGAAACCCAGCGAGGGTGGGTCCTGGTCGTTGTAAACAGCGACTCCTACAGTTCGGTCGGGGCGCCTGCACAGTGAGGGAAAGACCTGGGGGAGGTAGTGTGATCCTTCCACACGTTACACTCTCCCAGTGAGAGTCCGCGCTGCCAGGTGAAAAGAAGCGGTTGATTGGCTACACATGTGTCGGAGGAAGCATGTGATAGCCTCCACTCTCCCAGACCGACTGTAGGGGGTAGGTGCGCAACGACCAGGAAGAGGATTGGGAATTGGCATAACGACTAACATTGGGATGGGAGAAAAAACGGAATAAAGGAGGGGAAAAAAGATTTAAAAAAATAAAAAATATAAATCACGTACAACTTGATTGACAAAGGTTGAAGATAAAGGTTTTAAACTCTGCAACAGAGGGGAGAATCTCCAGCTTTATGGACTGTTGGAGTTCATTCCATGAGCTAAGGGCATCATAGCAAAATGCAGATTTACCCTGTTCCAAGCAAACTTGAGGGGTAGCTTACGAAGGGCCTTACAAATTAACAACCAGTGTTTGTTGTGCCTCTCCGTCAGAGAGGTCCAACAAACCTTCTCATAACACATCACATAACCAGTGATGAACCTGAGGGCAGAGTGATAGACAGAGTCCAAGGATTTAAGAGTTGGGGCCGCAGCATGCCTATAAATTACATCACCATAATCCAAGATTGATAAGGAACTGCTACGACAAGATGAGGTTATCATACAGTAGCATCATAAACTCTTGCTGTGTCTTGTCCGGGAGACAGGGTGCACTACATGTTTGTCCCTGACAGACCTCCGTGAGAAAAAAAGCAAAACATTCTAATATGCTACACCTTTTTTGGTCAGGGTGTTGTGGGGTGTCCCAGACGCCACATTGCTGTTCTTCTTGCCTGCTCCCGACGTTCATAATTGGGAATGGAAATGTGTCGGCCATGACAAAATCGTGTCAAAATCCAGGCTGAATTAGTGTAGTCTTTCTTTTTGTATTTTGGGTGACCTGCCCCTTTAACCGTTGGTGGAGGATACTGTATTATGTCATGCTAAAACAGGCCACTGTGTTGTTTTTTCTAGATGCAAAGTACTTCAAAGACTCTCACTCACTCACTCACTCACTCACTCACTCACTCACTCACTCACTCACTCACTCACTCACTCACTCACTCACTCACTCACTCACTCACTCACTCACTCACTCACTGTTAACCAGTTTGCCCCTTGTGGTAGTTCACAGGCATGGCACTTTGTAAGCTTTTAGAGCTGACAGTGAAGCCCCATAAAAAACAACTGTAAATATAATTATGTACAGCATTATTGTACATGCTATCATACAGAGTTATATGGGTAGACTATAGTTTGAGGTAGGTAGTTATGATTACAGTGTAAGGCAGTTGTAGGCAGTGAAGGCACAAGGCAGTAGGCAGGTATAAGTATAAGCAAAGAATGAATTAATACATTCATATACTGTAGCGCTTTTCTAGACACTGAAAGTGCTGGAAATTGCCTCCTCGACTACCGATGTGTAGCACACAACCTTGGGCTACGCCGTGGGCTCAATGGCCGCCATTCACTGCCAGGCACCCAGCACACAACATGCATACACAATGGCTGTAAGGGTCAGGAGACAAGGATTAATATCAGCAAATTAGGGGGAGGGATGATTAGGTGTTTATGTCAGAGATCTGATTGGGAACTTGGCCAGGAACCCTAGTGAGTTCGGGGGAACCCCCTATTCTTTACTACATGCCCTGGGTTCTTCACAAGTACTACATTTGTTTTCTATTCATTCCGAACAAACTGCTGTTGCTGCTGTTGACGTAAAAGGTATCACTTCCTGTGTGATTATTTCCCTGGGAATATCCTACCAGACGCCAATGTTGAGGTAAATACATTCAGAAACTGGCTCTACTGTAGGTAGAATCATTGTGCTATATCAGTTGGTGATAGAGTGACATAATACAAATGTATTTATATGAAAACTATTGAGATTATTGCTTAGGGGAACTATTCTCAATTTCAGAATGCATACATGTTATTCCTCTGGTCTAAGACAGTACAACAATATTAGTACAATGAGCAACTCTCCCAAAGCTAAGTGCTAAAACTCAAATTTGTGATGTCATCAAGATACAAGATACAAGAGTTTTATTTGTCACGACATACAGGTATACAGTGAAATGCGGGGGGTCTCGCCCACAACGATGTGCATAATACAAGTAATAATAATAAGAGTCCAACCAATAGAGCGACATAGTGCAATAAAATAAACAAGTAAACAAAGTAGGCATATCGGTATCTGTACATGAGCTATTTACAGAGCATGGTAAGACATGCTAGGTCCTGTGGCAGTGCAGTACACTGTTAACTACGGATGAGGCATTGGGTCTTTATGTACACTACTATACAATGCTATATTCTACAATCTCAAGCTATACTATTCTTAAAGTGACCTTTCCTTCTGTAAAGTGTCCATAGTGTGTGTGTGCTCATGTTAAAGTGGCTGCTAGTGTGTGAGCGTGTACAGTGTGTGTGTTGTGTGTGTGCTCATGTGTGCTTGTGCGTGGAGAGTTCAGTGTTCAAGGCTCTGATGGCCTGGGGGAAGAAGCTGAGCCTAAGTCTCTCTGTCCTCGTTACTGGTGCTCGCAGGCATTTGCCTGACCGCAGCAGCATGAACAGGCTGTTGTTGGGGTGGTGAGGGTATTTCATTATCCTGCAGGCTCTGGATTTGCACCTCTTGTTGTATAGGACCTGCAGGGTTGGTAGTGCAATACCCGTGGTACGCTCGGCTGTGCGCACCACTCTCTGTAGGCCTTCTTGTCCTGTGCCGTGCTGTTGCAATACCAGGCAGTGATGTTTCCAGTCAAGATGCTCTCTACAGCTCTACAGCAGAGTAGAAGGACTGGAGTATCTTCCCAGATACTCTGAACTTCCTTAACTGTCTCAGGTGGTAGAGGCGCTGCTTCGCCTTTTTTACAACTGAGTCTATGTGTGTTGTCCATGTCAGGTCCTCTGAGATGTGGACCCCCAGGTACTTGAAGCTGCTCACCCTGTCCACGGTACCCCCGTTTATCCTCAGTGGTGTGTGTGTCTCCTGCTGTCTCCTCCTAAAATCCACGATCAGCTCCTTGGTTTTACCAATGTTCAGGAGCAGGCTGTTGTCCTGGCACCAGCGTTCCAGTACCTCAACCTCCTCCCGGTAGGCCTTCTCGTCATTGTCCGAGATCAGCCCCACCACCACTGTGTCGTCCGCAAACTGCACTATGGAGTTGGAGCTGAACTTGGCCACACAGTTGTGTGTGTATAGTGAGTACAGCAGGGGGCTCAGAACACAGCCCTGGGGGGACCCGATGCTCAGGGTGATGGTGTTGGAGGTCTGACCCCCCACCCTGACCGCCTGGGGCCTTTCGCTCAGAAAGTCCAGTATCCAGGCGCTCAGAGCGGAGCTCAGACCCAGCTCGATCAGCTTGTCCACCAGTCTGGTGGGGACTATGGTGTTGAACGCTGATCTGTAGTCAATGAACAACAGTCTCACATAGCCCCCCTTCTGTCGGTCCAGGTGAGAGAGGGTGCTGTGCAGTACTTGGGAGACCGCATCATCAGTGGACCTGTTTGGCCTGTATGCAAATTGCATAGGGTCCATATCACTGGGGAGGGAGGCACAAATGTGATCCTTGACCAGCCTCTCGAAACATTTCATGGCCACAGAGGTGAGTGCCACCGGTCTGTAGTCATTGAGACCTGTTGGGGAGGGTTTCTTTGGTACAGGGATGATGGTAGACATCTTGAAGCAGGCAGGGACCACTGACTCCGCCAGGGATCGATTAAATATGGCGGTGAACACAGGGGCTAGCTGGTTAGCACAGGACTTAAGTATGTGTCCTGTTATTCCATCTGGGCCAGCAGCTTTTCTGGTGTTCACCTGCATAAATGCTCTTCTCACACTGTGTACCGACAACGAGAGAGCGTCCCCGCCCCCCCACGGTTGCCCCACCCCCCCCCCCCCCACTCCACAACAGACGGCGCACCAGTGACGTCACTAGCCGTTGAGCTGAGTAGGGGGTATCTGCAGAGCCGCAGAGCCAGGCTGGATGGGTTGGAGGCGGGGCTTCGTGGTCTGGACAAGTATTAGTGGTCTGGACAAGTATTGCGGATGAGGGGGGGGGGGGGGGGGGGGGGGGGGGGCTCTCTCGCTATGTGTTGGAGTGCGCAATGTGTGCGCATGCGTGTGGACTGGAGCACGTGAGAGTATAAAGAGTCCATTTTTTGAAACCAAAGTCCAATCTTTCGCCGTCGACTAAAGACTCACTACTTCAACCAGTATCTAAATAAAAAAAATCTAACCCTAACTAACCCTAACTAGCGTCCTGAAGCGTGGCCTCTGATTGGTCTGTAAATTTTTTTGTCTCACGTGATCTTTGTTTGTAAACAGGATAGAGGAAGATGGCGTCATGATCGGACGTGCTGGTATCCCCCGCCAACGGCGGAGCCGGTACAGCCTTGTAGCCGGCTCTGAACGGGGTGTAGCAGTGGTCGAGAGTATTCCCTCCTCTGGTGGAGCAGGCGAAGAAGGATGGCATCACTTTTTTCAGATTTGCCTGATTGAAATCTCCAGCTACGATCATGGCTGCGTCCGGGTGCTTGATCTGGTGTTTGTTGAGATTCTCCGCCAGTTCCGCCAGGGCCCTGACGGTGTTTGCTTGGGGAGGGGTGTATACTGCAGTCATGATGACCGCTGTAAACTCTCGGGAAGGTGGAAAGGGCGACATAGAATGGAGAGATGTTCCATGTCCGGGGAGCATGAACGGGAGAGTACCTTTACCTCCTTGGGGCTAACCCAACCGTTGTTGGTAATGAGGCAGACCCCCCCGTCGACACTCTTACCGGAGGCTTCCGTGCGATCCGCTCGGAAGACGGTGAAGGAGTCCGAGGGAGAGACGCTGTGATCCGGAGTCGCTGGCTTCAGCCATGTCTCCGTAAAGCACAAGATGTTGACGTCTCTTACTTCTCGTTGGAATCGGACCCTCGCTCTCAGATCGTCCATCGCCAGAAAGATTGATGGAATTGCCGGGCGGTAAGCAGATATAAAGTAATTATAAAGTCTGAAGCTGGTCCATAGACAATGATATGGGAAATATATGAGATGACACTGAGAGTACCAAGGGGAATGTTCTAAGTTATTAGGTACATTTTCAGTTTCAGAACTGAGAACGAAGGTTATCCGATAACCCTAGTTATATGAATATGGCGAGCGCTCTGCTCTACTGGAACTGTCCCTTTAATCATATGCTATCATGAAAACTTTCAACCACATGCACGCACCTACACCTGCCTGACCACGCCCACATCCACTCACATATAAGCGGGGTCATGGCCATACTACCAGCTCCTTCCCCAGTCTTTCACCACCAAAATTGAAGACACATGGGGTCCTCAGTGAGTCAGAGCAGAGCGCTCGCCATATTCATATAACTAGGGTTATAGGATAACCTTCATTATATTTCATATGGCTTTACGCTCTGCTCTATTGGAACACAAGAGCAGAGCAGAGCGGAGAGCCCGACAGATGTACCCGCTGAGGTCCCCTACAACCATCAGAATACCGGGGAGGATCTGGGCCCCCCCGCCCCCCCTAGTGAGGGACGGGAGGGAGACCGGACCTGACTGTGCGAAGAGGGAACAGTACCTCAACGCACAGGGTGAGCCGACTGTGGGACTTACCTTTGTTTAGAAGGGCCCGCGACTACTCTGTCACGCATCCCGCACGCCACCAGGGAACGGACGTGAAGCAAAAAACCCACGTCACAGCCCCCAACATCGCGGTCTCGGGGTCAAAAAGCCCCGACCCGTGACAAGGCCGTAGCAGCGGGGCGCGGCGGAGGCCCCAGCCCCAGGCCACATCCCGGGGGCCAAGACCCCCTGAAAAAAGGACCTGGCGAGGTCAATGAGGCCGCGGCATCGAGACCCCACCAGACCGTCACTGGTGACACCACCCCCCACATCGCCAGCATATCGGACAGGGCCTACAATAGGCGAAGGTCCTTCTCAACCTGGCACGCCGCTCCGAAGCGCTCCAAGAAGGCTTCCCCCCCACAATGTCGTGGGGCCAGCTGGCGCACCGGGGAGACAACCCTCCAAGGAGGTTGATCCCTCAATCCAGGCCGACAGGTCTTAACAAGAGCAGAACTTGACCTGCGCCCGGAGCACTGCGGACTAGAGGGGTGCCTAAGGGGCTAACTGTAAGAACAGTAGCCCGGCGGAAAGGGTGTTTGGTATGCCGTGCACCATGTCACAATCTCATGGGGTCATGAACCTCGCGGAGTCGGAGTTAGCCAACTCCGCCAGCAAACAGATTTCACCACGAACCCTGACCCTGCCAATTTATTAATCCCGCGGGGTCGAGGTTCAGAGAAAGAGTTTGATACAATTGGCAGACGTCATGAAACATGCAGGGGCATACTCTCGGGCAGCCGGGGTCAGACCTGGGCTCAACCGGAGAGTCGACTCTGCTACCAACACACCGGAGAGACAACCACCCCCCTATGTTTATTAACAGAAAATGGTTGCTCCCTTAACCCATTAAGAAACCCCGGAAACATAACTGCGCGTATACACAGGCTATACAATGCAGTTCAAGGTGTTTCAGGTTTAAAAAGGGTTAACCCAGGCCAACAGGTCAACGAGGGCAAGGCCCGACCTGGGCCTGGAAGACCGGGACCTACACAGGGATGCATAGAGGAGTTGACAGAAGCAGCCTCCCCGACAGCCCCCTCCCATCCCCGGTTTAGCAGGGAGGGAGGAGTGAAACGAATGGAGAAGGACCAACCCACCTAACATTGTGCAAAAAGGTACAACATAGTATTGACCAATGCACACCACTGTTAAGGGCAACTCGTGGTGGCATCTATATGACACACACATTCATGACATCAACCCCTGTGACGTCCGGCCCGCCATGGCATTTTCCCCCCGGAAAAGCTCAGGGTCCTTCGGGGTACCAGAACTTGTCTGCGCCCCGGCAGACAACGGGTTAAACTGATCCGGTCCGGCACGACCAGGACAAGTCCTGTGCCCTTGTCACGCCGCTGCCCCCAGTCCTAAGAGGGGGGTAGGTACGCGTGTCGATCCAAAACATCACAGGGGGCGCCACCAAGACGGTCAGTACGTGAACGCACCGCTCC
>NC_140175.1:79125538-79215615 GCF_963971535.1 Notolepis coatsorum
GATACAGTATAGTCGTTTTTTCATATACATTTTTCAAAGCATCTACAAATGTGTTACTACACATTAAACAACATTATTTAATGATGAACAAATCAAGTACAAACAATGTTGATAATGAGTTATAAATAATGTAGAACTAATCTGTAAATGTTATACAAATATAGTTATAAATGATTTAATAATAATTTATGAATGTATATAAATGGTTTGTTCATGAATAGTTCATTATCCACTAATGCGTTATAAATACTTTGCAAATGTTATACAAATATAGTTATAAACGATTTAATAATCATTTATGAATGTATATAAATGGTTTGTTCATGATTAGTTCATTATCTACAAATACCTTATAAATGTATTATAACAGGGTGTTATTATAAAGTGCTACCTAAACGTTTCATTAACCGCCTTTCCAGCATCTACTCCTCATGGACCTGACGAATAAATTATTCTGGAGCATGAGTGTGCGAGTTCTATTCTCTTTATTGTGATTATTACCTAACCTTCGCCTGGCTAGAATCACTGCTGCCATGATCACTGGAGACGCTGGCCATGACACCCCTTATAAATGTGCTTAGTTACCACCAACTCTCTGAAGACGTAAATAGCATCACTTTAACTACGTGTGGCAATTAGCGCCGATCTTTGTGAATTGGAGTGTTTTTGCAATGAGGCTCATTTGCATAGAAAGGGGCACATTTGGGCAGCTGGGTAGTGCAGCAGACTAAGCGCCTGCCTACCACCGCAGAGACACTGGTATCGAATCCAGCTGTCAGCGGTACCTCCGGCTTGGTCGGTTGTCCATACTAACCAATTGGCAGTGTTAGCGGGTGGGAAGCCGGCGGGGTGTGTATCCTGGTCGTTGTAAACAGCGACTCCTACAGGTCGGTCGGGGCGCCTGCTCAGCGAGGGAGGGAACTGGGGGAAGTAGTGTGAGCCTCCCACACGTTACGCTCCCCCAGGGAGAGTCCTCGCTGTCAGGTGAAAAGAAGCGGCTGGCTGACTCTGCATGTATCGGAGGGGACATGTGATAGTATCTATCAACCCTCCCTAGACCGGCAAGTGGGGGCAAGGGGAGGGGGGAATTGGCATAACGACTAGAAATTTGGATGGGAGAAAAATACAGAAAAAAGGAGGAGAAAAAGTAGATCAAAAAAAGAAAGGGGCACATTTTCCGACCCTGTCCGCTCACCATGTTGGTTGTTGGTTAATTATTTGTTGGAGAAATGCCTGTCAAAATGGCGTAAATGGTTTTATACATATAAAAAGTAAAATGGTTTACATGAATTTGTATGTAATCCTATTGTATGTTTGTTTGATTGATTGATTGAAAACTTTATTAACAGATTGCAGAATGGGCACAATACAGTACAGCTCAATACACACAATTGTTAAAGGGAATGCAGACCAGAGAAATACTTTCGTCTTGTTTACATCAGGGTCCCCCATTTTCAATTCATAATGACATTAATGACATACGCAACATACAGATATATATCAAGACATTTCTGACATACATGACATACTGTTACATTTGTGACATACAAGATATGCAAATATACAGTACTGTTAAACAGATATCCTAACAGAACATATATACATATGAAGGGGAGGAAACTGTACATTATGAGGGGGTGGGTGGGGGGGGGGTTTGGACATTTACGGGGGCCATACAGATATACAGATATATCATGACATTTATGACAATACATGACATACAGGCAGGGGTGTAAAGTACTTGAGTAATTGTACTTCGTACTGTTTTTGGGGATTTGTATTATTAGGTTTGTATACTTTTACTTTTACTCAATTACATTTGAGAGAAAAAAAACATACTTTTTACTCCTTACATTTAAAATGCAGACATACAAAGTACAAAGTACAAATCTCGCAGGACCAACCATTTTAATTAGTATATTTGTTTCTCTGGCCGAACTAATGTTAACGTTATTAATCCTGCGGCCGCACTTTATTTAAAAACAGCCAATCAAATCCCCATCAATGGAAAATTAACCCGCCCATACCCATGCTGATTGGTCCTTGTGCAAGACTAGAAAGCGGGTATCTTTGTAGATCTTTTAGTACTTAAGTACATTTAAAAGTAGAAACTTTTTTATTTTTACTCAAGTGTGTTTTTATCCAGATACTCTGACTTTTACTTGAGTATGATTTTGAGACGGTACCTACAGTATACTTTCACTTAAGCATAATCTCTGGGTACTTTTTACACCCCTGCCTACAGGTATACAGTACTGTTACATTTGTGACATACAAGATATGCAAATATACAGTACTGTTAAACAGAGATCCTAACAGATAATATATACATACGAGGGGGAGGAAACTGTACATTAGGAGGGGGTGGGTGGGTGGGAGGGGGGGTTTGGAGATTTACGGGGGCCAGTTTAGAATGGCAGCCTCCCGTAGGTGCTCTTTGAGAGCGGTTTTGAAAGTGGGTAGGGATTCAAATTTTTTTACGGCTGTGGGTAGGGCATTCCACATTGATGTGGCATAATTGCGAAACGTGTTTAGGCCCTTGTTTGTGCCGAATCTGGGTTGAACATGATTTGTGGAACTCCCTCTGGTGTTGTTGTGGTCGTGGTATTCACTGACCTTTGGGAAGTATTCCGACATGTACATGGGTACCTTAGTGGTGTAGTGTATCTTGTAGACCAGGCCCATTGCAAGTTGCTGTACTCTGTCGTCTACTCTAAGCCATCTTAGGTTGTCAAAATGGGCAGGGGTGAGGTGGGTTTTAGGAGTAAGGTCAAGCAGTAGTCTGACCAGTTTGTTTTGTGATGTTTGTAATCTTGTTTTTAGTGCCTTTGAGGTGCCTTGGTACCATGCGGTGCAAGCATAGTCGTAGTACCCTTGAATGAGTGCTCCTGTTAGGCTGCGGTTAGACTTTCGTTTCATTTTCGTTTCATTGTCAGATGAGTTTTCGCCGCAACGTAGCAGCCTCGAGTCACACTTTCGTTTTTGTCACCTGAGCACAGTGATGTAGTACACTGCCAAAGCAGTAGGTGGCAGTAGGTGGCGAACATGAAGGCAATTTCAACCAATCAGAACTTGAATGTGCCAATACACTTCCTGCAAAGAATATGTCAACAAGGCGGGCGCCTATGGGCGCCACCATCTTGCCTATTTACCCAATGCAGCAATTCTTTTTCAGCAAAGCCTAATAAAAGTGCAATAAACAAAACGGATACATTCACTGTGTGTTCTGCCTGTCATTTGTTGATGAAACAAAACTAACATCAACACAAGTGACCACCAAGAGCGGATAGTTTAGTCTAAAAAAAGATCGGTAGCTACATTGTTAGCTGCATGCTAACGTCAATGGAATATGCCATTATAACTGTATAGCATTGTGGCTAGAAGCTAACGTTAGCTCACGCTAGTTAGCCAGCACCAAACTGATGATATCGGGAGCTATCAGTAGTTAGATAACATTAGAGACAACGCTGTGTGTATTAAACAAAGGTGAATAGATGACTGGGCCATTTTGTTTAATGCTTGTTAAGTTGAAAGAGGAGCTTTGAGCTAACAGGGTCTGATAGCTAACGCTAGCTCATGTTAGCCAGTGGCAGTGCTCAACCAATCGTTAATGCTAGCAGAATGAATGGATGTAAACTTTATTTAACATATTGCATAATGGGTACAATACAATACGGCTCAATACAAACAATTGTTAAGGGAATGCAGACTGTTGTAGCTTGGACTGGGGTGCTTATAACAATAACTTGACAACACATGGTTGCTGCAGCTATTTGGGACACGGAGCTCTGTCCCAAACACACACACACACCCACACACACACACTCTGTTGTCACCGGAAGGGCACGCAGATGGTATCTACTGCGCATGGGCGTTTTCGCAACAACGGCTCCGTGAAGGCTACACGACTGTTGTCGGCGAGTTTTGGCGCTGCTCAAAAACGGAAAACACAATTTAGCATTTCAGTAGGGGCCACAACGTATCCGCCAAAAAACGCATTTCTGTGTAAAAGGGACATGAAACGTATTCAAAAACGTATAAAAACGAGCACAAAAACAGACAGTGTAACAAGCGCCTTAGAGTCTTCAGGGTATTCTTGTTTACCAGAGAGGAGATCGGGTACAAGAATCTTGTTCGTTGGTTGACTTTTTTTATTACATTGGATGCCATTTTGTCACAGGAGAAATTTACCTCTAGGATTTACCTCTATGTCATTTCATCTTTCCTTGTGACAATATTGTCACCCACTGTAACAGAAAAGCCATTGGTTTTGCTAAGTTTGTTATTTGATCCGAAGAGAATGGACTCTGTTTTACCCAGGTGTAATGATAGTTTGTTATCAGCGAGCCAGGTGCAGATTCTTTACCTGATCTCGCTTTAGATTGATGATGGCAGACATCTCTACTACAACCGATATCTCCGGGTAATGCCGGGGATCAGACTATACAATATTTTGTCTTTCACAATAGTCACCATGTCCGATTTTTTCATTCATTTATTTCAAACCTTTATTTATACTTGAAAGGCAATTGAGGTTTGCCTAATTTACAGTCACGTCGAGTGTACATAGAGAACCAAGCATGAAAGCATACAAAATCACACAGCATACAAAATCCTAACAATAAGACAACAAAGTGAGGCAAAAAGCAAGGATAACAAATCAATTAAAACACGTACAACTTAGGGCGGCCGGGTGGCGCAGCGGACTAAGTGTCTGCCCACCACCACAGAGATAGTGGGATCGAATCCAGCTGTGGTGCTTCCAGGTTGGCAGACTGTCCATACTAACACAATTGGCAGTGTTAGAGGGTGGGAAACCCAGCGAGGGTGGGTCCTGGTCGTTGTAAACAGCGACTCCTACAGTTCGGTCGGGGCGCCTGCACAGTGAGGGAAAGACCTGGGGGAGGTAGTGTGATCCTTCCACACGTTACACTCTCCCAGTGAGAGTCCGCGCTGCCAGGTGAAAAGAAGCGGTTGATTGGCTACACATGTGTTGGAGGAAGCATGTGATAGCCTCCACTCTCCCAGACCGACTGTAGGGGGTAGGTGCGCAACGACCAGGAAGAGGATTGGGAATTGGCATAACGACTAACATTGGGATGGGAGAAAAAACGGAATAAAGGAGGGGAAAAAAGATTAAAAAAAATAAAAAATATAAATCACGTACAACTTGATTGACAAAGGTTGAAGATAAAGGTTTTAAACTCTGCAACAGAGGGGAGAATCTCCAGCTTTATGGACTGTTGGAGTTCATTCCATGAGCTAAGGGCATCATAGCAAAATGCAGATTTACCCTGTTCCAAGCAAACTTGAGGGGTAGCTTACGAAGGGCCTTACAAATTAACAACCAGTGTTTGTTGTGCCTCTCCGTCAGAGAGGTCCAACAAACCTTCTCATAACACATCACATAACCAGTGATGAACCTGAGGGCAGAGTGATAGACAGAGTCCAAGGATTTAAGAGTTGGGGCCGCAGCATGCCTATAAATTACATCACCATAATCCAAGATTGATAAGGAACTGCTACGACAAGATGAGGTTATCATACAGTAGCATCATAAACTCTTGCTGTGTCTTGTCCGGGAGACAGGGTGCACTACATGTTTGTCCCTGACAGACCTCCGTGAGAAAAAAAGCAAAACATTCTAATATGCTACACCTTTTTTGGTCAGGGTGTTGTGGGGTGTCCCAGACGCCACATTGCTGTTCTTCTTGCCTGCTCCCGACGTTCATAATTGGGAATGGAAATGTGTCGGCCATGACAAAATCGTGTCAAAATCCAGGCTGAATTAGTGTAGTCTTTCTTTTTGTATTTTGGGTGACCTGCCCCTTTAACCGTTGGTGGAGGATACTGTATTATGTCATGCTAAAACAGGCCACTGTGTTGTTTTTTCTAGATGCAAAGTACTTCAAAGACTCTCACTCACTCACTCACTCACTCACTCACTCACTCACTCACTCACTCACTCACTCACTCACTCACTCACTCACTCACTCACTCACTCACTCACTCACTCACTCACTCACTCACTCACTCACTCACTCACTGTTAACCAGTTTGCCCCTTGTGGTAGTTCACAGGCATGGCACTTTGTAAGCTTTTAGAGCTGACAGTGAAGCCCCATAAAAAACAACTGTAAATATAATTATGTACAGCATTATTGTACATGCTATCATACAGAGTTATATGGGTAGACTATAGTTTGAGGTAGGTAGTTATAATTACAGTGTAAGGCAGTTGTAGGCAGTGAAGGCACAAGGCAGTAGGCAGGTATAAGTATAAGCAAAGAATGAATTAATACATTCATATACTGTAGCGCTTTTCTAGACACTGAAAGTGCTGGAAATTGCCTCCTCGACTACCGATGTGTAGCACACAACCTTGGGCTACGCCGTGGGCTCAATGGCCGCCATTCACTGCCAGGCACCCAGCACACAACATGCATACACAATGGCTGTAAGGGTCAGGAGACAAGGATTAATATCAGCAAATTAGGGGGAGGGATGATTAGGTGTTTATGTCAGAGATCTGATTGGGAACTTGGCCAGGAACCCTAGTGAGTTCGGGGGAACCCCCTATTCTTTACTACATGCCCTGGGTTCTTCACAAGTACTACATTTGTTTTCTATTCATTCCGAACAAACTGCTGTTGCTGCTGTTGACGTAAAAGGTATCACTTCCTGTGTGATTATTTCCCTGGGAATATCCTACCAGACGCCAATGTTGAGGTAAATACATTCAGAAACTGGCTCTACTGTAGGTAGAATCATTGTGCTATATCAGTTGGTGATAGAGTGACATAATACAAATGTATTTATATGAAAACTATTGAGATTATTGCTTAGGGGAACTATTCTCAATTTCAGAATGCATACATGTTATTCCTCTGGTCTAAGACAGTACAACAATATTAGTACAATGAGCAACTCTCCCAAAGCTAAGTGCTAAAACTCAAATTTGTGATGTCATCAAGATACAAGATACAAGAGTTTTATTTGTCACGACATACAGGTATACAGTGAAATGCGGGGGGTCTCGCCCACAACGATGTGCATAATACAAGTAATAATAATAAGAGTCCAACCAATAGAGCGACATAGTGCAATAAAATAAACAAGTAAACAAAGTAGGCATATCGGTATCTGTACATGAGCTATTTACAGAGCATGGTAAGACATGCTAGGTCCTGTGGCAGTGCAGTACACTGTTAACTACGGATGAGGCATTGGGTCTTTATGTACACTACTATACAATGCTATATTCTACAATCTCAAGCTATACTATTCTTAAAGTGACCTTTCCTTCTGTAAAGTGTCCATAGTGTGTGTGTGCTCATGTTAAAGTGGCTGCTAGTGTGTGAGCGTGTACAGTGTGTGTGTTGTGTGTGTGCTCATGTGTGCTTGTGCGTGGAGAGTTCAGTGTTCAAGGCTCTGATGGCCTGGGGGAAGAAGCTGAGCCTAAGTCTCTCTGTCCTCGTTACTGGTGCTCGCAGGCATTTGCCTGACCGCAGCAGCATGAACAGGCTGTTGTTGGGGTGGTGAGGGTATTTCATTATCCTGCAGGCTCTGGATTTGCACCTCTTGTTGTATAGGACCTGCAGGGTTGGTAGTGCAATACCCGTGGTACGCTCGGCTGTGCGCACCACTCTCTGTAGGCCTTCTTGTCCTGTGCCGTGCTGTTGCAATACCAGGCAGTGATGTTTCCAGTCAAGATGCTCTCTACAGCTCTACAGCAGAGTAGAAGGACTGGAGTATCTTCCCAGATACTCTGAACTTCCTTAACTGTCTCAGGTGGTAGAGGCGCTGCTTCGCCTTTTTTACAACTGAGTCTATGTGTGTTGTCCATGTCAGGTCCTCTGAGATGTGGACCCCCAGGTACTTGAAGCTGCTCACCCTGTCCACGGTACCCCCGTTTATCCTCAGTGGTGTGTGTGTCTCCTGCTGTCTCCTCCTAAAATCCACGATCAGCTCCTTGGTTTTACCAATGTTCAGGAGCAGGCTGTTGTCCTGGCACCAGCGTTCCAGTACCTCAACCTCCTCCCGGTAGGCCTTCTCGTCATTGTCCGAGATCAGCCCCACCACCACTGTGTCGTCCGCAAACTGCACTATGGAGTTGGAGCTGAACTTGGCCACACAGTTGTGTGTGTATAGTGAGTACAGCAGGGGGCTCAGAACACAGCCCTGGGGGGACCCGATGCTCAGGGTGATGGTGTTGGAGGTCTGACCCCCCACCCTGACCGCCTGGGGCCTTTCGCTCAGAAAGTCCAGTATCCAGGCGCTCAGAGCGGAGCTCAGACCCAGCTCGATCAGCTTGTCCACCAGTCTGGTGGGGACTATGGTGTTGAACGCTGATCTGTAGTCAATGAACAACAGTCTCACATAGCCCCCCTTCTGTCGGTCCAGGTGAGAGAGGGTGCTGTGCAGTACTTGGGAGACCGCATCATCAGTGGACCTGTTTGGCCTGTATGCAAATTGCATAGGGTCCATATCACTGGGGAGGGAGGCACAAATGTGATCCTTGACCAGCCTCTCGAAACATTTCATGGCCACAGAGGTGAGTGCCACCGGTCTGTAGTCATTGAGACCTGTTGGGGAGGGTTTCTTTGGTACAGGGATGATGGTAGACATCTTGAAGCAGGCAGGGACCACTGACTCCGCCAGGGATCGATTAAATATGGCGGTGAACACAGGGGCTAGCTGGTTAGCACAGGACTTAAGTATGTGTCCTGTTATTCCATCTGGGCCAGCAGCTTTTCTGGTGTTCACCTGCATAAATGCTCTTCTCACACTGTGTACCGACAACGAGAGAGCGTCCCCGCCCCCCCACGGTTGCCCCACCCCCCCCCCCCACTCCACAACAGACGGCGCACCAGTGACGTCACTAGCCGTTGAGCTGAGTAGGGGGTATCTGCAGAGCCGCAGAGCCAGGCTGGATGGGTTGGAGGCGGGGCTTCGTGGTCTGGACAAGTATTAGTGGTCTGGACAAGTATTGCGGATGAGGGGGGGGGGGGGGGGGGGGGGGCTCTCTCGCTATGTGTTGGAGTGCGCAATGTGTGCGCATGCGTGTGGACTGGAGCACGTGAGAGTATAAAGAGTCCATTTTTTGAAACCCGTCCAATCTTTCGCCGTCGACTAAAGACTCACTACTTCAACCAGTATCTAAATAAAAAAAATCTAACCCTAACTAACCCTAACTAGCGTCCTGAAGCGTGGCCTCTGATTGGTCTGTAAATGTTTTTGTCTCACGTGATCTTTGTTTGTAAACAGGATAGAGGAAGATGGCGTCATGATCGGACGTGCTGGTATCCCCCGCCAACGGCGGAGCCGGTACAGCCTTGTAGCCGGCTCTGAACGGGGTGTAGCAGTGGTCGAGAGTATTCCCTCCTCTGGTGGAGCAGGCGAAGAAGGATGGCATCACTTTTTTCAGATTTGCCTGATTGAAATCTCCAGCTACGATCATGGCTGCGTCCGGGTGCTTGATCTGGTGTTTGTTGAGATTCTCCGCCAGTTCCGCCAGGGCCCTGACGGTGTTTGCTTGGGGAGGGGTGTATACTGCAGTCATGATGACCGCTGTAAACTCTCGGGAAGGTGGAAAGGGCGACATAGAATGGAGAGATGTTCCATGTCCGGGGAGCATGAACGGGAGAGTACCTTTACCTCCTTGGGGCTAACCCAACCGTTGTTGGTAATGAGGCAGACCCCCCCGTCGACACTCTTACCGGAGGCTTCCGTGCGATCCGCTCGGAAGACGGTGAAGGAGTCCGAGGGAGAGACGCTGTGATCCGGAGTCGCTGGCTTCAGCCATGTCTCCGTAAAGCACAAGATGTTGACGTCTCGTACTTCTCGTTGGAATCGGACCCTCGCTCTCAGATCGTCCATCGCCAGAAAGATTGATGGAATTGCCGGGCGGTAAGCAGATATAAAGTAATTATAAAGTCTGAAGCTGGTCCATAGACAATGATATGGGAAATATATGAGATGACACTGAGAGTACCAAGGGGAATGTTCTAAGTTATTAGGTACATTTTCAGTTTCAGAACTGAGAACGAAGGTTATCCGATAACCCTAGTTATATGAATATGGCGAGCGCTCTGCTCTACTGGAACTGTCCCTTTAATCATATGCTATCATGAAAACTTTCAACCACATGCACGCACCTACACCTGCCTGACCACGCCCACATCCACTCACATATAAGCGGGGTCATGGCCATACTACCAGCTCCTTCCCCAGTCTTTCACCACCAAAATTGAAGACACATGGGGTCCTCAGTGAGTCAGAGCAGAGCGCTCGCCATATTCATATAACTAGGGTTATAGGATAACCTTCATTATATTTCATATGGCTTTACGCTCTGCTCTATTGGAACACAAGAGCAGAGCAGAGCGGAGAGCCCGACAGATGTACCCGCTGAGGTCCCCTACAACCATCAGAATACCGGGGAGGATCTGGGCCCCCCCGCCCCCCCTAGTGAGGGACGAGAGGGAGACCGGACCTGACTGTGCGAAGAGGGAACAGTACCTCAACGCACAGGGTGAGCCGACTGTGGGACTTACCTTTGTTTAGAAGGGCCCGCGACTACTCTGTCACGCATCCCGCACGCCACCAGGGAACGGACGTGAAGCAAAAAACCCACGTCACAGCCCCCAACATCGCGGTCTCGGGGTCAAAAAGCCCCGACCCGTGACAAGGCCGTAGCAGCGGGGCGCGGCGGAGGCCCCAGCCCCAGGCCACATCCCGGGGGCCAAGACCCCCTGAAAAAAGGACCTGGCGAGGTCAATGAGGCCGCGGCATCGAGACCCCACCAGACCGTCACTGGTGACACCACCCCCCACATCGCCAGCATATCGGACAGGGCCTACATTAGGTGAAGGCCCTTCTCAACCTGGCACGCCGCTCCGAAGCGCTCCAAGAAGGCTTCCCCCCCACAATGTCGTGGGGCCAGCTGGCGCACCGGGGAGACAACCCTCCAAGGAGGTTGATCCCTCAATCCAGGCCGACAGGTCTTAACAAGAGCAGAACTTGACCTGCGCCCGGAGCACTGCGGACTAGAGGGGTGCCTAAGGGGCTAACTGTAAGAACAGTAGCCCGGCGGAAAGGGTGTTTGGTATGCCGTGCACCATGTCACAATCTCATGGGGTCACGAACCTCGCGGAGTCGGAGTTAGCCAACTCCGCCAGCAAACAGATTTCACCACGAACCCTGACCCTGCCAATTTATTAATCCCGCGGGGTCGAGGTTCAGAGAAAGAGTTTGATACAATTGGCAGACGTCATGAAACATGCAGGGGCATACTCTCGGGCAGCCGGGGTCAGACCTGGGCTCAACCGGAGAGTCGACTCTGCTACCAACACACCGGAGAGACAACCACCCCCCTATGTTTATTAACAGAAAATGGTTGCTCCCTTAACCCATTAAGAAACCCCGGAAACATAACTGCGCGTATACACAGGCTATACAATGCAGTTCAAGGTGTTTCAGGTTTAAAAAGGGTTAACCCAGGCCAACAGGTCAACGAGGGCAAGGCCCGACCTGGGCCTGGAAGACCGGGACCTACACAGGGATGCATAGAGGAGTTGACAGAAGCAGCCTCCCCGACAGCCCCCTCCCATCCCCGGTTTAGCAGGGAGGGAGGAGTGAAACGAATGGAGAAGGACCAACCCACCTAACATTGTGCAAAAAGGTACAACATAGTATTGACCAATGCACACCACTGTTAAGGGCAACTCGTGGTGGCATCTATATGACACACACATTCATGACATCAACCCCTGTGACGTCCGGCCCGCCATGGCATTTTCCCCCCGGAAAAGCTCAGGGTCCTTCGGGGTACCAGAACTTGTCTGCGCCCCGGCAGACAACGGGTTAAACTGATCCGGTCCGGCACGACCAGGACGCGTGAATATTAAAGGCAACCAACTTGTGTTCAGCTTTTCGTTCAGCGTTTCTCTGATTGGCCACACGGCCAATCAATCAATCCACTAGCACACGCCCTCGCGCAAAGAGAGACGCGGCAAAAGCGCTGGTCGAACCAGCGGTGTTCTGTTGTGTGACTGTACTCTACAGCGGTGTTCTGTTGTGTGACTGTACTAAACACTTCCACCACATGACCGACATTTGACATACAGTACACCTCCTATCTATGTTGGGATTATGTTTGGTCATGACAAAACAATAAAAATCGCTACTGTTAGTAATGCTGCCACCACCCACTTCAATGACAGAGCTGATATAGTTTATGCATTCGCAAAATATGAGAGCGCGCCGCTGTCATTGAAGGGCTTCCTACAACAGAGCACCGCCGCTGCGCTGCTGCTGAAGCTGTATCAAGCCGGCGGCGGTGCACGGACGCCGGGGAAAAACCACCGCGTCGCCCCGCTGGCGCTTCAGGCTCAGCAGCCTCCACGGGCGAAATAACATATAACGTTACAGTTCCACACTGATGTACAGTGAGTGTCTAATATGGCTGTCGCGAAGTCATGCCTCTCCCTCTGACAATATCATAATGATGTGTTTTCTATATTATATCCACAATCATTCATCTAAAAAATTGTATGGGCTTTGATTAAACATGTAACCTACACCTACTGTAACTTACTGTACCTCTGCTTCCTACAGCACAGCAGGTAATGGCGTTAATCAATGGAACGCGAAACATAATAACGTTACGCTTTCTAGTTCAGCGCATTTCATAACTGTGTGGGCTTTTATACACGAGTGAATCTGGTAGTCTATGATACACAGCGTGGATCGGCTCGTTATTTCGCCCGTGGAGGCTGCTGAGCCTGAAGCGCCAGCGGGGCGACGCGGTGGTTTTTCCCCGGCGTCCGTGCACCGCCGCCGGCTTGATACAGCTTCAGCAGCAGCGCAGCGGCGGTGCTCTGTTGTAGGAAGCCCTTCAATGACAGCGGCGCGCTCTCATATTTTGCGAATGCATAAACTATATCAGCTCTGTCATTGAAGTGGGTGGTGGCAGCATTACTAACAGTAGCGATTTTTATTGTTTTGTCATGACCAAACATAATCCCAACATAGATAGGAGGTGTACTGTATGTCCACTGCTACCGCAGCTGAACACAAGTTGGTTGGACTTGGAACAGCAGCCCAACGTTGCCGCGCTGCCGCTCGCTTGCTCCTTGGATTTCATTTGGGACGTGCGCTTGCATGCGCGTGGGGGCGGGGGGCGCGGCCAATCAGAGAAAAGCCGAACACAAGTTGGTTGCCTTTAATATTCACGCGACCAGGACAAGTCCTGTGCCCTTGTCACGCCGCCGCCCCCAGTCCGAAGAGGGGGATAGGTATGCGTGTCGATCCAAAACATCACAGGGGGCGCCACCAAGACGGTACGCGAATGCACTGCTCCCGGTGATTGTGACCCCCCCGCCCTCCACATTTTAATGGTTTGATCAACTGCCTCCCACGGTCCCTCCCCCAGAGCATGAGCGCATGCGATGCTACCACAACGTGTTGCTTGTGACTAGAGCGAGAAAAGGAATGTGGGAGGCGGCTGGTGCGAAAACAGCTGTTTTGAATGCCTCGTTTGAATGAAGAAAGTTCACCTGGATATTGGATAACATTCGCTTTGTGAGGATTATTCGTCGGCGTATCACACCAAAATGGAGCAAATCATTACGTAAGTCGAACACTGTGACTGTATACTAAATGTGCAAACAGATTGAAACTGAATATTTCTCGTATGGTGATGCGAGCCGCCGCGCTCGACTGGTGCTATTGATAGCGTCAATATATGAGCTACCTTGCAGCTATAGCGTTAGCATTACCTAACCATTAGCTAGTGCTGGCTTTAAAGTCAATGTTAGCTTGCTTGGTATCCAACGCTAGCTTGGCAGACAGTGAAGTGATGCTACTGTAATGTATAGCTACGTGCCTAGCTAGCGTTAGCTAAAAGAGCCCTCGCAGTGAATCTTTCATGATGTTGATGTGGTCATGATTTAAGAATGGTTGTTGTTGTTTTTGTTGTTGTTGCTACTGCTGCTGGGGATGTAAACGGAGGGGCTTGTCTAGCTCCGCCAGTTTCTGACAAAAATGCGTCAAATTGGTTACTAATGTGAAAGATCAGATCGGGAAAGATCGGTATCGGCAGATACTCAAAATCTAAATAAAAAAAACGCGATCGGGACATCCCTAATTAATATATTATTATTATTATTATTATTATTATTATTATTATTATTATTATTATTATTATTATTATTATTATTATTATTATTATTATTATTATTATTATTATTATTATTATTATTATTATTATTATTATTATTATAGTAATTGGCTATCATACTGCAATATAAACCGAGCTTTATTGGTCAAGATTGAAGGCTCTATATTGCAGGAAATTGCACATAAAAATTCAATTTAAAAAAAATTCTGCCGTGGAGGGGGTCGTGCCGGACCCCCTCCAAACCACACCTTGCCTGTCACTTAATAATCTTGCACCCCCACTTTCAACTATAACTAGGCGGCCATGCGGCTAGCTACAACTTCACGGCTAGCCACAGGCTAATGGCTAGCTACCAAACGTGGAGCAGGAAAGCCCCACTATGCCCCGAGGAAGCCCGAATGTGAAGCGCCAGTGGAGGTCAGAATAATCCTCTAGACTCCTACCTAACTACTTCAGCACTGAACTTGAAGAGGTGCACTGCAGCACGGACTTCCAGGTGGTGAAAGTAGGGAAGGAGCTGGTAGTATGGCCATGACCCCGCTTATATGTGAGCGGATGTGGGCGTGGTCAGGCAGGTGTAGGTGCGTGCACGTGGTTGAAAGTTTTCATGATAGCATATGATTAAAGGGACAGTTCCAATAGAGCAGAGCGTAAAGCCATAATGAAATATAACACTACTATAGAATACAGCTCATTTGGATATGAAAAAGAAAACAAAGTTTCTGTGGGTCCACAAAATCACATCCCATTCATTGTCAATAGAGCAGCTCCATGCAGACTTAAATACTTGATGACATCTCAAGTCTGATTCTTACTTCTCTGGTTTCTGGCTTTATGAGAGAGAAGCTCACGTTCACAAATATTGATTAGGCCATGGAAATAACATATTATGATTTTTTATTTAAAGGATTTTCCCCTTTAAGTCGCGATCTGACCTCATTGAGAGGAATACAAGTGTCTTCCCTGTCATAAGATTGGTCTCAGGAAACGACCCAGATCCGTTCTGATGATGAAGATGAATTGGGAGATGTTCTGGGAAACACCAGAGGAGCCACTGGGCAGCCTTCTCATGTGGTTTCCCCCCTGAAAAGTTGCTCTATTGTGCCTACATTTACATTTAGTCATTTAATGAACACTTTTATCCAAAACGACTTTTGTACAACAAGTCAACAAGTCAGCAGGAGGGGTATATCTCTGGTGGCTTACGCTAAGTGGTATTGTTCATCAAGCAGTGCTGAACTTGAGTGCTTCATTCTGAGTGTATAGTAGTATAGACATATTAGCATAGTAGATAATAGTATAGGCATAGTAACATAGTACATAGTAGATAGTAGTATAGATATAATAGCATAATAGTAGTATAGTAGTAGCATAGTACATAGTATATAGTAGGACATATTAGCATAGTAGGTAGCAGTATAGACATAGTAGCATAGTACATAGTATAGTAGATCTATGGTAGATGGTAGATAGTAGATAGTAGACAGTATTGAATATTTTGAAAATTGTTAAAATTGTAATTGATACTAATTTACTTTGTTCAGGGGAGGACATAAAATAATGATTGAAAACAGTAGAAAGGGAATTGATAAAGTTAAAGAAATGGTGAATAAGTTGTCTCTTAATGAAAACAAAACAAAATGTATGGTATTTGGTGGTGTTCCTACCGACTGTGAAATTAAACTGAATTTAAATGGAACCGAAATTGAAAGAGTATATGAAACAAAATTCTTAGGTGTGATTATAGATCACAAACTCTGAAGCCACATATACAATATATCAAAGGTAAATTAGCCAAATCTGTTGGCATTCTGTACAAAACAAGGGAGCTGTTAAACCAGAAATGTTTGCATATATTGTATTTTTCACTTGTTGTGCCATACGTCATATTGTGTTGAGGTCTGGGGGAATGTTTATAAAACAAATATAGATCCTATTATTAAACTACAGAAAAGAGCTATTAAATAAAGCTAGTTACCTTGAATCGACAAATCCATTATTCATAAAGTCCTGCACATTAAAATTTTTAGATATGGTTTACATAAAAACCTTGGAGATCATTTTTCGTGCTAAGAGTAAGAACCTACCATGCTTGTATTCAATGTCTCTTTCAACCAAGAGAAGGAAAGTATAATTTAAGAGGGTTGTGTATTCTTAAAACATGTAAAAAGGTAAGAACTAATGTAAAAGCTAGATGTGTTTCAATCTTGGGAGTTAAATTGTGGAATAGTCTTAGTGACAGGTTGAAGTTGTGCACTTCTCAGGGGAGATTTAAAAAGGCCTTGAAGGATAAACAAATTCAGGAGTAGGCCTACAGTTTTGAGTAAAACATCAAACTTTTTTTCTTTTTTTTCTCTTAAAAAAGAATGAAAAAAAATGTATATCTTGCGGCATATTTTAAGTTTTTCTTTCTTATATTAAAGTATATTTAGTTTTTAAGAATTGTAAAGGATAGGCAAAAATAAGCATGTGCTTCAGCCTATTCCTTTTTTCGGTCATTGAGTTTGGATTTTGTGTGTGAGCTTACTTTGAATATGTACATTTGTGATTTTTTCTTTTCCTTTTGAAAGTCCACATGTGTGTTTTTGATTTATCTGTAAACAAAGACCGAAAATAAAACTATTAATTCATTCAGATAGTAGATAGTATAGATGTAGCCGGGCTCGTATTGCCATATCTGCGTTGTGCTAAACTTCGATGCCCGAGTGAGTTTTGAACCCGGGTCGGCCGCACCACATGCGACATCGCAGACCACCTGGTAACGTGTCTCCATACCTTTTAAGGATGGATGAGTTTACTTGCAGTACCGCTATGTGCCACAGTCACTTCACAACACTTGAAGTCCATCGTGACTGTGGATATACTCACGGACCTCCGTTACACTCACCCCACTAAACTCACTCCACCCAGGGCATCCGGGTCTTACGGCACCACTGTAGCCGGGCTTGTATTGCCATCTCTGCGCTGTGTTAAACTTTGATGCTCCGAGTGAGTTTCGAACCTGGGTTGGCCGCACCGCGGGCGACATCGCAGACCACTATACCAAGAGGTAAATTCACTTCTTGGTAACGTGTCTGCATGGCTTTTAAGGGTGGATGAGTTTATTTGCAGTACCGCTACTGTACGTGCCACAGTCACTTCACAAAACTTCCATCGTGACTGTGGATATACTCACGGACCTCGGTTTGAGTCGGTTACATAGACATATTAGCATAGTAGTTAGTAGTATAGGCATAGTAGTATAGTAGGCATAGTAGATAAAGGCATATTAGCATAGTAGGTAATAGTATAGACATAGTGACATAGTAGATAGTAGTAGATACATAGTAGCAACGTACATAGTACATAGTAAAAGACAGTAGGATTGGTTAATAATTGTTATTCATTATTATTAATATTATTAATGTATTGGATTTTAATGTATTAATGTATTAATTGGAACACTATCACTGCGTTTACTATGCACGTCAGTGTTGGCAGTGTTACTACACTCAACCCAGTATCACATAATGTATAGATGAATATAATGTTGAAGATGTAAACACATTAAAGACAAAACAAAACGTCATCGTCGCCATTTCCATTCAAATGTCAATATCGACAACGCCACTATTGGTTGAAAATGTTGTCTGTGTGTGTCTCTGTGGTTGAATGTCAGGACAGAGTCACCTGGTGGGGAGAATGTGAGTTTCAATTTGACAGACGATTTATTTTTTCCTTTTTTTTATCTCTCTCTCTAAGGCTCCCTAGGAGAGAGAGAGAGAGAGAGAGAGAGGGAGAGAGAGAGAGAGAGAGAGAGAGAGAGAGAGACCATACACCACCTCTCTGGAATGCTGCCCCCCACCTCTCTCTCTCTCTCTCTCTCTCTCTCTCTCTACTCTCTCTCTCTCTCTCTCTCTCTCTCTCTCTCTCTCTCTCTCTCTCTCTCTCTCTCTCTCTCATTCCTCCTTTACACCGTGCTTATGCTGGGTTTGCACTCGCAAGCTTAAGGTCCGCTTATACGAGACAAGCTAAACATGTTGCTTTATTTGTGTCTACCTACAATAGGAAAGGCGGTTTTTCAACGGACACCCTCTGCCTGTATTTTTGGTTGTAAACTCCAGTGTGTGTGCGTGTCTGTGTCTGTGCGTGTCTACGTGTGTGTGCGTGTGTGTATGTGTGTGTGTCTGTCTGTGTCTGTGCGTGTGTGTGCGTGTGTCTGTGTGTGTGTGTGTCTGTGTGTCTGTCTGTGTCTGTGCGTGTGTGGACTGTGCGTGTGTGTGCGTGTCTGCATGTGTGTGTGTGTCTGTGTCTGTCTGTGTATGTGCGTGAGAAAGAGAGACACATTTAAAGAGCTCTGAGTGTCAGTATAGCTCTATGAGAGAGCCATAGAGAGGCATGTGTGTGTGATCATCCACTCCCCTCCTTCTTATGCCGTGTGCACACACACATGGGTGTGTGTGTATTTGGGCGTGTGTCTATGTTCATGTGTGTGTGTGTGTGTGTGTGTGTGTGTGTGTGAGGGAGAGTTGGATGTTGTCTCCGCCCCTATCTGAGCTCTTTCTGTGCTCTCATTGGATGACGTTTCCATGGCGACGGCAGCTCTGGTGGAAGGCGGAGGGTGTGTGTGTGCGGTGTGTGTGTGTGTGTGTGTGTGTGTGTGTGTGTGTGTGTGTGGGATGGTATTACCGAGCAGCTGCACAGCAGAGCGGGACAGCAGCGCTAGAGCGACTCTGTCTCAGGGTCTCTCGTCTCGTCAGGCTATAAGCAGACGGTAGAGAGAGAGAGAGAGAGAGAGAGAGAGAGAGAGAGAGAGAGAGAGAGAGAGAGAGAAGAGAGAGAGAGAGAGAGAGAGAGAGAGAGAGAGAGAGAGAGAGAGAGAGAGAGAGAGAGAGAGAGAGAGAGAGAGAGAGAGAGAGAGAGAGAGAGAGAGAGAGAGAGAACCATGGGCCCACAGCACAAACTCACATCCCAGAGACAGCACCCTCCACTGGGGGAGCGGGGGAAGGGAGAACGGGTACAGGCCAGGCATGTGAGGAGGAGGGGCGCTGTGGTTTGCAAAGGGAGGGGGGAAGGAGGCTTATAGAGAGAGAGAGAGAGAGAGAGAGAGAGAGAGAGAGAGAGAGAGAGAGAGAGAGAGACTGTTAAAGTTATGTGATGTATACGATTGCATGTAACTGTCTAACTGTTTCCACAAGAGGGCGCTATAGGCGGAGCTATTAATGCTGGCGCCAGGTAAGAGGGTATTTAAGGATCGTTCCCTCCCTCTCTGTCTCTTCCCACCTACCTCTCACAGAGAGAAGGTCTCATGTACTGTGTGTACCAACGTGATAATAAACTACGCCGATTAAAGGCTGAAGTGAGAGGACCTTGTCGTCATGATAAGTTATTGTCGCCCCATAGCTAACTCTGTCAACAGGTTATGGGCCCAGATCACGCAGGGGCGAAATAATAAGGGTAGCAAGTTTAGCTAAAGTATAGGCTAGTTTAGCACCGGGAGCACCGCGTGGCTAAAGCTAAGCTAACGGGAGCTAAAGCTACGCCTACCATCAAAAAAGGATGGCGACCAAAGGAAAGAGCAAATGGCCCTCGTTCAACGGAAGAGCAGAGGACTATGAGCTCTGGGAAGAGCGAATGTTGTGCTGTATGCACGGTGTGGGACTGAAGACAACGATCTTGACGGCCCCCACGGGAGAAGTAACGGCGGCCGTGCGAGCCCTGGACACCAAGCAAAATGCAGACGCATACTGCGAGTTAGCACCACTGCTAGACGACACAAGCTTGGGGCTGATATTCCGCGACACTAAGGACAAAGGCAGAGAGAGCCTGAAAGTGTTGAGAGAACATTATATCGGACGGGGAAGACCCCGAATCGTATCCCTCTACATAACACTAACCGCGCTGAAGAAGGCGCACACCGAGACTGTGACCGAATACGTCATCACAGCTGAGCAGATCATTACGGCGCTTAAGAGTGCAGGAGAAGCACCAAGTGATGGACTAATGATGGCGAGGGTTATGAGAGGACTACCGGAGCTGTACAAACCGTTCACACTACTGGTGACACACGGTTCAGCGGACATGTCGCTGGGAGAGTTCAAGGCCAAGTTGCGGAACTTTGAGGCCTCAGAAGACACAAACCCAGTCGCCGCGGAGGCGGGAGAGAGGGTGCTGAAGGCCCGGGCGGCACCGAGAGAGAAGACCAGACCCACGGCCGAGCTGGCGTGTTGGCGATGCGGAGAAAAGGGGCACCGGAAAGATAACTGCACAAAGACTGTTTGGTGTAGCTTCTGCAAATCCACGGGGCACACAGACAAAGTGTGTAGAAAGAAACGCGACCAGAGCGCACGGTACGCGCATGGACAAGATGACGGCTGTGGACAAGATGGCGACGACGTGAGACGAGTCGAGACGACGCCCGGAGAGTAGCGGGACAAGAGGACTTCATCTTCGGGGCACAGACAGCGTACGTCACCCAGCCAACGCAGCAGCAGCAGGCCCAAAGGAAGGGACTGATCGTGGACACAGGTGCGTCGTCCCACGTCATCAACGACTCAATTCAAGAACTTTGACAACACCTTTGAGCCGGAGAGACACAGCATGGAGCTGGCAGACGGGAAGCGCACTTACGGGTTGGCGCAAGGGAGAGGAGACGCACAGGTATGCCTCATAGACAGTGAGGGGCGCCGGTGTACAGTGACGTTAAAGAACGCTCTCTACATACCCTCGTTCCCACAAGAACTATAATCTGCTACTGCAAACGGTGCCAATGAAGGTAAAGATGTTCTTGTAGAGCCTGACGGTACGCGATTTAACATAGAGGTGTACAAGAGAATGTATTATCTACAAACAGAATGTAATGATGACGATAAGTGTAATAATAATGATATGTGTAATGTGACTGTCAGTCACGATATTCAGACATGGCATGAGATCATGGGTCATTGTAATTACGAGGATTTACTGAAACTGCAAGCAGTGACAGAAGGCATGCACATTAAAGGTGAAAACCGTAGACCTGACAAAGAATGTGAAGTGTGCATAAAGGGGAAGTTCACTCAATTGAGAAACAGAAGTCCCACAGAAAAAGTAAAGGTACCACTTGCGCTAGTTAACACAGATCTAGCCGGTCCAGTAAGCAACGAGTCCATAGGTGGCTTTAGATATGTACAGTATTTTACAGATGTGTGTACAGGGGCAGTGTTTGTTTACTTTCTCAAAGCAAAGAGTGACACACTCCAGGCCACGGATAAATTCCTGGCAGACGTAGCCCCTTATGGCAACATAAGATGCTTGAGGTCCGACAACGGAACCGAGTTCACAAATAGAGAGTTCCAATCACTGTTGAGAAGGAACAAGATAACAGTAACGAAGTTACTTTTGGCGATAACTAGTACTCTAACGCATTACTTTTGAAATTCAGTAACGCTACTTACGTTACTGAATGGTTCGTCACTGCGTTATTTGCGTTATATACGGCGTAGATTGATAGCGAGCGGTAGTGATTATTATTATTATTATTATTATTATTATTATTATTATTATTATTATTATTATTATTATTATTATTATTATTATTATTATTATTATTATTATTATTATTATTATTATCCTCATATCCTGTCTGGCTATGGGGAAACGCTATGCTGGGGGCATGTTTTGTTTACTATTCCTGACTGATAATGGCAGCGCCCAGCAGCCCCAGCTACTCGCGTATTTCTCTTTTGTCGAGCGAAAAGAAAATAACGTTTTAGTTCTGTCATTTGTGTTTTGGCTCAAAGATACTGGAGTCTAACGTTAACTACCAGGACTCATCCAAATCCACTCGCCACCCGCGTAGAATGATACCAGGCGACACACAGCAAATGGGACGGAAAACTTTTTGGACTACTACTTGGAGAGAGAATATACAGTACAACATGGAAATGAGATAAAGAAAATGTTTAAGCGGCTGCTGGACTAAGGTTACATCTCGACAGACACTGGTGAGTGCAGTGATGTGAATGTAAATGAATGGAAACTCAAGTTGATCAACGCATTTTGACTACAAATCTGCCAGGGAATCTCATCAATACTAATAAAAAAATAATATATAGTTCTTTCATGCACAATTGATATCCTAACTATTCTAACGTTGCAATGCACGATTGATATCTTAAACAACGTTGCAAGACGGCTGTTCCTCAAGCACTTATTTTCAACCTAAACGTGCATGCGCGCAACCTAAACGTGCATGCGCGCAACCTAAACGTGCCTGCGCTCAACCTCCCAGAGCAATTAGGCACGGTGCATTTCTTATTACGTCGGGACATTTGTGTTTGTGTCAGATTTGTGTTTGTATCTAGACCACATTGCTTAGCAGAGTTCAGTGATGTGAATGGAAACTGTCAAGTTGATCAACCGATTTTGAGTATCTATCTGCATGGGAGCAATTTGTTTCTTCTTCAAGTAACTAAATAGTTACTTTTCACAGTAACACATTACTTTTGGGTGTAAGTAACTAGTAACGTAACGGAGTTACTTTTGAAATGAGTAACTAGTAAAGTAACTGAGTTACTATTTTTCAGTAACTAGCACAACACTGAAGATAAGACACGAGACGTCATGTCCGTACTCCCCGCACCAGAATGGGGGAGCAGAGAGGGAAGGACGTACTCTTTTCGAAATGGCTAGGTGTAAGCTAATAGCTGGTAACTTACCTAAGAGTCTATGGCATTATGCGGTACAAGAAGCCGCTTACACCAGAAACAGGTGTTTTAATAAGCACACAGGCACCACCCCGTATACAGCACTGACAGGAAAGAAATGTAATCTAGCTAGAATGCACAAATTTGGATCAGTGTGTTATGCTTACCAGCAGGACAGAGGAAAGCTTGAGTCCAGATGTGAAAAAGGACTCTTTGTAGGGCACGACAAAGGAAGCCCCACTTTTCTAATCTATTATCCCGGTAAAGGAAAAATGCAAAAACACAGGCTAGTAAAATTTGTCACAAAGACAACATGTGAGAACGAGACACAGACAGAGGAGCCAGAGCTGGACTCTAGAGTAAGGTGTGAAGAAACAGAGACACCTCAGCCTAGTGTACTTAGCACAGTCGTGCACACAGACAGTCAGCAACCCCCAGAGGATGATGGCGAGGAGCACCCGAGGGTGACGTCACGTGCCTCATGCAGTGGGAGGTATCCCTCACGGGAACACAAACCCCCAAAGTATCTGAAAGACTATGCCCGGAGAGAAAGTGACGAGGATGATAGTACACTTACCAGCATTGATTACTGCTACAGAGTAGTGAGTGGAGTACCTCAGACCTTTAAAGAGGTGATGGTGTCCCCTGAATCAAGGAAATGGGAGAGAGCAATGGATGAAGAGATGAGGTCCCTAGAGGACAACCACACCTTTACTCTAACCAAGTTACAGGAGGGCAGACAGACAGTGGGAGGAAAATGGGTGTACTCAATCAAGGAGGGTATTGAAGGCCACGACAAGTACAACGCCAGGTTTGTAGCTAAATGTTTAAATACAGAAGGGGGGTACACCATGTTTAAACACAGAAGGAGGGTAGCTACATGTTTAAATACAGAAGGAGGGTACTCCTTGTTTAAATACAGAAGGAGTGGATTCCATGTTTAAATACAGGAGTGGATTCCATGTTTAAATACAGAAGTGGATTCTATGTTTAAATACAGCAGTGGATGATTTAATCATCGCAGCGGACAACACTAGAAACCTAGAGCAGGTGAAGAGTATGCTCTCCATCAGATTCAAAATGAAAGATCTAGGTAGGTTAAAGCATTTTCTAGGCATGGACTTCGAATAGTCTGCCAGTTGTGTAAAAATATCCCAGAAGAGATATGTGGAGAAGATCCTGAAACGTTTTGACATGCAAGAATGTAGGACAAGGGAAACACCATGTGATCAAAAACTAGACTACCAAGAGGATGCTCAGAAATGGACAGATGTAAAAATGTACAGAGAAGCTGTAGGTAGCCTCATTTATTCGACAACATGTACTCGCCCTGACCTATGTTTTGTAGTGAGTAAATTGTCACAGCATTTTGCTGATCCCACAGAGGAGCACTGGATTATAGCAAAACATGTTTTTCGTTATCTCAAAGATAAACAGCTGTGTTTCAGAAAGAGCAGCAAGGGCTTAGGGCTTAAAGCCTACAGTGATGCAGATTGGGCGGCAGACACCACAGACAGAAGAAGTACCACAGGGTATTGTGTGAGTTTGAACACAAACAGCTCACTGGTTTCGTGGAAAACAAAGAAGCAGCCCACAGTGGCACTATCAACTTGTGAAGCCGAATACATGGCTCTAGCTATGACAATACAGGAATGTATTTATCTAGAACAACTGCTCGAAGGAATGGATACCTATGTATATAAGAAAACTGTTGTTTATGAAGACAACCAGGGAACCATTGCAATTGCGAGAAACCCTGTGTGCCGACAGAGGTGTAAACATGTGGATATAAAATATCATTTCATCAGATCTGTCATCAGAGAAGAAAGGGTGACACTTGTTTATTGTCCTACAGATGACATGGTTGCAGACGCTATGATGAAGCCTGATTCCAAACTGAAATTGAGAAGATTTGCAGAGGTCATGTTTGGTGTGTAAATATTGCCTGTTATGTAGCATTGACTGCCATATCCTTTTTGATGCTCTGATTTTTTTTTTTTTTTTCAAGATTGTTTTTGAAAAAGTTGTACAGTATACAAGACAGCCGTAAGTGGGAGTGTTAAAGTTATTTGATGTATACATGATAATAATATAAGTCTGAAAACATACATTACTGTAAATTATATTTTACTTAGAATTTCACAAATATAAAAGAAAATGCATATTTATTCAGCTCTGGAACATTCCAGTTATTCAAATGAGCAGAACTGTCACCTGTTGACTTCAAATAATGATGGGCGTACAAGTAGAAGTGTTTTCCAATTTCTCAATTTAGGTAGGGTGGTATTATGGCAGGGTGGTAGTATGTTAGTGTGATTGTGTGATATTATGTTAGTGGGGTAGTATGTTAGTGAGGTAGTATATTAGTATAGTAGTGTGTCAGTGTAGTAGTGTGAGAAATCCTGCATGCAGCCTAACGAGGGGGCGTGCCGTTTTTCACCTTCACGCACCTGTTGGGAGTTTGCGATCAGCTTGGGAGAGTACTTGTATTGCAGACTCCCCTCCACTCCTTGTCGGGTCGTTCTTGTTGCTACCATCACCTGCCGCGTCTCCGGCGTGAGACGTCGTGCCAGCCATCATCACCTGTCGCCGTTTGCCTGGAGTGGGACACCGCCTTCGCTCTCTAATACTCTACGGGAGGATTCCAGTGTTCCCACTCCAGACGTCAAGCCGGCTACTGCCCAACTCCCTCTTCGTGGTCCTGGTTCCTGGGGTGAGGCTCGCCATCGCTCCCTATTACTCCACGGGAGGATGTCGTGTTCTCACCCCGTTCCCCTCGGACCCCCTGTGTGCTGCATTGCCCGTGGGCAGCGTCTGGTCTGGAGGAGGAGGATTCCTTGGCAGAGCTGAGCCGCAGAGCCCTACTCGGTTGTAGGGACGAAGAAGATCCCCGTTACTTTTTCCCAGCCTGTTCGCCCGTTAAAGGCACAGTGCCGCCTTTTTTTGTGTTCATGGACGTTTTATGTTTTACCCCCTTAAAGGCTGAGTGCCGCTTTTTTGTATTAAATAAATAATGCCCTGTTTTTGGCTAACTCTCATACCTGTCTTGTGTTGTGCTATTAGGGTCGGTCTCAAACCATAACAGGACGACCCGACCAGTCGACGACCCCAGCCGGCACAGACAGTGTATGTGAGACAGCCCCTGTAAGCTAACCCATGTGTAGCCTCCCCACAGCTAGGACTGTCTTTCAGCTAGCAAGGCCAGTTCCCTGGTGCCTTTCTGAGATTTTTTTCCCCCCCTGCGTTCCCGCCCCTGCGGGCCTGGCTGGTCGCCAGGTGGCTCCCGTGGAGGGGGGGGTACTATGAGGAATCCTGCACGCAGCCTAACGAGGGGGCGTGCCGTTTTTCACCTTCACGCACCGGTTGGGAGTTTGCGATCAGCTCGGGAGAGTACTTGTATTGCAGACTCCCCTCCACTCCTTGTCGAGTCGTTCTTGTTGCTACCATCACCTGCCGCGTCTCCGGCGTGAGACGTCGTGCCAGCCATCACCACCTGTCGCCGTTTGCCTGGAGTGGGACACCGCCTTCGCTCTCTAATACTCTACGGGAGGATTCCAGTGTTCCCACTCCAGACGTCAAGCCGGCTACTGCCCAACTCCCTCTTCGTGGTCCTGGTTCCTGGGGTGAGGCTCGCCATCGCTCCCAATTACTCCACGGGAGGATGTCGTGTTCTCACCCCGTTCCCCTCGGACCCCCTGTGTGCTGCATTGCCCGTGGGCAACGTCTGGTCTGGAGGAGGAGGATTCCTTGGCAGAGCTGAGCCGCAGAGCCCTACTCGGTTGTAGGGACGAAGAAGATCCCTGTTACTTTTTCCCAGCCTGTTCGCCCGTTAAAGGCACAGTGCCGCCTTTTTTTGTGTCCATGGACGTTTTATGTTTTACCCCCTTAAAGGCTGAGTGCCGCTTTTTTGTATTAAATAAATAATGCCCTGTTTTTGGCTAACTCTCATACCTGTCTTGTGTTGTGCTATTGGGGTCGGTCTCAAACCATAACAAGTAGTATGCTACTGGGGTAGTGTGGTAGTATGGTAGTGTGATAGTATGGTAGAGTGGTTGTATCTTAGTGTGGTAGTATGTTAGTGTGGTGGTATGACAGTGTGGTAGTGTGGCAGTGTAGTACTGTGGTAGTATGTTAGTGTGGTAGTACATTAGTGTGGTAGTATGTTTGTGTGGTAGAATGTTAGTGTGGTAGTATGTTAGTGTGGTAGTATGGTGATATGTTAGTGTGGTAGTATGTTATTGTGGTAATATGGCAGTGTAGTAGTGTGGTAGTATGGTAGTATGACAGGGTGGCAGGGTGGTAGTATGTTAGTGAGGTAGTATGTTAGTGTACTAATGTGGTAGTATGTTAGTGTGGTAGTATGGTAGTATGGCCGGGTGGTAGTGTGGTAGTATGTTAGTGTGGTAGTGAGGTAGTATGTTAGTGTACTAATGTGGTAGTATGTTAATGTGATAATATGGTAGTATGGCCAGGTGGTAGTGTGGTAGTAAGATAGTATGGTAGTGAGTGAGGTAGTATGTTAGTGTGGTAGTATTTTAGTGTGGTAGTATGGCGGGTGGTAGTATGTTAGTGTGGTAGTGTGGTAGTATGTTAGTTTGGTAGTATGGCCGGGTGGTAGTGTGGTAAAATGTTAGTGTGGTAGTGAGGTAGTATGTTAGTGTACTAATGTGGTATTATGTTAGTGTGGTAGCATGGTAGTATGGCAGGGTGGTAGTATGTTAGTTTGGTAGTATGGTAGGGTGGCACAGTGATAGGGTAGCAGGGTGGTAGGGTGAGAGGGTGATGGTATGGTGACTGTTGAACTCTTTAGGAGAAAAGAGAGCCAAATGTATTTTATTGACTCAAAATTACATATATTATTTATCCAAAACAAATGGTACAATTTAAATGTCCCCTAAATGATCAAATGTACTCCTTGCAACTATTTTCAAGGTAAACCAGAAATGAAATGAAATTTAAGGGTAAAAAGAGAATAATTTACATCAGGCATCTATGTGGGCAGCATGGGAGGGCTTGACTGGTTTACCATCTGGCATATATGGGGGCAGCCCAGAGGACCTGCTCATTCAGTCCATGATTCAGTCAGTCATTGAGTCAGCTCATTGTGCTAAATGAGTTAAACTGCAATCAAACCAGGAACGTGATGACCCAATGGTATGTTCACTTTTACCTTCCCTGCTTGCTTAGATGTGCATGTGCCCTGCTTGCTTAGATGTGCATGTGCCCTGCTTGCTTTATGATATATGCTCTGCTTGCTCTGTTCATGTGCTTTGCTTGTGTTAGCATGTTAGCTCTGCTCAACATGAAATGTTTGTAGCATGTTAGCTCTGCTCAACATGAAATGTTTGACATGCGGCCCCAGTGCACCCTGGGAAATGGTGTTTCTGTAGGCCTGTAATGTCTGGCATTACAACAGTTTTTGAATATATTGTTTGAACATTTTGATGCATGACATTCATGACATGGTTAAGTTTAAAGAACAATGTTGATTGGTGTAATAAATAAATAAGTAAATACTATATATATAATATAGGTTATATATGGTATGTTGTATATATATATATATATATATATATATATATATATATATATATATATATATTAAAGGTTATATGTGGTATATATATATATAGATAAATATATAAATAAATAATAAATAAATAGATAAATATATATATATATATATAATATAGGTTATATGGTATATATATATATATATATAATAAGAATAATACAAAATGTCAAATGTATTGGTAAATGCTGAATGAATGTTCTTAATGAAAATGCATTTGGTAATTGTTTATTTGAATGAACTGATAATATAGGCTAAATGTATTAATGTTAACTATAATTTATGGTATTATTATAGCCTATGTATTTATGTTGATGTTGAAACATTTCCTTTCATACCCTTTCAGGTTTATAACCTGCTATTGTGACTGCTATTGAGACAACCATTTGTCAACCAAATAAATGACAAACAAAGGTCAAAGAAGTCACAGAGTTATATCCATCCTTGATCACGTTGCCTGAGCCCTTCAAGTGGGGAAAATAAGAACAAACTTGACAGTTATAAACCACGGGCCCAAGCGTCTAGAAAGCTTGACAGTTATAAACCACGGGCCCAAGCGTCTAGGAAACTTGACAGTTATAAACCACAGGCCCAAGCGTCTAGAAAACTTGACAGTTATAAACCACCTGCCGAGAGGGGGTGAAACTTGACAGTTATAAAACCAAAACTTGACAGTTATAAACCAAGGGCCCAAGCGTCTAGCTGAATCTGCCCCGAAGAGTGTTGCCCGGAAGAGGAGTGCCACGGAGGGAGGGAAAGGTCCAACAGGCCCCCTGCCAGTGTCGGAAAAACCTTGGACAGCTCTAAGAAAGGAGGATGGATTCAGCTGTGCTGGAATCCCTAAAGGGAAAGCGTGCGGTCGCGCAGACTGCCTTCAGTAAGAGGACCTACAGGATGGCTCTTACGATTCACCTGCTCAAGGAGAGGAATCTCATTGATGAGCTAAATGGCCTTGTTGTGGACTTTGGTAGGGTCAGCGACACAGGGACTGAATACGTCGATGCTCTCGAAGAGGAGGCAGAAGAAAACGACGATCCCAAGGTGATAGAGGAAGCCGAGAGCATAAAAGCGAAAACAACAAAGTGCGCAACCCGATATGAAGAAATGCTTACACTCACTGAAGAAGCACTATGGTCCAGATTCGCTGAAGATGACATCAAATCGGATGCCGAGAAAGCGGAAAAGAAGTGGGCTGAATTAGAAGCGCTGGATCTGAAGGAGTTACTAGCGGAGGACTTTGATGTGCAGAGGGAGAGCCTGGGCAAGAAGATCCACAGGTTCGGGCAGAAAATGGCTGCTTGGGAAGGTCTTGTCTCCAGCACCAAGACAAAGGAGCTTAAAAAGCAAAAACACGGGCTAAGAAACTTACAGAGTGACTGGGAGCGGAAATGGCGGCGGATGAACCTGAAGTCACGAAAGGGCTTTGCTTGGAGCAAGAATAAGGAGGAGGAAGAGGAAGAGGAGAGGGTAAATGCTGAAGTGCCAGCCAATCCATATCTGCCTGGATCCAGTAAAGATGATCAACCTCTCTCTCTCAGTGAGCCTCCCAGTGTCAACAAGGAGGTCCTTGTGGACTCAAGAGACCTGACTGAAGACCTAGCAACAAAGGATGTGGTCCTCAGCAACACCACTGCCACCAACAAGGAGTTGTTTGAGTGGTTCAAGTGGGACAGCATCGGAGCGGCTTGTGATCCGAAGTGCGGGAGCTGCAAGAGCAGCAAGTGTCCCCCAGAAAGAGAAGAAAGGGACCTCGAGAAAATAAAGGACTGCCTCACCTATGTGCTGGCAGACAAACACAGCAACACTCCTCTGATTGAGACGACCAAAGGAGTGGAAAATATCCTGAGAGCTGGCGGCTTCTCCCTCAAACCGTGGGTCTGGACGGGTCAAAGTGGGAGGAGTGAGGACTCCACTGACCCTAATAGAAGCCGCTCAACCTCACCCACAACCCTGATTCTTCCCAACCAGATGCAGGACAAGGAGAATAAGGCGCTGGGGGTTGGATACGAACCCGAAACAGACAAGCTCCGTGTTCTGACATCGATAAACTTCTCAAAGAAGCGAGGGAAGATGAGAACAGGGCTGGATCTACGGGAGGAGGAGATCAGGAGCAGCACGCCCGACCCTCTCACCCGGCGCATGCTGTTAAGCCAGATCGCTGGTTTCTATGATCCCATCGGCCTTGCCTCACCTGAATCGGACTCGCCCATGAAGACCGCCAGCAAGATTCTGTTGCTGATCAAATCAAAGGACTCCAGAGGAAAGCATTCTCTGCAGCGGTCACCAGAGACCAGTCCAAACAGCTGTGAGGCCAGAGCGACGCGAAGTTGTGCAAAATTGTCGCCTGGACCAGGCGAGCAGTGGAAACCTGGCTTGGTGGCAACGGCCAGGCTCCCGGAACAGCAAAGTGGGAGGCAGGCCCAATCTGCAAAAGAGAGAGCAGCAGCTTTTCAGGATTTGGCTCTTGTGGCCCTAGACGGTGTTGAGTGGAAACCTGGCTTGGTGGCAACGGCCAGGCTCCCGGAACAGCAAAGTGGGAGGCAGGCCCAATCTGCAAAAGAAAGAGCAGCAGCTTTTCAGGATTTGGCTCTCGTGGCCCAAGACTGTGTTGAGTTCTGTGACACTACTGTCACTTTCCTACTGGTCAGAGAAGCGCATGAAGAAAAGGCCAAGAATGGGACTGAATGGAAGTGGAAGTTCCACCCTGCAGATGCTCCCCATCGGAATGGGGCAGCGGAGGCTGCAGTGAAGCTTCGGACAGAGCGGAACGTCAAGGTCAGGGATCTTGTCTGGATCGCCAACCAGAACGCGCTGATAGGCCAGTTCCATCTGGGAAGAATCTTATCAGTATACCCAGACAGAAAAGGGATCGTCAGGGACGCTGATATCAAGACGTGTGCCGGCCTCATCGTCTCCCCTGCAGGTGGACAGAAGAAGAGGAGCAGTCCACTGCCCACGACCGTCATCAGGAGAGACGTAAGAAGATTGGTGGTCCTCCTCCCTGTGGAGGTCCAAACTCGTCTGCCCGAGCCGCCCTGATGCAGTTCCCTGCCCACACCCCTCGCCCAGTTCATCGCCCTAGCCCCTGAATCTGGTCACCATCCCTAACCCCCCCCTCTCGGCTGGTTGGTGGACGCCATGCGCTACCACTATATCCCACACTCCGCACATACATGAAGACTAAGAGCATTCATACCCCATGCCCCATCGATCTTGGCACCACACACATCTGCCAAGAGACGTAGCTGACTTTGTACTATGCTTGCTCGTCTACACACACTCGTCATACAAGAAGACTAAGTGCATTCATACCCCATTCCCACATCGATCTTGGCACCAGACACACCTGCCAAGAGACGTAGCTGGCTTTGGACTATGCTTGCTCGTCCATACACACTCGTAAAACAAAAAGAAAAAAAATATATATAAAGAAGACATTAAAAAAAAAAAAAAAAAAGGTGTCATTAAGAGGGGTCAATCTCTGATGTGAAGTAAGTTTCTGATCAAGCCAAGCGATCAGGAACTTAAGTGGGAGGTGTTGAACTCTTTAGGAGAAAAGAGAGCCAAATGTATTTTATTGACTCAAAATTACATATATTATTTATCCAAAACAAATGGTACAATTTAAATGTCCCCTAAATGATCAAATGTACTCCTTGCAACTATTTTCAAGGTAAACCAGAAATGAAATGAAATTTAAGGGTAAAAAGAGAATAATTTACATCAGGCATCTATGTGGGCAGCATGGGAGGGCTTGACTGGTTTACCATCTGGCATATATGGGGGCAGCCCAGAGGACCTGCTCATTCAGTCCATGATTCAGTCAGTCATTGAGTCAGCTCATTGTGCTAAATGAGTTAAACTGCAATCAAACCAGGAACGTGATGACCCAATGGTATGTTCACTTTTACCTTCCCTGCTTGCTTAGATGTGCATGTGCCCTGCTTGCTTAGATGTGCATGTGCCCTGCTTGCTTTATGATATATGCTCTGCTTGCTCTGTTCATGTGCTTTGCTTGTGTTAGCATGTTAGCTCTGCTCAACATGAAATGTTTGTAGCATGTTAGCTCTGCTCAACATGAAATGTTTGACATGCGGCCCCAGTGCACCCTGGGAAATGGTGTTTCTGTAGGCCTGTAATGTCTGGCATTACAACAGTTTTTGAATATATTGTTTGAACATTTTGATGCATGACATTCATGACATGGTTAAGTTTAAAGAACAATGTTGATTGGTGTAATAAATAAATAAGTAAATACTATATATATAATATAGGTTATATATGGTATGTTGTATATATATATATATATATATATATATATATATATATATATATATATATATATATTAAAGGTTATATGTGGTATATATATATATAGATAAATATATAAATAAATAATAAATAAATAGATAAATATATATATATATATATATATAATATAGGTTATATGGTATATATATATATATATAATAAGAATAATACAAAATGTCAAATGTATTGGTAAATGCTGAATGAATGTTCTTAATGAAAATGCATTTGGTAATTGTTTATTTGAATGAACTGATAATATAGGCTAAATGTATTAATGTTAACTATAATTTATGGTATTATTATAGCCTATGTATTTATGTTGATGTTGAAACATTTCCTTTCATACCCTTTCAGGTTTATAACCTGCTATTGTGACTGCTATTGAGACAACCATTTGTCAACCAAATAAATGACAAACAAAGGTCAAAGAAGTCACAGAGTTATATCCATCCTTGATCACGTTGCCTGAGCCCTTCAAGTGGGAAAAATAAGAACAAACTTGACAGTGACAGAGTGCCAGGGTTGTTGTATGGTAGGGTGGTAGTATGGTAGAGTGCCAGGGTGGTAGTAAAGTAGAGTGGCAGAGTGGTAGTATGGTAGGGTGGTAGTATGGTAGGGTGGCAGGGTGGTAGCGTGGCAGGGTCATAGTATGGTAGGGTGGCAGGGTGGTAGCGTGGCAGTGTGGTAGTATGGTAGAGTGGCAGGGTGGTAGAGTGGTAGTGTGGTAGGGTGGCAGAGTGATAGGATGGTAGCATGGTAGAGTGTCAGGGTGGTAGTGTGGCAGGGTGGTAGTGTGATAGTATAGTAGTGTGACAGGGTGGTAGTATGGTAGGGTGGCAGGGTGGTAGTGTGGTAGTGTTGTAGTATGGTAGTGTGGCAGGGTGGTACTTTTTCAAAATGTCCATAGCTCAGAATTTTTTTATCAGAATGATACACGTTTTCTTTCTAGACGTTCACAGAAAGGTAAAAAAACAAACTCTGTTCTATTTTAAGGCAATAAGGTTCAGGTTTGTTACACCCGTGAGATATAATCACGAAAAGAACGTTACATTTTTTTTTTAACGTCAAGCAGCTCCAGCTTCTAAAGCGGCTGGTGTGAGCTGGGTAATGCAGTTTTATGAAATTTCGATGTACATCAAAAGCCCTGCGTATCCTCTCTCTTACAACTACAAACATGCATGACGGCGTCATTTCCTCGCTTCTAATTCATCAGGTTTCTGCTGGGATGCGCAGAGATATTTATAAACTCATATTTAACTAATAACACTTAAAATCATTGGTAAACAAACGTAGTGCTGAAAATATACACTTTGACTGCTGTTTTGATAAGGTTAGGGTCTTTACTCTTCGCTACATTTGAGAAAGAAACACAACATTAATTAATACGGACTGTATTGATCTATTCATGACGTGATATTAATTTTGTACCAGCACCGGACCGCTCAGGCTTAAGGGGTTAATCACAGCTCCATGAAATTATTTAGTTGAATACATAGCAATACCTTGTCTTATACTATAGGGACTACTACCTTCATCATTTCATTGAGCTGTAATTAACACAACACACGGATTCAATGTCCCTGATGACATCACTGGTGGTGATATTCAAACTAATTTACTCTCAATAACTGTCACACTAAATTAGTGTGAAACTGCAGAGCTTTTAGATGTGTGTGAGATAATGTGCAAAATAAATCAGTGTTGTTTTTGGTTTAAGTTTAAGTTTATTTGGATCCCCATTAGCCACAGCAGTGCTGGGGCTATTCTTCCTGGGGTCCATAACACATAAAATACAGTTACAGACTTATACACTCACAACATTTACATGTCATACAGACAATTAAAACAACAATAAAAACCCTTATACACTCATAACATTTACATGTCATACAGACAATTAAAACAACAATAAAAACCCTTATACACTCACAACATTTACATGCCATACAGACAATTAAAACAACAATAAAAACCCTAATCAAATTCATAATACAATATAAAAATATATACTCCTCATGAATGAATTCATAATACAATACAATAATACCTACTCATAATTAATTCATAATACAATACAGCATAATATACTATTTAGCTTTTACATACATTATCTATGTTCATATCAGCCAATTATACAATATTTTAATAATATATCCCTATCAGACACATGCCTTTTCATCCATATATACCTATCTCTTTATCAGACACATACATTTTCATTTATGTACACACTATCTATTAGGGAATGTCAATTTCTTTGGTTGAAAATGTTGTTTTACCACGATTTTGAAACGACATTTACTATTCTCCTGCTTAACATGTCTGGGAAGAGAGTTCCATTCCTGCATACCACGGAACATGACAGTTCGCTTCATTGCATTCGACCTCACTTTTGGAAGTGTAAAACCTCGTGCAGAAGTATGTCTGGTGGAATGGTTGTGTCTGTCAAGACTTATTGATAAATTGTTATATAAAATTGAGGGGATCTTCGTAACAAGAATATTCCTAGTGAATACAAGGAGTGAGCAGAGTAATTTATGTTTGACAAGTAACCAAGTTAAACAACTGTGCATCGCTGCAACATTAGTTCTGTACTCACAGCGAAGCGCTATACGTGCTGCTTTGTTTTGTACCATTTGTAATTTTTTCAGTTTATTCGTCGTTACATTCGACCATACTGCAGGACAATAGTCAAGATTTGACAAAACCAGAGCTTGAATTACCTGTTTGATAGAATTTAGTGGTAACAAATGAGCACATCTTTTAACAACAGAAATCCCTCTTCCCATTTTCACTACTATATTGTTTATATGGTGTGACCATGACAATTTTCTGTCTAATGTTACCCCTAGGAGTTTAGTCTCCTGGACTTGATTAATTACCACATCACTTATCAAAAGTTTCAAGACTGGGTTCGTTCTTAGAGTATGGTTTGAACCGAAAATGATGCTACTTGTCTTTGATATGTTTAGAACTAGTTTGTTATTCTTTATCCATTCCATCACTGATTGCAACTCTGCCTTTAGGACCGTATTTAATTCATTGGCTGTTTAGGCTGATGTGTAAATAGTTGAATCATCCGCATACATAGAAATATAGGACTTATTTAGGACAAGAGGCATGTCATTTGTAAATATGGTGTAGAGCAAAGGCCCAAGGCAACTTCCTTGGGGTACTCCACACCTTACCGTTTTAACTTCTGAGTAACTCCCATTAAAAAAAACTATTTGTTTCCGGTTTGCTAAATAAGTTTGCATCCAAGATAGTGCAGATGAGGAGAAACCGTAACATTCAAGTTTTTTAAGTAAGAATTTGTGATCTATGATGTCGAATGCTGCAGTAAAATCAAGCAAGACAGCTCCAACCATTTTCTTTTTATCTATCTCTTTCAGCCAATCATCCGTCATTTGGGTTAATGCAGTCGCTGTTGAATGTCCTTCACGATATGCATGTTGAAAATCAGTGGTCAATGTGTTAAAAGAAAAGTAGCTTTTAATCTGTTCACTTACTATTCTTTCCATCAGTTTACTAAAAACTGACAGTAAACTTATGGGACGACTATTAGATCCTGAGAATGGCAATTTCAAATTTTTTGGCAGTGGTATTACTTTGGCAGTTTTCCACTGTTGCGGATACAAACATTCACTAAAGGATTGATTTATAATATGACAGATAGCAGGGGCAATTAAATCAGGGACCAATTTCAGAAGTTTCCCGTCAAGACCGTCAACACCTGGTGGTTTGTTTTTAGTGGTACTTAACATATGTTCTACATTACTTATAGTCACACTATCAAAATTAAATTGACAATTTTTATCTTTCATTATTTTATTCTTTATTAATAAATAAGATTTTTCATTATCTATTGTTTGCATATTATTCCTAAAATTATCTACTTTTCCAATAAAATAATTGTTAATATGATTAGCAATCTCAACTGGTTTGGTGAGGAATTTTCCTTCTGTTTCTAGAAAGGATGGGGTAGGTTTCTTATTCCTGCCCATTATTTCATTTAGAGTATTCCATAATAATTTACTGTCATTTTTTATATAATTAAACCTATTTTCATAATACAATTTCTTCTTCTTTTTATTACATTTTGTAACAACATTTCTTAATTTACAATATACCTCCCAGTCTGATTTATAACCTGATGTATTTGCTATTAATTTAGCTCGATTACGTTCTATCATATATTCTTTTAGTTCATCATCCAACCATGGTGTTCTGACGCTTCTGACGGTAAACTTTCTCAATGGTGCATGTTTGTCAACAAGTGGCATAAAAATGGTATCAAATTCCCATAGAGATTTTTCAGGATCTTTTTCCCTCAACACCTTTGACCAACATAGATTTTCAACATCCTTCACAAAGCTGTCTTGATTAAACATTTTATACTATCTTTTGTAAATTGGTGAAGTGTCCCTTTAAGGTTGGTTGCTTTGCTCATAACTGATGAGTGCGAGGTCACTAACATAACGTTGAAGGCCTAATCTGGAATATATTTCATGATATACATTTTTATGCTACTGTATATATTAGAGGGTAGGGCCTCTCGGGAATGTTGGTTGAGTACGGGAACAACTCCCTAAAATTGATAAGGAAAAACTCACTAAAAACCTAGCAATAGGAAAAAGCACCACAGGCGATGTGGAGGAGAGACACCTCAGATGGGCTGTTCAAAGGGGATCCCCGACTTGGTTTGACGTTGTAGGTCGGACAGAAGACGGTATGAAGCAGATCCATGGGGCCAGTGGTGCTCATATCCAGTATGAGGTAGAACGGTAATTTCCAGTAGCAATACTGTATATTGCAAAGGCAAATAACTTCTTATATAAATTAAATTAAATAAATTATATAAATGATAAACTATATTAAATAAATTAACAACATATCACAAATAGGTAGCCAAATATCAATGAACACTGAGAGAAGACCTACTTTGTTGTATTTACGCACACAAACAAGACAATGAGAGGGAAGAATTACTGTGGCTACTGAACTCAACTTAGGACTTGACTGGAATTGTCCCTTTCACTTGTTCAAAGGTTTTGTTGGCATATACCGTCTATCGTTGTATCAAGAGCTCACTCAATCAATTTGTGAATAATAGATAAATCTCTCCAAACCTTTTGTTTGGGTTTCAGTGGTAGAATGACCCATGTCCTTTATTTTGGGTTACAGATTGCACCTTTAAGCAAGCAGAATTAATTTAATGCATAAGCATACGGTATTTTGAGACCTTTTCATAAAACTAAGCTGAACATGGAATCCACATTTTTTAACCTGTGGTGTATCAACCTCTTCCTGTTACTCTTTAATTGTGTAGTCCAGGCATATATGGTGCATTATGCAAAAATAAATCTTAAAAATGTAAATGTGTTCTTTTAATCTGATCACTGAACAGTGTACAAGAATGGTGGCTTGGTGGAAATGGAATCTTTTCTTGATGCATTTTAAGGTGAAAACTAAATCTGACATTCCGCAACAGGCGGAAACAGCAATAGGAAACAGCAATAGGCTGAACGAGCAGCTGACCTCTGACCCTTCTCTTGACTGATTGTCCACTTTTAATAGTTGAGGATGTTCCACTCCTACTGTTTATATCCAAACACCCACAGTTATTATTTTAACATTTGGGACTTTTAACTTTTTAAATTTTTTTAAATATTTTATCTACTTTTTCTCCCATTTTTTTCTATTTTTTCTCCCATCCCAATTTCGTATCGTCCAATTCTACCCTCCCCTGTCTCGAACGCTGTTAGGCCATGCCTCCCACAAGCCGGCTACAATGTGGACGAAGCCTTGCATAACGTGTCCCCTCCGGTACACGAGGAAGCAGCCGTCGCATCTTTTCACCTGCACAGCGCGATCTCTCAGCGTCGGGGGTCTGCGTTTGGAGGGCACGCCGCCCCCGTCGCTTCCTGATTCTGCTGCGCAGGCGCACCAACCGACCTGTACAGTAGGAGTCGCTGTCCACAATGTCCGAACCCCACCCATCAGCTTCCCACCCCCTAATACTGCCAATTGTATTAGTATGAACGACCAGTCAAGCTGATAGCAATGCGGAGAGCTGGGCTCGAACCCAGCGTCTCCTGCATTGGTGGTGAGCGCCTTGCCCACTGCACCACCTAGCCGCCCCGGACTTTTAACTTTTTAAGTGAAAAGCGACTAGTGCACTCCAGGGGCGTATCTAGACCCAGCACTTCAGTAGGGCACAGAAGGGCACCAAAAACTATGAAGCGGGAGCGCGTAGCGCGACAGCGAGAAAAATTTGGCCGGTTTTGGCCGGTTTGTGGGCGAAAATGGGTGGATTTTGTAACTATTTTTTTTAAACTTTATTTCGGTTTTAGGGTTAGGTTAGGGTTATGTTATTTAATTATTTGGGGGAGCCAGCCCCCCAAACTCCTGAAATGCATAGAAATCTATGAAATAAATAAAACAATCTGACATTTATATTAAAAAGAGCTAGCCCCCCAAACCCCTAAAATACATAGAAATCTATGCATTTTGGAACAGTTACTATATATATAGTCAATAAAGCATTTAGTCATACTTAAAGTTTAAAGTGCTTTACTTGCATTGAACATTGCATTGAACATTGAACATTGAGGAGACATCATTAGAAAGCACAATGTATGTTTCCATAGTTACGCAGATTACACACAATTGTACATCTCCGCTGAACCAAATTATCACACAGCTATAAACTCCATTTCCGCCTGTCTCTTAGCAATAAACAAATGGATGACGAACAACTTCCTAAAATTAAATGAGGGCAAAACTGAAATCCTACTAGTCGGTCCTATAACAAAAAGAGAAATGTTACAGAGCAATATGGGGCAACTTACTCCTTGGATCAAACCCAAAGTTACAAGTAAATAACCTACACTGGCTTCCGGTAACATTTAGAATTGATTTCAAGGTCCTCCTCCTTATATACAAAGTATAAACATTGCGATCATCTACTATTGAAGGTTCCAAGCCACAGTCTAAAGAAAATCGGGGATGCAGCCTTTGCTAACTATGCACCAAAGTTATGGAACACACTACCTATGGACATTAGGGAAGCTAGGTCTCTTAATATTTTCAGAAATAAGCTAAAAACGTACCTCTTCACCATAGCCTTCTAATACACCCCGCTGTTGATTGTACTGTAGCACTATTTTACTCTGGCCATTCTATTGCATAATTTTACTATCTATTCTACTATTCTATTATTGCACTGTATTATTGGTGTGCAAACCAGTCAACTTACAAAAAAGAGCCTGTTGGAGGATTTCAACAAGATAAATGCGACAACATTGCAAAATATTTCACTATAATATTTCAAAGTGAAGTAAAAAATATTATAATAATTATTTGATCATGTTAAATGATAATTTGATCATGTTAAAAAAGGGGAAATAAAAAACATTTGTAAAATTTTTTTTTTTTTTTTTTTTAATCACTGGGGCACAGATGATCATCAGTAGGGCACGTGCCCTACTGATAGTGGTCTAGATACGCCGATGGTGCACTCTCAACTATTCAGTGGTAGCAGCTCATCAACACTGCGTTCTAGAGTTGTATCTCAGTGCATGGAGCCACTGGGGCTGCAATAACCTCCAGTCCAGTCAACATCACCACGAATGCACAGCAGAATGAACTGACCATGTGGTCATCATATCATCACATCATATCATTATATCATGCTACCAAACGCCCCCTTAGCTTCCCCGGTAGATCTGAAAGGCTGTTATGTGGAAGAACATTGCAATGATGCTTATTCTTACAGAATATTAAACAATACGAGGCAAGTACTTGCCGATCAAAACAAAGGAAAACATCTTAAAAGAAAACGCAAAATGTTATTTGTCTTATCCCAACATTATTGCTCAAATCTTTAGTACTACTTGAAACTAAAACAAGTGTGAGACAATGAATACTTGGGTTATTGTGTAATAACAGTCTTGGTTAGCTAGTCCTCTTTGTTTTTCCATCACAGTTCAAATGCATGGCAGAATTCCATCAGTCTATTAAAACAAGTTATTCACAACTTATTTAAGTAGGATTATCTCTGCCGGCTAATAGTCCATCCTTAATTTTACAAGTGTGTTAAAGTTATGATATATTATTGTATGTCCTGCACAGCTTAGAAGGGGACAACGGTCCAAATTGAAAGGCAAGAGAGTCAATCACAGTGTTGGAGTGAGAGAGAGAGAATGGTGGTGAACAGGGTTAACACTGTCGCCTCACAGCTAGAAGGTCCAGGGTTCGATTCCTGCTTGGGGACCAGGTTGCCGCGTTACCAGTTACCCAGGTGGGGTATCTTCCGGGCCTTTTTGTGTGGAGTTTGCATGTTCTCCCCGTGCTTGCAAGGGTTTCCCCTCCAGAATATTAAAAAAACAATGGTAAAACATGCAGAACAGACGCTAACGTTGTCGCGTCCCTGATGAAGACGGACAGCTCCCGGCTGCCCTTGGGGGGAAGGATGACGGTCTGGGTCAAGCGCAGAGACAAAATTTCATCTGCGACCCCAAAAAAATATAAAGAAATTGCATGTGTGTGTTCCTGTGTGTGCCGCCATCACATGTGTGTGTCGCTGCATGACGACATTGTCAATGTGCGCAATGAATAAAGACTTCTTCAAAGGTAATGTCAAGTTTCACTTACACTGCAGCCGCTCAGGCCTACCTTAGTCTGGTCTATACATTTGTCACTTAACGTCCCTTTTTATAACCAATTTTACATGGGGGAGGGGGGGATGAGAGAGAAACTTCAAATTACCTTGTAAACATAATATCATGTATTTATGTTTACAAGGTAATCTGAGGTTTCTCTCTGTGTTTTAATTAATTCACTTCGCTAGCATGTTGTCTCACTGTCGGGAAGACAACTCCAGTAGCTCCACCTTCCCTCAATGTTTACAGTAACAAAAAATTAACGCTGGGGTTGAAAGGTATAGGGCGCTGTTGTAACCACAAATCAGAGATTGGGCCTTTACATTGTGTTCATCAACAAAGGAAGAAAGAGACATAACATTGGTTCCTGTCAGTGAAACACTATGCTTAGCAAAGTGAATATAGCGAAACACTCTTGAGAGAGAAACCTCAAATTACTTTGTAAACATAAATACAAAAAAAAACGAAACTAGACTGGGCTTGTTGGAGGGGGATCATCCCTATGTTCCCCGGGTCCGATGTTCCCCGGGTCCTATGTTCCCTGCTTGATTGATTAATAGATTGAACATTTTATATATTTTTTTAATTTTATTAATTATTAATGTCCGCCTTGTTTCGAACTGGTTAAGCTTAGGCCCTCTTTCGAAGTTGGTTAAGGTTAGAGTTTGGAATCAGGGTAGCTGTGGTGGAGAAGATAAACTTGTAATTTTCTGATGTTAAATGAAATAGTGGATGTATATAGTCCAAGTGGGGGTCCTGAGGGGGGGGGGGGGGTGGGGGGGGAGGGAAGGGGAAGTAAAGAAGAGCGAGCAAGAGCACATGTATTGTATTTATTATTTTTATGTCTTTTAATCTACATTAATTTTGATTTAATTACTGGACTGTCATTATTGTTATTATTATTTCTGTCATTGTCCTGTGATTTATCATTGATTATTACTGTTACTGTATTGTTTGTCTAGTTTCATGTTAAAAAAGGGAAAATAAAAAACATTTGTTCAAAAAAAAGAGTTTGTAATCAGGGCTGGTGGTCTAAAATTGTCAATCAATCAAGCGGGGAACATAGGACCCGGGGAACATAGGACCCGGGGAACATAGACATGCTCCCGTTGGAGGCAGGTTGGTGATTCATTACAGATATCCATTATGGCAAGTAAACAATAGTAAGGAAGTGTATTGCTGCCACACAAAAAAAGTGTATCACATTATAATGTGAAAACGTTAGTTCAAGAACAAGAAGTTTTTCATGTTATTACGACATACAAACAAAATTCACATTCTAAGACCAAACGATTTATGTTCTAACAATAATTGATCACATAATGTGAAACCTTTCACGTTATGTGATAAATAGTATTGTTATAACGAGAAGTTTATTGTTAAAACATGAATTTGTTTATATTTTATAACAGAACGTGTAAACAAAACAAAAAGTGCAAGGTTGCTGCCAGGACGTCTTACAAACTGTAATTATCTTTGCCTGCTCTCCATTTCCCTGTCTGAACTCAAAGTCATTCATACAATTAACATAAAACGTCAATGTTTATATAAAAGATTTTGAATAAAAATGGTGCTGTAAAAGTGGTATTTTATTTGTTAAAATAAGTGGTCCACATGTTAAAATAATAGCTCTACATTCCAACAACCACCACTCAGTGTCTGGTCAGTAACATGGGTCTCCCATTTCCTGGTATCCCATTTACACTTTATCCAATCAGGAGAGAGAACTCCACACTGCAAAATGGTCTTACAAAAATAAGAAATAAAAAATAGTTTTAAGCAAATGTGCTTGAAAGTAAAATAATCCACCAGTGCAGTAAGCTAATTTTGCTTGGCAAGATTTCTTGAATTAAATCTCTGTCCTGGTTGGATAAAGTGGGAACGGGATACCAGAACATGTATTTTGTGTTTACTGCAGAGCAGGAGGGACAGAGAGACCCATGTTACTGACCAGACACTCTATATCAGTGATGGCTGTTGGAATGCAGAGCCATTCAACACAAAAAAATACCACTTACAGCACCTCTAATCACATACTCTTGGGTTGGGGAGACCGCTTAACTCGACTTTTTGTGCCGTTAAAAGTAAAAAGCAGACCGCATTTCTCAAGATCTCGTCCGCTATAGGAAAAGTAGCCCAGATACAACATTAAGGGTGACACAAGATTCAACCGGTATAACATGTCAAAAGAACCCGGTGGGAGAAACACTATACAAGAATTGTATTTACAGTTGACGTTAAGGAGCTCTGGCCTGCTCAGGAGGGAATTAGAATACATACAATCACAGTTGGTTTTGTACATGCATAGATCTGCTGGGGCATTTTGACCAGTACCTCCCTGGAGTCCAGATCCTAATGGTATAGTCTTCACACTAATGTTCTGGAGAGCTTCAGTTTCTAGCAGGCCTCGTCCCGAAGTACATAAAGAGAAAGGACTATGGAGAGACACCTGAGTACCTCCTGCAGCGCAAAGAGGAGACGATGAAGGCTCAGGAGGAGTATGACGACTACGTCAAAGAGTGCAAGAAGCAGGGGGCCATGAAAGTGTTTTCTGAGGAGGAGCGGCGGACGACTATTGAGGGCTTGAAGACCTCATGGCAAGAGCTGCATCATCAGTTCCAGGGCCTTTCTGTTGTCACAGACACCATACCCAAAAAACACCACAAGGAGTACCTGGAACAAGCAATGAAGCAGCTGAAGAACGACATTGGTCTCTTTGAGAGACACAAGACCATCTACATTGGCAACAACTAAGACATTTCAAACAAACAAAACGTTGTAAAATAGTAACGAGGACGATAGTCCTATTACATAAAATAATTATTATAATTTCCATCCTTAGTTATGGAGTGATTGCAATTATTTTTTTAAATTTTTTTTATCCTTTTGTTTCGTTTTTTGTGTAAAGCACTTTGAGCTGCAATCTGTATGAATGGTGCTATATAAATAACATTATTATTTTACATGAATTTAAATTCAAATTTAAAAATATATATTTTAAGACTTCTAAAGAATGTCATGTTTTTAGACATAATATATATAGATCATTCAAATGGGAGCAAAATATATTATACTTTATTATTATATTACATTATATTAGGGCTGACCTGGGAGAAATGCGAGGCCCTGTGCGAGATTTAACGCGAGCCCCCCCCCCCCCCCCCCCCCCCCCCAAAGGTAATTTTTTTTTTTTTACAGTCAACATATTCTTAAATAATAGCGCTGCCCGAGGCGGGGCATGATACAGTCAACATATAGCAAAAGAGAGAGCGAGAGAGAGCTCCCGTTCTACAGTCAATATACAGTGTACAGAGAGAGAGAGAGAGAGACACATTGGAAAGAAATTGAAATGCTATTTGGCCCTAAACAGAGAGTACACAGTGGCAGAATACCTGAGCACTGTGACTGAAGATCCTTGAGCACAGCCTAGCCATCGAGAAAGGCCGCCATAGGCAGACTGTGTGTGTTAGAAAGAGAGAGAGAGAGAGAGAGAACATGTGTGTTTGTCATGTGTGTGTGTGTTAGAGAGAGACTATAGCATGTATGAGAGATTCAAAAGGACAAAGATCAACACTTAAATCCAACAAGAAGAGGGTCTATACCAGAGAAACCAAAGCAGCAAGGAGCCAATGGCCGACATCAGCTAAATAGGCTAGCCAGGTACTGTGACACCAGGCCACGTGACACACAGCTTTGGCCAACGGCCCAACGCTACCCAAACGACCATTCACACACAGCACATGTCGTATCTCCAAATGTTGTGAAGTAGCATATGTTTTGCCTGGGAAAAAACATCGTTATTAACAAAACATTCGGGAGGGGAAGGAAGGAAGAGTGGGGTAATGTCATGACATCGTACCTGCACGAGGAACGCAGGGCGAAAGGCCGCAACACAGGTCTCCACGTTGACGAAAGGCCTCTCGCTGTCGGGACAAAGCTATGGCCAGAGCCTTGTCATGGTGCAGGCCCGACTACATCTTCTGTCAAAGATGATGTCGTAGTCAGAGTGCCAGGGCCTGCTATTCTCAAGGATAACTGATAGCATCAAACGAACGTTCCCAGCTGACGCTAAACAGCTAACTGGCTAACAGTTCGCTCAATCAGGCACCTGGCTGTATGTAGTAGCCGCATAGCTTGCTTCTGCGTTAGCTAACAGCTAACAAGCTATGCGGCTACTGTCTACATACAGCCAGGTGCTCTCACCAGGCACACACAGTTAGCTACTAGTAGTATTATATATTAGCTAGTCGACCAGTTTGGCTCCAGAGAGAGAGAAAGATAGATAGGTCAGGTCCACGGCGGGTATATAATCAAGGGTTGACTCACCATAACGCAGTATCAATGAATGCGGCGCGGCGGCGCCAATGGTAAAGTTGGAAGGAGACTTGGCCCACGGTGTAATTTCTTCTTCTTCTTCTTCTTCTTCGAGTACTTTCCGGCAGACTGGACACCTTTCGGCGTATTGCTGCCTAACAGATTTATCTGCTCACAAGTTCTCTTCTCCTTCTTTTGAAAAGACATCCACTCGCCTCGCTCCTCTGAATAGCGCTGAATTAGATAATCCCTGTACCTCGTGTAGCCTTTAGCTAAGCTAGCTACTAGCCGACATCATCATGGCTATATCCCGACTGAACCACACGTTAGCACTCAATATTATAACGTAGCTAAAGCTAACTAGCTGTCCCTGTCTTTAGCTGGGATGGCTAGCCTGACTGAACTGTCTAACATGCAACAACTTTCATCTTCAGTCCATCTGCCGAACAATGTCCTCTTCATCTTGGCTGGCATAACCTCCAATGCTGCACGCGCGAAATAGTCAGACTCTACCTTACCTGTAACCCCTCCCCTCATTGAAACCAATTCTGCTGCAAGCCTCAGAGCTGCCTCCAATAGTGTATCTGCAGAGCCAATAGTGTATCTGCAGAGCCGCAGAGCCAGGAACAAGTCAGACACATTCTACAAACGTGTCTAATGTGAAATATATAAGCATATAAGCAAAACTAGATTTTAGGTCTGTGATGAAAAAGGGCCTCGCGGGAAGGGGGGCCTCGCAAAAAAAATTAAAAAAATTAAAAAAATTTTAAAAAAAAAATTTAAAAAAATAAATAAAACATTTTTTTTTTAATTTTTATTTTGCGAGGCCCCCCTTCCCGCGAGGCCCTGTGCGACCGCACTGCTCGCACACCCCCTGAGGCGGCCCTGCCCCTATTAGTCGAATAGTAGTGGACGAATCGATCGAAAGGAGCCGCAGTCGACTGCCAACCACTTAGTCGAATGCAGCAGAGAGGGAGCACTGATGTCCTCCAGCAGAGAGGGAGCACTGATGTCCTCCAGCAGAGAGGGAGCACTGATGTCCTCCAGCAGAGAGGGAGCACTGATGTCTTCCAGCAGAGAGGGATCACTGATGTCTTCCAGCAGAGAGGGATCACTGATGTCTTCCAGCAGAGAGGGAGCACTGATGTCTTCCAGCAGAGAGGGAGCACTGATGTCTTCCAGCAGAGAGGGAGCACTGATGTCTTCCAGCAGAGAGGGAGCACTGATGTCTTCCAGCAGAGAGGGAGCACTGATGTCTTCCTCCAGAGAGGGATCACTGATGTCCTCCACCAGAGAGGGAGCACTGATGTCCTCCACCAGAGAGGGAGCACTGATGTCTTCCTCCAGAGAGGGATCACTGATGTCCTCCACCAGAGAGGGAGCACTGATGCAGAGGACAGGCTGTTTTACACGCAGACTGATTTCTTTCAAATGCTTCACCGTTTGCGTTCCCTCTCTCTGTTTGGTTTTCCACAGACTCAAATGTGTTTGTCTGTTTAATCCCCTGTTGTGTATATTCTAGTTGCCCTCTCTCCAGCACGTCTGCCACTGTGCTCGCTGCTCCCTCGTGTCGCTCTCTATTGGACTCTGAGTCGTCTCCCTCCGTCTCCTCTCTCTTGGGCTGCATCATCTCTGAATCGTCTCCCTCCGTCTCCTCTCTCTCTCGGGCTGCATCTTCTCAGACTCATCTTCCAACTTCTCTCTCGTTATTAACCCGTCTCCCGATGGGTCTCCCTCTAGATCTTCTCCGTCCAGCTGGTCTTCGCCTGGCACCACTGTCTCCACTGGTTCTCTCTGATTCTGGAGGAACTGCTCCCTTGTGGGCTAAGGGCCTGTAAAGCGGCGTATTGTTGGAGGTGTCAGGACTGGTCAGGGGGGCGTGGGGGGGGGGGGGTCATTCTGCAAACTAATGCTTCTGCTCTGATTCACTCTCTCTCACTACGTGCATATGCATAAAGACCCAGAGAATCACAACCACATCTGGAGAGAGGGTGACCGCGCATGCATGTGCACGCACGCGCACAGACACACACACACACACATGCATTGAACACAAACTGACATAAAACTACCAGACCATTAGCCAGGGGTTTTGTAACGGTGAATATCTAAGGGGAAAAGCCTTCGTTTCACTTGGTACATCTTTGTTTATACTGTACGTCAGAGGTATTGGTAGCGCTCTATGAATCGTCAGACTAGTTATACACAGGATAATATTTTCTGTTTTAGCATGGTAGTGTTTTCAGTTCAAGGAAAGCCGGTTCTGCAAACTTAAGTCCATGCTAGTTTATTTTAATGACCTTCATCAGGGCAAGCAGTCTATACAATGAACTCGGTCCATGTAGTACTCAATGCAATGAGTATTTTTAGGTTTAGCATGGAAGTATTTTTAGGTTTAGCATGGTAGTATTTTTTGGTTTAGCGTGGTAGTATTGTTAGGTTTAGCATGGTAGTATTGTTAGGTTTAGCATGGTAGTATCTTTAGGTTTAGCATGGTAGTATTTTTAGGTTTAGCATGGTAGTATTTTTAGGTTTAGCATGGTAGTATTTTCAGTTTTTGCATGGTAGTATTTTTAGGTTTAGCATGGTAGTATTTTCAGTTTTAGCATGGTAGTATTTTTAGGTTTAGCATGGTAGTATTTTCAGTTTTAGCGTGGCCGTGGTATGAATAACATACCAGTTTCATTTCTACCATCATGGCAGGTTAGAAACACCATACATTTTGCATGTCAACTTATTCCACTCTCTGCTGTCTAATAATAGAAAGAAGGAATGCCAAAAAAAATTATATATTAAAATAAAGGTAAGAACCATGCGTGACAATGGACAACAATAATAATATCCCAAAAGAGGAATAAACTTCACTACACTCTCTAAGAAACTAAGCCTATTATTACTGTCATAAATTATACTTATAAGACAAAGCATTTCAACAGCACGCAAGAACACAGTGAAATATCTCCATTCATATTTCATCAATCTAGCCTCACGTTACCACTGCAAACTCTCTCTGAGCTCCATTGGAAAAATACCGCCCCCTATCGTCTCTCCCTGTGGTACAGTACTGCACCCCTTTGGAATGGATTGAATGAAACGCATGAAACAAAAAAAATCCTGCTTCCACATTTTACTTGTCAGACATGTAATCCGAGCCTACTGGAGTCTCCAACTAAGTGTGAGGAATTCTCAAATTTGTTCACCACCAAAGTTGAGGATATCAGAAGGAACATCTCACCCCCCACACGTAACTTAGCTGTCCCTCTGGTCTGCTCATCCACACTGACCTGCTTTCAGCCCATCAGTCTACTCACCCTCACAGAGATAGTTTCCTCTATGAAACCTGCGACCTGCCGCCTTGACACTGTTCCCACTGCTCTCTTGAAACAGGTTTTTCACACAACCGGTCCCAGCATCCTCTCCATTATTAACAGCTCCCTGGCAACTGGTACTGTTCCCTCCTGCTTTAAACATGCAGTAGTCCAGCCCCTATTGACCACACCCAGCACCGTAATTACAGGCCCATTTCCAAGCTTGCTTTTTGTAAAAAATACTCGAAAAGGTTGTTCTGTGACAATTGTCTCCCTACCTGCACCAGAACAGCATCCTGCAGACATTTCAGTCAGGGTTCAGGACTGGCCATAGCACAGAATCAGCCCTCCTTAAAGTGTCAAATGACCTACTCCTCGCCGCTGACAACCGTGACTGCTCTGTTTTAAAGGGGAACATTCTTATAAATGGCCTTTTTGAGTGTTTAGCATTGTTTCCTAGCTATGTGAACTTATATTAATATGATCTATGTCTCAAAATTCTCATATTGGCGCATTCTTCCAATTCTCCTCTCACAATATTCACCCTCACTGAACTGAGTCATTTGAAAATGTGCGCGATATGTGATGTCAGAAAGACACCGCTGCATGTTAATGTTGAGATACAAGAACAGCTGCACACAGGCCCCTGCACCCCAGTCCACATTAGCTCAAAACGGCTCGAGATCTTGAGGTAGAAAAATGCTGTTTTTGAGGACTTGATTAGAAATACAAAACAATGAATAAAAAAAATATATATATTACAGAGGTGTTCCATAGACTCACAGGAATTGTGTAAAAGTGCCCAAATAGTGAAAGAAATAGTAAAATAGTTCCCCTTTAATGCTGCTTGACCTCAGCGCAGCTTTCGACACTGTTGATCACACCATTCTATTAGATCGTCTCCAACATGGGGTTGGTGTCAGTGGCACTGCACTAGCATGGTTCTCCTCCTATCTCACAAATAGAAGCTTTGCTGTCAACATCGCCAACTGCTCCTCCCCCTCAACCTCCCTCTCCTGTGGGGTCCCGCAAGGGTCCATCCTTGGCCCGATCCTGTTCTCTCTTTACATACTACCCCTTGGTCCAATCATTCAGAAGCACAACATCTCTTTTCACTGTTATGCTGACGACACACAGCTTTACGTTTCCCTGAAACCTAACAACCAGTCTCTACTTAACAGTCTCATGTCCTGCCTGGGTGACGTTAAATGTTGGATGGCACAAAACATTCTACAACTAAATCAAAACAAATGCGAAATAATCCTCTTCGGTCCCCCAGACGCTGTCACCATCCTTACCAACAGCCTTGGCAACCTGTCCTCCCTGGTCAAGCCTTATGTCAAGAACCTAGGTGTCATTTTTGACCCACAATTTAAATTCGACAGACAAGTGAACTCAGTGGTAAAGGCATGTTTTTTCCAACTACGCACCATTGCCAAACTCAAAGCCCTTCTCTCCCCTGCAGACCTTCAGAGAGTCATCCACGCCTTCATTTCATCTAGATTAGACTACTGCAACTCCCTCTATATAGGCATTAACCAGTCTTCCCTGTCCCGCTTACAACTGGTACAAAACGCCGCTGCCAGACTGTTGACCGGAACCCGCAAGAGAGACCACATCACCCCTGTCCTTGCCTCCCTTCATTGGCTTCCAGTATGCTACAGGATAGATTTTAAGGTTCTCCTATTTGTTTTTAAAGCCCTTAATGGTCACCCCCCTTCCTACATCTCAGACCTCCTATCCCCCTATTCCAACACCAGGTCCCTCAGGTCAGCCGATCAGAGGCTCCTGACAGTCCGGAGGTCTAACCTCAAGCTCAGGGGGGGCCGTGCCTTTGCTGTCGCAGTCCCTGAATTGTGGAACAGCATCCCTACCTCCATTAGGCTTGCCCCCTCAATAGATGCCTTCAAATCTAGGCTCAAAACCCACTTCTACCTACTAGCCTTTCCCGTTCACTGACTCATGCCCTGTTTGCCTGTGTGCCCTCCCATAAAACGGAGTGTGATTGTTGTCAATATGTATCTATGTGTATCTACCCTCTGTACAGCACTTTGGTTGACACGTGTCATGTTAAATGTGCTATATAAATAAATCTGATTTAATGATTGATTGATTTGGAATGGATTGAATGAAACGCATGAAAAAAAAATCCTGCTTCCACATTTTACTTGTCAGACATGTAATCCGAGCCTACTGGAGTCATTGCCCACCATCAGAACAGCGTGGAATCGGTGTTTCGACCACCCAGCGTTAGATCAATAAACGCGATCGATATTTGGAATGACGATCAGGAATTGGAATAATCTTTTTGGAGAACATCTGATCTGAGGTAAGGAATCTATTTTAGCAGTCTTAGGATAATCAGAGCTTTTTTCACAGAGATATCAACGTGTGCCCTATGTGTGTGTGTGTGTGTGTGTGTGTGTGTGCTGATCAGGAAATAAGATAATCGATTTTTCAGCCCGCTTCTATAGCGTGCATAAGTACACATATACTATCGATAATCTAGAGTTTATTTGAAAACTATTCATAAATAGGCTGAAAAATGTCAATGTTTTTTGTGTATTCCAGAATATTCCAGTAAAGGGCGTTTATCACAGAATTGGCGTTGGCATTCTACGGGGTTCTGGGGCACCGGACCCGTGGCACGGAAAGTGTTAAGACCCTGTTTAGATGGATGTAATATGAGCTTATGTACCTCTATTGGTGACCCTGGTCAGGGGTCAAGAGACTAAATTCTGAATGGATTACACGTTGCCACACTAGTGGCATCATCAAGACCTTCCTGTGTGGGTTTGCCTTTGTCAAACCTCTTCATTTTCCAGGTTTAGGCAGGTCAATGACACAAAGCATCCGTTTAGTTCCCCACCTCTTGACCCCCTTCTCCAGTCCTGCTTTTATCTAGAGTGAACCCTGTGGGTGGTTTGTGGAACCCTACAGAATGAATGTGATCTGACCTGTGGGTACAGGTATGACTGCTAATGTTAAAGGTGCACCCATGTAGTTTAGAGAGCCTGCAACTAGTTTGCAAAATATATTTACTACATATGAAATTCTTTAAATTATTCTTTCCCCCCCCCCCCCAATTTGATAAACGGCAGTAAAACAGTAACGTTTCAGGTAGCTTTCTAGCTTGAAACAGGGTAACTTTCTAGCTTGAAACAGTGTAGCTTTCTAGCTTCAAACAGTGTTCCAGGAGCCCAATTCTACTCAGAGGACAGTTAGTTTATTCACTTGTGAAAATACACCTTTGTCATTCCTCACAGGACTCATGGCTTCAAAATTGGAGACATCTCAACCTCAAGATCATTTTTTTTTTTAATCTTTTCCCCCTTCCATTTTCCTCTGATTTTCTCCCATCCCAATGTTAGTCGTTATGCCAATTCCCAATCCCCTTCCTGGTCGCTGCGCACTTACCCCCCACAGTCGGTCTGGGAGAGTGGAGGCTATCACGTGCTTCCTCCGACACACGTCCAGCCAATCAACCGCTTCTTTTCACCTGGCAGCGCGGATTCTCATTGAGAGGGCGTAGCGTGTGGAAGGATCACACTATCCCACTGAAGTCCTATCCGCGCTTAGCAGGCGCCCCGACCGAACTGTAGGAGTCGCTGTTTACAACGACCCGGACCCACCCCGCCAGCTTCTCCCACCCTCTAATACTGCCAATTGTATTAGTGTGAACGGCCAGCCAAGCTGGTGACAACCCCGGAGCTGTGAGCTGGATTCGAACAGGCGAATCTAGCCGCTCCGGGGTTTGGTGACGAACGCAATCTCCGTTACGCCACCTGACCGCCACATCAATGGACCATTTTAATGTTTCAGAGCAATTTAAGCTAGGCCTTGAACACATCCAGAATGATAGGCAAGAGTTGGGATAAAGTGGGCGCTACAGACCCTGGAGTTTGCAGACCGGGTCTGTAGCGTCGTTTTGCTTCCACAATCCAAATACTGCTTCTTTGCTAAAACAGCAGTCTTTTTGATTTTGGATTGCATGTATGTAGGGTAAGCTGGACTAAGACGCTGCCCCTTTACAAACATATATTTTCTGTTAAATGAGAAACTAGTTGAATATAGATTTCGGTTCACATGCTTAGGAAAAACACATTTTGAGGACAATCAGAGCTCAACTATTTTAGTTATGGAGCAAAAAACAAGGAGATGTAAGAGGCACAATGCTGTATTACCTGAGAGGTCAAGTACAGCAACCCTAACCCTGTTAGGAAGGAATAGGTTATAAAACTAATTTGATTTACTGCGCTATTCCAATGATGTTGGACAGTTAAAGGGAAATTCCAACACAAAACAACATTAAACTAATTTATAGGTTTATATCGATACAGTGATGCAGAGTATTGCTTTTTTTTATTTATTTTTTGCTTGACAATGCCATTTTACTGCAATACAAATTATCTGAATGTTTTCTTATTAGATAAAACAGATGAAGTATATAGTTTCTTATTGCAGATATCGCTAAATATATTTCAATATGGTGATCCCCCCCGCCCCCCCCCCCAACTACCAGATTGAGAAATTGTTATATTCTCCCTATGTGACCAAAGCCAGCTCTGCTCAGAAATACTGTATGGGCAGTGAAAGGTGATTCAGTAGAGCCAGATGACATAACGACATGGAGCTCTCTACATTTACATTTACATTTAGTCATTTAGCTGACGCTTTTATCCAAAGCGACTTACAAGTTCTGTACGACAAGTCATCAGGAAGGGCACAACTCTATCAGCTGAGTAACAATGTTCATCAAAGTGTTGAGTGCTACAGTGTAGGTTAGTTTATTAGGACAAGTGCATGACAGTAAGGTTAGTTAGGGTTAGATTACATTTTTAAATTTAAATTCAGATAATGGTTGAAGAAGTGCGTCTTTAGTCGACGGCGAAATATTGGACGGGTTTCGGCTGTCCTAACTGGGATGGGTAGTTCATTCCACCATTGTGGGGCAAGGACTGAGAATAGGCGACTTCTCTTTGATGGCCCTCCCGGAGCTTGGATAGGAGTAGGTCTGAGGCGTCCAGAAGATGCAGCGCGTAGGGGTCTTGAGGGTGTGTAGTTAGAGACCATTGACCGGAGGTAGGCGGGAGCTGTTCCCTTTGCCGCACGCCCGCACGGTATGCTAGGTCGAGGGCCTTGAAGCGGATTCGTGCAGCAATGGGGAGCCAGTGCAGGTCCCTAAGAAGTGGGGTGACATGGGCCGACTTCGGTAGGTTTGAGATCAGGCGGGCGGCTGCGTTCTGAATGAGTTGAAGAGGCTTAGTGGCAGTGGCCGGGAGGCCAGTGAGCAGTGCCTTGCAGTAGTCGAGGCGGGAGATGACTGTTGATTGGACAAGGAGTTGGGTGGCTTCTTTTGTCAGGAAGGGGCGGATCCTACTGACATTGCTCAGGAGGAATCTGCAGGTTCTGGTTGTCGCTGCGATGTGAGCAGAGAAGTTCAACTGGTCGTCGAGGACAAGACCAAGGTTCTTGGCGGTCGGTGACGCGGTCACAGCTGCATTCTCGACTGTGATGGAAAGGTCGGTCAGGGGGGAGGATTTGGCCGGCAGGTGGAGCAATTCTGTTTTGCTTAGGTTCAGGTTGCTCTACCCTCACTCAATGTGCGAGTGATGTGAATTTCCTGATACCTCCATAGTATCTCGATCCCTCTCTCTCTCTCTCCAGGTAACATGGTTTAAATGTAGCAGACCAGATGCTCGTCAATTCTGTAACATAGCGATTGAAAAAAACATTGAAACTATAAATACATATGCATACATACACACACACACACACACACACACACACACACACACACACACACACACACACACACACACACACACACACACACACACACACACACACACACACACACACACACACACACACACACACACACACACACACTGGACTGATTCCATGATCCCCATGTTGCCTGGTGGAGATAAATATCTCTGTCATAATGTGTTGGTATATGAGGTTTGTGTGTGTGTATGTGTGTGTGTGCGTGAGAGAGAGAGAGAGAGAGAGAGAGAGAGAGAGAGAGAGAGAGAGAGAGAGAGAGGCAGTCAAGGCAAGTCTGCACACGTGGTCCAGACCCCCTTACCTCGCATCAGCCCCCCCCCCCCCCCCCCCCCCCCCACACCACACACACACACACTCACACACACTCAATAAACCTTTCCATTTACCTGATCCTGTTGCAACATGTCGGCCCTGAGAGTGTGAGAGTGTGTGTGTATGTGTGAGAGAGAGAGAGAGAGAGAGAGAGAGAGAGAGAGAGAGAGAGAGAGAGAGAGAGAGAGAGAGAGAGAGAGAGAGAGAGAGAGAGAGAGAGAGAGAGAGAGAGAGAGAGAGAGAGAGATGTTTTCTAGGCAGTTGCTGTTGACGGTTGAACATTGGGGAGGACATAGCACTACACGTTAGACGTAGCTCTCCCTTTGGTCTGACAGCGATACACTGAGAAATGAACGAACGGCCTCGCAGCTAAAGACCGTCAGTAAAGTCACTTTGAATTCGCGTGTCAGGGTCTTGTCTCTCATCGCACAATTAACTCCCCGTGATGTCATCTCATTATAGTAATGGAAAAAGACGATTTCTCTGTTTCTCCATACTAGCCAATAGCTCTGTCCACCGGACACATTGGAACTATCATCTGGGTGGGGGTGCTGTATGTTTATTTATTATCTATTATCACTAATTTAACTCTGGCCAGTGCTGTCCAACATGGCAGTGGGCCTGGTCTACAAGATACACTACACCACACAGGTACCCATGTACATGTCGAAATACTTCCCAAAGGTGAGTGAATACCACGCCCACAAAACCAGAGGGAGTTCCACAAATCATGTGCAAGCCAGATTCGGCACAGACTCCCTCCCCATCAACCTGGACCCCCTGCAATTTGCATACCGCCCTAACAGATCCACGGAGGATGCCATAGCCCATGTGCTGCACACAGCAGCATCACACCTGGACAAGAGGCAGGGGAACTATGTGAGAATGCTGTTCATTGACTACAGCTCAGCATTCAATACCATAGTCCCCTCCAAACTCATAGCCAAGCTCAGGGACCTGGGCTTGAACTATGACCTCTGCCAGTGGGTCTTGGACTTCCTGACGGGCAGACCCCAGGTGGTAAGAGCAGGCAACTGCACCTCCTCATCCATCACGCTCAACATAGGGGCCCCCCAGGGCTGTGTTCTGAGCCCCCTCCTCTACTCCCTGTACACACATGACTGCGTGGCACAGCGGAACAATAACACAATCATCAAATTTGCTGATGACACAGTAGTGGTGGGCCTGATCTCTGCCAACGACGAGAGGGCCTACCTGGAAGAGGTCGAGAATCTGTCACAGTGGTGTCAGGAGAACTGCCTCTCCCTGAACGTCAGCAAAACAAAAGAGATGATTGTGGACTTCAGGAGGTCGGGGGTCAAGGACTACAGCCCCCTCAGCATCGACGGGGCACCGGTTGAGAGAGTGAACAGTTTCAAGTACCTCGGAGCCCACATATCCGAGGACTTGACATGGACCACACACATTGACAGTGTTGTGAAGAAGGCACAACAACGCCTCTACTTCCTCAGGCGCCTAAGGAAGTTCCAAGTCAGTCAGAAGATCCTTAGGAACTTCTACTCATGTACAATCGAGAGCATCCTGACTGGCAACATCACCTCCTGGTTTGGGAATAGCACTGCACAAGACCGTAGCAGACTACAAAGAGTGACACGTTCAGCCGAACGCACAATTGGAGGGGGGCTTCCCACCCTCCAGAACATTTACAACAAGCGGTGCAGGGGGAAGGCTAAGAGAATCATCAAGGACTCCAGCCACCCGAACAACTGCCTCTTTGAACTGCTGCGGTCAGGCAAGCGATACCGGAGTCTTAAGGCGAGCACAGAAAGACTCAGAAGAAGCTTCTATCCCCAGGCCATCAGGCTGCTCAACGAACAATAAACACTATGCAACAACCATCAAATGCACACAGCACACACATACACACGCACACACTCACTTTAAACAAACAACTCACTGCAGCACCCACTTTACACACTTTAGAACACCTAAACACACTTTACACTTTATATTTATTGGTAAAGGATTTGCACTACAACTCGTACACCTTACTGTAAATTGTACCTAAATTGTACCTCATCCCATTTCTGCTCTGCACTATATAGTATTGTATATTAGTACATTGCATAGTATATTGTATATTGTATGGTAACTCAGTTACTTCTATTCTGCATCGAACATTGTACATATGTCTATACTGAACACTGCGACCTCTACTTTTACTTCTATTTTACATGCTATACTATTTTATTTCATACTTATCTTGTCCAACACAGTCTCTGGAGCGAAACAGTAAGAAGCATTTTGTATAAAAGTATTCTGTACTTCTGTATGACAACTATTAAAGAAACTTGAGAAACTTGAGAAACATTTAGCAATTATGCCACAACAATGTGGAACGCCCTACCCAGAGCCGTAAAAAGATGTGTAAACATTTTTTTTTTTTTTTTTTTTTGCGAGGCCCTCCTTCCTGTGAGGCCCTTTTTCATCACAGACCTAAAATCTAGTTTTGCTTACATGCTTATATATTTCACATTAGACGTTTGTAGAATAGTGTTCCGGTTTCTGCGGCTCTGCTGCTCTGCAGATAGACACGTTTGTAGAATAGTGTTCCGGGCTCTACTCCACGAGGGAAGGGGCTACAGTCAGCCAGGTACAGGATCTATTCAGCGCTATCCAGAGGAGCGAGTGGATGTCTTTTGAAAAGCAGCATGGAGCAGAATAAATAACACTGTGTGCCATAAGCTTGTTATCAATACCAAGTATGATGGTTATGCCAACTTTGCCAAGACGAAGAGGATGTTCGGCAGATGGACTGAAGATGAAAGTTGTTGCATGTTAGAACCTTCAGTCAGGCTATAGCTATGTCGGCTAGTAGCAATTAGCTAAAGGCAGGGACGCGTAACTAGCGTTAGCTAATTGCTAAGTTATCGAGTGCTAACGTGTAGCAGATAAACTAGGACTCCCAAGGGACTGGTACTTTTCATCTCCACGGAAAATGCGTCGATGTCGTCTCCTTCCAACTTTGCCATTGATTCTGCGTTAGGGTGAGTTTTTCATGCAACCTATTCTATTCCCGCCGTTGAGCTCTCTCTCTCTCTCTCTCTCTCTCTCTCTCTCTCTCTCTCTCTCTCTCTCTCTCTCTCTCTCTCTAAAACACAGTGCTTCCCAATCCTCTCCTCGAAGCACCCCAGCCGTTCCATGTATTTGTTCAATTCCACCACCAGCACACCTGATTCAACTTAACAAGCCCTTTATTAGTTGAATCAGGTGTGCTGGTGATGGAATTTAACAAATACATGGAACGGCTGGGGTGTCTCGAGGAGAGGTTTGGAAACCACTGCTCTAACACACACACATACATGCTCTCTCTCTAACACACACACACAGACATGCTCTCTCTCTCTAACAAACAAACACACATGCTCTCTCTCTCTCTCTTTCTAACACACACAGACATGCTCTATATCTTTCTCTAACACACAAAATGACATGCTCTCTCTCTCTATCTGTCTCTCTCTTTCTAACACACACACACATATACATGCTCTCTCTCTAACACACACACACAAACAGACATGCTCTCTCTCTATCTCTCTCTTTCTAACACACACAGACATGCTCTATCTATCTCTCTCTCTTCAATTCAAATGGGCTTTATTTCACATTCTTGTATTTCTCCCAGTAGGTATGGGAGTTTTGAGTTATTCGCGTTTAAATCTTGCACAGGGCCTCGCATTTCTCCCAGGCGGCCCTGGTCATGTCCCTATACCATAAATGTCATGATGTCATGTCATAAATGATGTCATGTCATAAATGTCACTATGAATTGAAAATGGGGGACCCTGATGTAAACAAGACAAACGTCTTTCTCTGGTCTGCATCCCCTTAACAATTGTGTGTATTGAGCCGTACTGTATTGTACCCATTCTGCAATCTGTTAAATAAAGTTTTCATTCATTCATTCAGTGCTGAATGCTGTAGATTGAGCCATGAATGAGTCGCCAGTTTAGGTGTGTAGCTACTCTTCCTGCATAACGTTAGCTAGCATTGTAAACAAAGAGTACTGAGAATGAAGATGTTAATCTCACTCACCAAAAATGTCTTGTATTGTCCACCACTGTATTGTCCACGAATCAAAGCAGACAGGACTAAAGTGACTAGCAGTCAGTTATCCCCATTGCAAAGCTCCATAGTAACTTCAGTCCATGACCTAGTAATCTGTGAGTTCGCTAGTAGTCTGTGAGTTAAATATAGTTAAATATAGATCAAATATAGATATACATGAACTGGAATACACACATCTCCTATACTGTATGCATTTTCTGAAGATTGTAGTATTTGTAAACCTGATTGAATAGCCAAATACAATATGACATTTTGTTTTATAATGATGTATGCCATATGCATTATTCATCCCAGTTACATTCATGACATTACATTTATGGGAAAACAAATTAAATATGTGGTGCAGTCAGGGGGGCTGAAGATAGGGGGTGCTGTCGCACCCACATCGAACTTTCGGTTCCAGTTTCAGGGTGCGCTTGTTATTTACTCCGAGGTGCTTTCGATTGATGCACAGATTTGAACTTGTAGTAGAGAATACAGTGTATAACATTAGCAGAAATAATGCGACTTAGTGGTTTTCACAAGAGTTACAGAATACATATGAGTGAGTAAGATTTAATTGAGTAATAATATTCTGTAAATGTGTATATTATACACATTTAACACATCCGGGGCCATTCACGTATATATACGTGATTGGGAGCCAGAGCTTGACGGCCAATCACATATATATACGTTTTTAACTCGGGCGGTCTAAACCACATTTCATTCTTGCATGAGGAAGGATAATAATGATAATCTAGCGTTGATTTCAGGATGATGAGATAATCAGGCGAAAAATGACAACGTGATAAGTGGATTTAGCAAAAAATTCTATTAACGCGTCTTTTCCTGGAATTACTCAGAAGCACCCAAACTATACTCATATTCAAAACGGTATAAAAACGGAAATGTACAGATGAAAAAACTATCTGTTTTGTGCATGTTGACTGGAAGCAACTCACTGACAATCGACAGCTGTCTTAGATCCATAGCTATAATATTTCATATATTTTAAGCATTCGCAAGTGAACAAAGCGCCCCATTGACTTACAGCCCTGGCATTCTACCCAGAAGGTAAACAGCGACCCCTGGCCGTGAATGTTTTTAACAGAGAGGTATGTTTCAGTGTACAATACACATTTAACAGACATAGGGCGGAATCCACAAAGGCTTTGCGCTGCTTTTTCCGAAGCAGAGCCGGTGCATCTCGCTCTCAAATGGGTGAAACGAGGTTGCTCATGCGTAATGTCGGCATTGCGTCCGTGCAATCTGCGTATATTTAAATGAGGTAATATGGGCGGAACATGTGCCCCTTTTTTTTATTATCTTTTTCCAACTCCTTTTTCCGTTTTTCTCCCATCTCAATGTTAGTCGTTATGCCAATTCCCAATCCCCTTCCTGGTCGTTGCGCACTCTAACCCCTACCGTCGGTCTGGGAGGGCAAAGACTATCACATGCTTCCTCCGACACATGTGCAGCCAGCCCACTGCTTCTTTTCACCTGGCAGCACGGACTCTCACTGGGGGAGTGTAACGTGAGGAAGGGTCACACTACCTCCCCCAGATTTTTCCCTCGCTGTGCAGGTGCCCCGACCGAACTGTAGGAGTCGCTGTTTACAACGACCAGGACCCACCCCACCGGCTTTCCCACCCGCTGACACTGCCAATTGTGTCAGTATGGACGGTCGACCAACCCGGAGGTACCGCAGCTGGATTCAATCCCACTGTCTCTGCGGTGGTAGACAGACGAACATGTGCCCTTTCGTAAATGAGCCTCTAAACAGGTGATCATGGCAGCAGTAATTGTGCAGACAGGCATGACCGTGAAAGATATTATCGAATATCTCGAAGCACAATATCAAATCAAGCACATGCAGCGATCCCATGCAATTGTACTCATTATTTAAAGGGGCTATGTACTGCTATTCCTAGCACTATTTGGGCAACTTTACACAATTCCTGTGAGTCTATGTAACACATCTGTAAGGTTTATTCCAAAAATAATCATTGTTTTATATTTCTAATCAAGTACTCAAAACCAGCATTTTTCTGCCTCAAGATTTCAAGCTGTTATTGGCTTGGCTCCACCCATACTAGCAGAATGCTTTGAGTGACAGCCACCCACCAAATAGCTCCGCCCATCTCCCCGTCCTTCCTTCCAGGTGAACACTTTATACTACTAATACAACATGGCTGTACCGTATATTTGGGATCCAGAGAGCGACCCAGACTATGTTTCGGAAGAAGAAGTTGAGTTGCAACAGCGAGGCTTGCAAATAGTTTCCGAGTGGTAAGTTTATGTTGTAACGTTAGTATAATGGCTTGCCGAAAAGAGCGAGTAACGTTAGTACTTACTTCTGACCAGCTTGCTTCGATATCTTGCTATAAGTAACGTTACCTTGTTTACCTCTGACTAGTTGTGTTTGTATTGAGCAGTTTTTAATTATGACTAGCTTGCTTCAATAGTTTGCTATAACGTTACTTTATAAAGAGCAGCATACTGTTATATGCAACAGTTCTGTACGTGCGACCAGACCTTTGGTAGTACTGCACATTTGACCTAATGTCCCCCCGCAATTATAAAGAAAAGTTATTTGGGAACATGCATCCACTGTATGTCAATTGTAATAATGAATTGAAAATGGGGGACCCTGATGTAAACAAGACGAAAGTATTTTCCTGGTCTCCATCCTAGCATCCTATAGCAGTTGTGTTGGTATTGAGCAGTACTGTATTGTAATGACTAGCTTCAGTAGCTTGCTTCAATAGTTTGCTATAACGTTACTTTATAAAGAGCAGCATACCGTTATATGCAACAGTTCTGTACGTGCGACCAGACCTTTGGTAGTACTGCACATTTGACCTAATTTCCCCCCGCAATTATAAAGAAAAGTTATTTGGGAACATGCATCCACTGTATGTCAATTGTAATAATGAATTGAAAATGGGGGACCCTGATGTAAACAAGACGAAAGTATTTTCCTGGTCTCCATCCTAGCATCCTATAGCAGTTGTGTTGGTATTGAGCAGTACTGTATTGTAGCCATTTTGATCATTGATAGATTGATTTCCTTCACCCTCAAATCAATCTACTAGGTGTACGTGTGGAAATTGTGAAAGGATGCCAACCGAGGCGGAGAATGTGTGCTGCATGGAGGTTCCTCAGGTACAGTAGTAATGTCACACAACCTTGCATCTCGGGGACCGGCGTTAGCAACCGGGAGCGATGGCTAGCTAGTTAGCACCAGCCGGGGACCGGCGTTAGCTCTCGGGAGCGATGGCACCAGCCGGGGACCGGCCTTAGCTCTCGGGAGCAATGGCTAGCTAGTTGGCACCTAGCCATCGCTCCCGAGAGCTAACGCCGGTCCCCGGCTGGTGCTAACTAGCTAGCCATCGCTCCCGGTTGCTAACGCCGGTCCCCGGCTGGTGCTAACTAGCTAGCCATCGCTCCCGGTTGCTAACGCCGGTCCCCGGCTGGTGGTAACGCTAGCCATCGCTCCCGGTTGCTAACACCGGTCCCCGGCTGGTGCTAACTAGCTAGCCATCGCTCCCGGTTGCTAACGCCGGTCCCCGGCTGGTGGTAACGCTAGCCATCGCTCCCGGTTGCTAACACCGGTCCCCGGCTGGTGCTAACTAGCTAGCCATCGCTCCCGAGAGCTAACGCCGGTCCCCGGCTGGTGCTAACTAGCTAGCCATCGCTCCCGGTTGCTAACGCCGGTCCCCGGCTGGTGGTAACGCTAGCCATCGCTCCCGGTTGCTAACACCGGTCCCCGGCTGGTGCTAACTAGCTAGCCATCGCTCCCGAGAGCTAACGCCGGTCCCCGGCTGGTGCTAACTAGCTAGCCATCGCTCCCGAGAGCTAACGCCGGAACCGCATCAGGCTTCAGCTGATAAGTTCGGCATCCACGGGAAAAGCGTGCAAAGACGTATTAGTAGCTTTACAGCCAGGAACAGAACATGTTCTGCAGGGTTTGCTCATCGTGGAAGATATGCAAGTGACTGCACTCCTGTTTCTAGGTAGTAGGTACCTCTCTATTCTAGGTAGAATGGGGGCGGGCATTAGCTCCAACCACAGAGCCAATCGCATCACTGTGCGCTACCCAGAGCCCGAATGACGTGACTCAGGCCTTCAAATAAAAATGGCCTGATTTACTGGAGGAGGAAAGGGGCTGGGCTGAATCTGAGCAATCCGCCAATATGGTATTTAGACACTAAAACACATTGATACAAACTCCTATTACTATAATACAATGCTAGAGACTGAAAAATTACATTTATAGTACATAGCCCCTTTAAATATCGTTATATAACGTTGTGGGCCTTGGCGTTATGCTCGTATATAAACAGAATCTAATTAGTTCGAGAAATATAAAGCCACGTTCCAATAGCCTTCGCAACGAGTGGTTTAAAAATAAGGCTAAGCACTGACATTCCAAATGCTTGGTTCTGAGATGATCAATACAGTAAACATTTATTTCTGATATAGGTGCTGATCAGCAGTAATGCAATGTCATGATTATTATTATTCTGAAGTTATTATTAATATTATTCTTAAATTAAAAATGTATTAACACATTCCCTGCCATAACTTATATCCATCAATATAGCCTGTCTGCCACCACTGTAAGCCTATGGAGATGTTCACCTTCTTTGCAGGGCTATAACTTTTTAAATTGTATTGCTAAATTGACATTACTATGGCCCATTCAACATCGATTATCTATCATTCAGGATGTAGGAACGTTATACTTTTTCATTCATACATTCATACAAATATACCGTCTAGAATATAAGTATGTTTTTATTGTTTTCTGCAGTAATTCCTAGAACGTGAGTTATAGGCCTAAACCCATATTATCGATTGCCGTTTATTCCTGATACACGCTATATTAAAAAAATTCAACTGTATATGATCGTATACGTTATGCGTCATCATGCGCGGAGGAAAGGGAGGGGGTCGTTTATAATTCCGTGATCGTCAGTAAATGCTTTATGTAGTATGGGTGATATATTGATCAGATGGTTTGCAGTGAAATGAATAAACAATTGGGCTGAAAATAATGTTAGCGTCCTCTTACCGTGCGTCAAAGAGACTAGCGGTGAAATATCCCAAGTATAGGACGTCGATCGCCTAGGTCCATTTCCGGTTTGTATGTCGCAATAAACGCCGAAATCATATCTATTATTAAGTTTATAAAGCGATCGATATGTACTATAGTGTCTGTCGGGAGACTTGCAACAATGTCTGACGGCCGGATGAATTTAATCGACGCACACCTCCCACTTCCTGTTGTTCGAGTGTAACTCGCTCGAACATCCACCAGGCGGCGGTATTGAGCCGTCGTTGTATTGAGCCGTAGGGTCCAGCTGCAGCGTCGGATGTGTATATATGAATTATGAATGCCATGGCGAAAAAATTAAATATTGATCTCAATATCGCTGTACAGCGTGGTCTGGCAGACAACGCATGGCGGGCAATAACACTGTACAGCGTGGACGGCGGTGGATGTGTTAATAATTTATTAATAAGAACTCCTCTCCTTCACTATAATTTGAAATTTATTGGAAGGATAAACCCCTTGAGATATGCTATCTCGTTTTCGAGGGGGTCCTTAACATAGGATACAAAACATACAATACAATACAATACTGTTACGATTCTGGTTCTTGACTACGGTCGGGAACCACCCACCTTCTCTGTCATCTGTCACTTGATTGCTGTCACTTGTTTTTCCCTGTCATTTAGTGCTGTCACTTAGGGGTTGGCTTCTGATTGGCTGTCACGGGGGTGTGTGTGGAATGTTGGTATTTGGTGGCTATGTAACATTCCTTTTATCTGCTTGTCATTCGTCAGGTCTTCACTATAGGCGTTCGGAGATAACGCGGCCGGTTCCAGTTCTGGACCACCACTAAGCTCCATTATCTATTTCTCTCATTCCCTTGCTTTTGGCATAGTATCCTAGTATTACTCTTTGTGTTCTTTACTATTAAAGTCGAACCTGTTCAAGAGTATACCTTCTCCGTCTCTGTGATTGCCTACAACAATTGGAACTCACCTACCTCCATCCTGACAGAAGACCTGACCATCAGAGTTCCATGGAGGCAATCATGGAGATGCTCCGGGCACAGAAGAGTGCACAGGAGCGCATGGAGGAACATGCGCCGAGTTGGTTCGGCTGGGCACGATCGTCGCAGGAGACGGCGCAGTCGGCGCTCCTCACAGCTCAGCAGGCACAAGTCGAGGTGGCGGGGGTAAAGATGACGGTGGGAGAGACGGCGGCAGGAGAGGCGGTGTTCAACACCACGTTCAACACCGAGGAGAGTCGGGAGCTCTTGGGTACCAGGATCGGAACCAGGAGCCACGGCTACCCGCACCAGGCCGCTATGCGGGAGCACCGGAGGGATGCAGGGAGTTCATCACCCAGTGCTCACTCGTGTTCCAGCTGCAGCCACGCTCGTTTCCCTCTTCCAGAGCACAAGTCGCATATATTATCACCCTCCTCACCGGTCAAGCGCTCTCCTGGGCTACGGCCGAATTAGAGAGCGGGTCGGCTATCTGCGACTGTGTGGACGAATTCACCGGGGAGTTGAGAAGGGTATTCGACACTTCCCGAGTACTCTCGATCTTCGAGGCCGGTGGGCGGCTTCTCGCCTGCCGGCAGGGCCTCCGCACGGTCTCAGAATACGCCATCGAATTTTGGATCGTGGCTCGGGAGGCAGCTTGGCCGGAGATTCCTTTTGTGGTCCTGTTCCTCAAGGGACTCTCCGCACGGATGAGGGACGAGTTCTCCGTGCGGGAGATCCCTGAGCAGCTGGAAACGCTCATCAACACCGCCATATGGATGGACAACCGACATCGGGAGAGAGAGAGGGAGCGTGAAGATACTACCCAGGTACGTGTCCTTTCTCCTCCCGTTGTTGATATCTTCCCGCATTACACGAGTGGGCCACTGGGTGATGAATCCATGCAGCTTGGGGCGCTGTCGCTCTCAGACGACGAGCGGCGGCGCTTCATCGAGGAGCGACGCTGCTTCCGTTGCGGCCGCTCCGGTCATCGTTTCGGCAGTCGGGAACAGGCTGGCTCAACTCTGCGCCAGTCGGGAAGAGGAGGTTCTCCGCCAGGCCTCGAGAGGGCACCAGCAGGTGGGCTCACCCCAGCACTACCATCTGACTCACGTACATTTCTGGAGGTGGCGGTTAACTGTGGGGGTAACGTTAGGGGAACGAAGGCTCTCATTGACTCAGGGGCGGCGGGCAATTTCATTCACTTGGGGTTGGTGAGAGAATGGGGAATCCCGGTAGAAGAGTTGGAGGTTCCAATTCCGGTCTACACCCTGGACGGTCAGCCCCTTCTTCTCTCTCCAGGGTGGTGGGGAGCATCGCAGATTCTGTTCCACCCTCTAATCCCGATTTGATAGGGGTTCCTGAGATATATTGGGACCTGGCGGACGTTTTTAGCAAGACGCTAAAGCGCTACCGCCTCATAGATCATACGACTGTCCCATTAATCTCCTACCCGGTACCTCCCCCTCTCGCGGGCGAATGTTCTCTCTCTCACGCCCCGAGACCTTGGCCATGAACACCTACATTGAGGAGGCATTGCTTGTGGGGCACATACGTCCTTCCACATCCCTGGCCGGCGCTTTTTTAAAAAAAGATGGGGATCAGCGTCCGTGCATTGATTATAGGGGATTGAATGACGTTTCCATCAAGAACCGATATCCTTTCCATGGACACGGCCTTTGAGTGCTTACAGGGGGCACAAGTCTTTTCTAAACTTGACTTACGTAATGCATACAATCTGGTCAGGATTAGAGAAGGAGACGAGTGGAAGACTGCATTTAATACGCCCAACGGTCACTATGAGTATTTGGTCATGCCCTTTGGTTTGGCTAATGCTCCGGCAGTCTTCCAAACCCTGGTTAACGATGTGCTGCGAGACTTGATTGGGGTGTCGGTGTTTGTTTACCTAGATGATATCCAAATTTTTTCTCGCGATATGGTGCAACACCAACTGCATGTTCGGGAGGTGCTAGACCGTCTCCTCAAGCATCAACTATTCGTTAAGGCCGAGAAGTGTGTGTTTCACACTGATACCGTTTCCTTCCTGGGCTTTGTGTTGACGAAGGGTGATCTACACATGGATTCGGCCAAGGTGAGTGCAGTCTTGGACTGGCCACTGCCTTCGTCGCTTAAGGGGTTACAATGGTTTTTGGACTTTGCAAATTTTTACAGGCGCTTTATTCGCAACTTTAGCGCCTTAGCCAATCCGTTAACAGCTCTCACTAAGGCCTCTCTCCCTGGCTTTGAATGGTCGCCTAGGGCAGATTCGGCCTTCTGCGATCTCAAACGTCGGTTTACATCCGCTCCTGTATTGATCCGCCACGATGCGGAGGGTCCGTTCATTGTGGAGGTGGATGCCTCTGACATCGCGGTGGGGGGGGGTGCTCTCTCTGAGGTGCTTAAAGGATGGGAAAGTGCACCCATGTGCTTTTTTTTCTCGCCGTCTGTCACCAGCCGAGCGCAACTACGACGTGGGTAATTGGGAGTTGTTGGCTATCAAATTGGCACTGGAGGAATGGAGACATTGGTTGGAGGGCGCGGCACATCCTTTCATTGTTTGGACCGATCATAAGAACTTGGCTTACATCCAAGGGGCTAAACGCCTTAACGCTCGCCAGGCCAGGTGGGCGTTATTCTTCACACCATTTCGATTTACCATCTCCTATAGGCCCGGGTCCAAGAATATCAAACCCGACGCGTTATCGCGCCAGTTTGATCTTCCTGGCCGGGAGGAGCAGCCCCATCCCATTATTCCACCGGCCTTGATTTTGGCACCCGTGTCTTGGGGCATAGATAAGGTGGTAAGGTCGGCGCTGACGCGGGAGCCCGACCCTGGCGGGGGCCCTCCGGGGCGGTCGTATGTGCCCAAGACGGCACAATCACGTTTGCTGCAGTGGGCACATGCCTCATCCCTCACCAGCCACCCTGGGGCCACCAGGACCCTGGAACTTATCCGTAGGAGGTTCTGGTGGCCGACAGTGGAGGGGGATACGCGTTCCTTTGTGGCGGCCTGCCCGATGTGCTCGCGCAGTAAGACCTCTCGCCGTGCACCGGCAGGTCTCCTCCGGCCACTTCCTATTCCTAAACGGCCCTGGTCGCACATATACCTGGACTTTATTTCTGGCCTCCCCCTTTCGGACGGGTTCACCGCCATTTTGGTGGTGGTGGACCGGTTCTCGAAGGCGGCTCACTTTGTTCCTCTCCCCAAGCTTCCATCGGCCCGAGAGACTGCTGATCTGGTGATACAGCATGTCTTTCGGGTCCACGGGCTTCCGGTGGATATCATGTCGGACCGGGGTCCTCAGTTCGCTTCCAGGTTCTGGAAGGCGTTTGCCGCCGGTCTCGGCGCCTCCGTCAGCCTTTCGTCTGGGTTTCATCCGCAGTCGAACGGGCAGACGGAGCGCGTCAACCAGGATCTGGAGGGGGTCTTGAGATGTTATGTTGCCGGGTGGAGTAGGAGGTTGGCATGGGCTGAGTATGCGCATAATACCCTCCTCTCCTCCTCTACCGGTATGTCTCCCTTTCAGTGTCAGTATGGTTTTCAACCTCCTTTGTTTCCCGAGCAGGAGCAGGAGGCAGAGGTGCCCTCGGCCCAGGCACATGTGGCTCGCTGCCGCAGGACGTGGAAGCGGATACGGGCGGCGCTGCAGAAGGTTTCGGTTAGTACCCAGCGGCAGGCTAACCGCAACCGTCGTTCGGCTCCTGTTTACCGTCCTGGGCAGCGGGTTTGGCTTTCTACCTGGGATCTCCCTCTCCGGGTGGAATCCAGGAAGCTGGCTCCTCGCTTTATAGGGCCCTTTAAAGTGGTACGTCGGGTGAATCCTGTGGCTTACAGGCTACGGCTTCCGAGCTCTATGAGGGTTCATCCGACGTTTCATGTGTCCCTGTTGAAGCTGTTCCTCTCATCGCCCTTGGCCCCGCCACTGCCTATGGTTCCTCCGCCTCGGTTTATGGGTGGTCAGCCCATTTACACGGTGCGGAGGATACTGGGTTGTAGGCGGAGGGGTAGGGGGTTTCAATTCTTGGTGGATTGGAAAGGGTACGGGATAGAAGAGCGTTCTTGGGTGCCTCAAAGGGATATTTTAGATCTCAGCCTGATCGTTGATTTCCGGCGGCTGAATCCCGAGGCCCCCAGGTGAATGTCTGGTGCCGTTCGTCGGGGGAGGGTACTGTTACGATTCTGGTTCTTGACTACGGTCGGGAACCACCCACCTTCTCTGTCATCTGTCACTTGATTGCTGTCACTTGTTTTTCCCTGTCATTTAGTGCTGTCACTTAGGGGTTGGCTTCTGATTGGCTGTCACGGGTGTGTGTGTGTGTGGAATGTTGGTATTTGGTGGCTATGTAACATTCCTTTCCTCTGCTTGTCATTCGTCAGGTCTTCACTATAGGCGTTCGGAGATAACACGGCCGGTTCCAGTTCTGGACCACCACTAAGCTCCATTATCTATTTCTCTCGTTCTCTTGCCTTTGGCATAGTATCCTAGTATTACTCTTTGTGTTCTTTACTATTAAAGTCGAACCTGTTCAAGAGTATACCTTCTCCGTCTCTGTGATTGCCTACAACAATTGGAACTCACCTACCTCCATCCTGACACAATACATAACAAAACAAAAAACAGGACAACAAATGCACTTATACACTGACAGACGCTCTCCCAAGCTCACCCCCACAATCCACACTGATTCCTCCCAAGAGGATCACCAATATATATATATATATATATATATATATATATATATATATATATATATATATATATATATATATATATATATATATATATATATATATATATATATATATATATATATGTTCCCTTATAAAACACATACAAAATTATAATTTGATCTGTAAACGACATGTTAGGACACAGTAAATCAATAACAGGTGCAAGTAGTCTGTAGATGAGTGAACAAAGATATCTTAAATAACCGGTAAGAAGTAAGATATCTGAGTGAACTAGGCAGTTTGTTCCAATCAGCTGGTGCTTTATATTTAAAGGCAAGTCGACCGATAGCTTTGATGGTTCGAGGTATACTAAAGAAAGGAAGATCCGTGTGTCTTAAATTATAAGTTGAACTAAGAACTGCTTTAGATAGGGGGGATTATTAAAGTAAATACATTTGTAAACAAAAAGCAACCAATGAAAATGTCTTCTGAATTGGGGAGAAAGCCAGTTTAACGACTCAAACATAAGACAGTGATGGGTTCTATAAGGACACCTCAATATAAATCTGCAAACAATATTATAAGTAACATTTAAAGGACGGAGATTTGTTAGTGTGGTGTTTTGATAGACTATGTCTGCGTAATCCATTATTGGAAGTACCAGCTGTATAATGATTCTTTTCCTAACCTGAAGAGAAAAACAGTTAATAGAACGATACAATATTCTCAGGCTACAATTTGTTTTCTTCATCACAGCATCAATATGTGACTTGAAGGTGAGTTGAGAATCAAGCCAAAGACCCAGGTACTTATATTCAACGACATTATCAAGAGGAGCATCATCTAAAAACGTAATCGACAACTGATTTGATATTTGCACCAGATTTGATCTAGTACCAAACAGCATACTATAGGACTTCTTCTTATTTAATAAAAGTTTGTTAATAGCTAGCCATTTCTGGACAGCATCAAAATGAGACTGTAAAGAGTACTGAATTAGTTGAATATCAGACTTAGAGGAATAAATCACTGTATCGTCAGCATACAATTGAGTAAGACAGTCAGATGGTATCAGGGTGAGATCATTAACAAATATAGAAAATAATAATGGTCCTAAAGATGAACCTTGAGAACACCTTTATCCATAATCAAAAAATATGACTGTTTACCCTGATATGATACACACTGGCGTCTATGGTGGAGATATGAATTGAACCAAAGTAAAGAATTATTAGAGACACCAATAGCACACAGTTTGTCAAGAAGAAGATAATGATCAACCAAATCAAAAGCCTTTGTGAGATCTATAAATATTGCACCAGTAACCATGTTATTGTCCATTGCTGAGTGAACATCATTTGTCAACTTCAGAAGGGCTGTAGTTGTGGAGTAGTATGGCCTGAAACCAGATTGGCATGGTGATCAAATATGAGATTCATTAACATAATGGGATAATTGATTAGAAATTAGTTTTTCAAAGACTTTTGCTATACTATTAATAATTGAAATTGGTCTATAATTATTGAGATCAGAAGGATCACCACCTTTATGCAATGGAATGACTTTTGCACATTTCCAGCTTAATGGAGTTTCATTAGTTGTTAAAGATAAATTAAATAAATCAGACAAAGGATATGATAATACATGAGATGCAAGTTTGATGAATTTGATCTCCATACCATCTGAACCACAGCTAGTACCCAATCTTAATTCATCAATGACCTTCTGAACATCAAGCGGACGGATACTTCTAAAGGAAAAAGAGCTGTTGCATCTGGTATTATTAAGATTCCATGCATCTTCAACAAATGGAATTAATTTAAACCTGTCCCAATTTATAGATGTTATATCTTGAATAAAGTGCTCAATATTCAAATTCCTACATTGTCTTATCCTGATAAATGTTGGTGGTAGACGTGGTAACTTTATCTTCCAAATGCAGAAGATGATAGAATGGTCGCTGAAACTATCAGGTAACACACCAGAGTTTGAAATTCTGTCCGGGTGTGAGACGAGAATCCAATCTAGTAATCTAATTATGAAATCAGATATAGGCCAGGGCTTTACAATTTAATAAAGAGATTGAATACAATTAAATGGGATATAAACGGAATTAAATAGTACAATATAATTAGAGCACTATATTCTTTCATTGTATATGGTATACATTTAATTTAGTTTCTATCCCATTTAATATATATTCAATCTCTTTATTAAGTTGTAAAGCCCTGGCCTATCTGATTTCATAATTAAATTATAGTGAAGGAGAGGAGTTCTTATTAATTAATTATTAATTAATTTTGTATTTAATAATAATAATAATAATAATAATAATAATAACTTCAGAATAATAATAATCATGACATTGCATTACTGCTGATCAGCACCTATATCAGAAATAAATGTTTACTGTATTGATCATCTCAGAACCAAGCATTTGGAATGTCAGTGCTTAGCCTTATTTCTAAATCACGCGTTGCGAAGGCTATAGGAAAATAGCTTTATATTTCATAAATACTGTTCATAACTCATAAGATCTATTTTCTTTAGTATTCCGTTAATTTTGTATTGTATTTTGTTTACTTCGTAATGTATAGAGGAGTGCAAAAGAATATAATCTTTATTGTCATTGTTGGTACAATGAAATTGATACATACTGAATAGCATACACAATAATAATATCTATAATATCAATGTCCCAAGTGCAATAGTGCTAGTGCAAATAAATAGTACAGTGACAGTGCAGTTGAGTTAATGGATGGATGGAAGGGGGGGGGGGGCAACCAATGTTCCCTCTAATTTTTTTTCGGTCTGAGCAAACACTCAAACCTCCTGAGCAGACATCAGCAACTACTGAGCAACATATCACCTGCCGATTAACCGGTTAGTTGATAAGCGGCGGTTTGTAAAAAATCTGAGAATCTTAATTTCACTCAATGTCTAACATAAAAATATACAAATGTTGCTGATACACGAGAAATAATACAAAAAGGCATATTATATTCCTTAATCAAATATTTATTTGACCATTGATTGACGATACAGAGCAAAGTCCTTACTTTGGCGGTGGCGGTGTGAGTCGTGTCACTAACTTTTGTCTTTTTAGGAGGCTGACTCGTCATTATTTTATTAAGTGAATTATAATGCGACTTCAAGGGTGACCATATTGTGATTTTTTTTTAAAGAGGACACTGCCTTCAGCCTCAAGATACTTAATGATACTCAAAGTTTACTCAAAGATGCCTTATCATTATAATATATTTAAAGTATGCCTCCTCTGTATGGATATAAAATTATTGTTTATATTATTTTATATAACAAAATAATATCTCTCTATAACCAAAGTTACTCAACATGCTGTATTATGCCTAATGTAATCTATCTGACAAATCTCAAGAAAATAAGAATCAACCTATGACAAAATAATATATATTTTCAAGTCTTACTTGACAAAATAAATAACAAGAAAAATATGAAGTAATGTTCTAAATAATACCTCTTATTAGAAAATCCAGCTTAAAAAATATATCTTTATATCTTTTCAATGTAATGTAAATTATAAAACAGTAACCTCACAAAGATACTAATTTAAAAGTGCACTATGCAGTTTCAGATTTGTTGCAATTAGTGTACTAAACTAATTTATTACACACATAATCCTTAGAATGATTGTATCATAACAAGCATCTTATCAAACCAAAACATCATTTTGAGGCATCAAAATAGTTTTCAATTATTTTCTTTCTCTCTGTATAGCTGCATGCTTCAATCAATTCGGTCAACTTTGCCATCAAACTCTTGCCTTGCACTGCTTTGTTTGTAATGTTTTTCTGTGTCCATCTGAGCTTTGAGATCGCCACCACTTTTATTAGACACAGAAACATATGGTCAAGCTTTGCATGCGTTGCACTCCGCTTCCAATTAGTCTCGACCGGGACGATAAATTGGGAATTTTCTCTGCGTTTTGCCATGTGCGCGCGCACGCACAGGCGCACCTTAGGGGGAACATTGGGGGCAACAGTAAGATTTTGGTGGGACAAAGTGGGACAGATAGATAATGTAAATTCTTTAATTAGAATAACTGGTCTTCACCGAATAGATAAAGGTTTAATACAGATAAAAATACAGAATTAGATCTCTCGTCGTGGCACTGGCAGCCGGCGTGTTACGCTTGTTATCTTAGCGGCAGTGGCTTTGTCCATCTGCATGGCTATTATTTTTGGGTTTTAGAAGGAACGGCATGTGTCGTTTGCCGTTCTTGGTTTTGCTGCAGGTTTATTTTTACTGCTTTCCATCTTGATTTCTTGATTTCTAATTCGCTTGTAATGTTTCTTTTCTTTTTTTGGACAGCGCGCTAAACTTGACAGCGCGCTACATTTTTACACACATATCTGCCAAGAGCGCTGTCAGGGGTGCAGAGTGCAGACTGCTCGTGAGCCACACATATTGGGCATGTCTGCGCTGGTATCTCATCGCGCAATGTGCTTTCGTGGATAGATCCCAAACGCAGAGCAGGCTCCGCCGATGCAATTTGCTTGGCACAATCCATTCTCTGTGGATTCCGCCCATAGTGTATACAATACACATTTAACATATGTTTCAGTGAGTAAGATACACATTAGCATAGAGGTATGTTTCAGTGAGTAAGATACACATTTAACATAGAGCTATGAGTAAGATACTCACTGAAACATACATCTCTGTTAAATCTGTATTGTATACACTCTCTCTGTTAAATGTGTATTGTATATACTCTCTTGGTTAAATGTGTTTTGTATACACTGAAACACACCTGTCTCCTACAGTAAATGTGTATTGTATACACTGAAACATACCTCTCTGGCTTACTGACTGAAAGATAACTCTCTGTTAAATGTGTATTATGTAGGGGATGCAAATAGATGTTTATCCTACCATCGTAATTCTACACATAGTGGAATCATTATGAACAGGTACATGGTCCTATCACAAGCGGGGTGGGAGTTTTCAGAACCAGCTCCATCAGAATGGAGTACCTGAGTGGAGTCCCACAGTGACGGGCGTGTCCAGGCATGTTGGAACAAGACGTTGCCCATGAGGGAAGCACGGAGAATACCGTCTCTTCACAAAACTGTGAGGTTTTGTCCTTTGCTCACCTACTCGCCCTGTTCCTTTAAGCCTACTCGCTCTGTTCCTTTAAGCCTACTCGCTCTGTTCCTTTAAGCCTACTGGTAATCTATTGCATTCTCCTCACCTCACTAGCCCCCACCCTCGCGTTCGTTTGCTCTCAGCAACCACACCCTTGGACTACCTGTCATTAGGTGTTTGATTGGTCTGCTGCCGAACACACACTTTTAGTTCAAGTATCAATTACCTTCACGCACCTGATGTTTATTCTAATTAGTTCCCCTGTGGGCTTTAAGTACCTCGCTCTTCCCCTCTGTCCCTTGTCGGGTCGTGCCGTATCATTCCGTATCATATTCTCTATCACCAAGACTCCTTCGGGAGGTCCTCTGTCTGTTTATGCTGTTTTCATCTCCGGCGTGAGATGCGCTCCAGCCTTCGCCTCCTGTCGCCGTTGCCTGAGGGAGACACTGGACTGCGCTCTCTAAACTTCCACGGGAGGTATCCCAGTGTTCCACTTCAGACCTCCGCGCAGCAGACGTCCTGACGCGCATCCAGACCTCCGCGCAGCAGACGCCCAGACGCGCATCCAGACCTCCGCGCAGCAGACGCGCTCTTCACTCCAGACGCGCATCGCTTCCTAATACTCTACGGGAGGATGCGTCTCTCCGAGCCGGCGCGCTCTTCCACGCAGACGCGCTCTTCACCCCAGACGCGCATTCAGACGCACTCCAGATGCGTCCTCCGTACCGGCGCGTACTCCAAGCAGACGCGCACCCCTCAGACCTCCGCGCCAGATGCGCCCTCCGTACCGGCACGCACTCCAAGCAGTCGCGCACCACTCAGACCTCCGCGCCAGATGCGCCCTTCGTACCGGCGCGTACTCCAAGCAGACGCGCACCCCTCAGACCTCCGCGCCAGATGCGCCCTCCGTACCGGTGCGCACTCCAAGCAGTCGCGCACCACTCAGACCTCCGCGCCAGATGCGCCCTTCGTACCGGCGCGTACTCCAAGCAGTCGCGCACCACTCAGACCTCCGCTTGGACAACCCGTTTCCCCGTGGCGACGCGCTCGCCCCGTTTTGATCCAACTCTCTTTACGCACAGCGCCTGGGTGAGTTTTTATGACCGTCTTTGATCCTATTCGTTTTTCGTGTGTTTAATGACACTGAAGATATCCAGCTTTTTGTCAGACTGTCACTCACCCAGCGTTCAGCTTTTTTGGATTGTTTCATTGGGATAATATTTTGGCCTTAACATCGCTCACTGTGTGTTTACACACCGAAGATATTATCACCTGGATTTGTATTTTGGGACTTCGCTCACAGTGTTTATTTTGCACCGAAGATTTCTTTCACGTGGAATTGTGTTTGGGACGTTACTCACAGTGTGTATATACACCGAAGATTCAGTCACTTGGATTACTCTGTTTTTGGGTACAAGTCACCACTCCTGTCACCTGCTCTGTTCCAACTGCACTCTGAGCTAACTCGCTCCCTCTCTCCCTCTCGGTCCCGCTACCACCTCGGAGAATCTGCCGAGAGAAGTCTGCAGAGCGGCTCTGATGTACCCACCTGCTTCCCCAGACTAACCATCCCGGGAGAAGCTGCAGAGCAGCAACATTCAGTAATGCTGTTATCCCAGGCGTTGTCTGTTTTCTCTGTCCCAGTATGCAGCTCCAGCCCTCGCCCTGTTCCAAGGCCTTACCCTGTTTTTGTCTAGTCCTTCCAGTCCTCCCTCTCCCCAGCCCGCCTCCGCGGGCCTCTGTCCCTGTTTCCCCACTCAAGTCCTCCTAGTCCTCCCTCTCCCCAGCCCGCCTCCGCGGGCCTCTGTCCCTGTTTCCCCACTCAAGTCCTCCTAGTCCTCCCTGTCCTGTCCTCCTAGTCCTCCCTGTTCCTGCCTTGTCCCTTGCCCCGGCCCTGTTCCGTTAGCCTTCCCTTAGCCTTCCCCTTAGCCAGCTCGCCTCTTAAAGGCACTGTACCTTTCCCTTCTTGTTATCCAGTAATTTGTGTTCTCCCTTAAAGGGACAGTGCCGTTTTTCTTTGTTATTCAATAAATGCCCAGTTCTTGGCTTACTCTCATACCTGTCTTGTGTTGTGCGATTGGGGTCGGTTACAAACCACAACAGTACGACCCGACCAAATCGACGACCCCAGCCAGCACAGACGGTGTATGTTGAGTTTGCCTTTTTTTTTTCTTGTTCCCTCTAGTTCCCCTGTTAGCTCCCCTGTTAGCCCTGTTAGCTTCCCTGTTAGCCCTGTTAGCTCCCCTGTTAGCCCTGTTAGCTTCCCTGTTAGCCCTGTTGGCTCCCCTGCAGCTTGTTAGGCCTCTACTACCAGCATGGCCCCTGTCTGCTAGCTTTGCCCCGGCTGCTAGCACAGCCTCTATGTTAATGCAGCCCTTGCTGCTGGCATAGGCCCTGTAGCTAGCCATGCCCAGGCAGCTAACCCAGTCCCTCAGCAGGGCCCCAGTCTGCTAGCTTAGCCCCGGCTGCTAGCACAGCCTCTATGTTAATGCAGCCCTTGCTGCTGGCATAGGCCCTGTAGCTATCCTTGCCCAGGCAGCTAACCCAGTCCCTCTGCATGGCCCCAGTCTGCTAGCTTAGCCCCGGCTGTTAGCACAGCCTCTATGTTAATGCAGCCCTTGCAGCTGGCTTAGGCCCTGTAGCTAGCCATGCCCAGGCAGCTAACCCGGTCCCTCTGCATGGCCTCCACTTTTTGTGTAGCCTTCCCACTGCTAGGACTGCCCTTTCAGCTAGCAAGGTCAGTTTTTTCCCACTGCTAGGACTGCCCTTTCAGCTAGCAAGGTCAGTTTTTCTCCCACTGCTAGGACTGCCCTTTCAGCTAGCAAGGTCAGTTTTCCCACTGCTAGGACTGCCCTTTCAGCTAGCAAGGTCAGTTTTTCCCACTGCTAGGACTGCCCTTTCAGCTAGCAAGGTCAGTTTTTCCCACTGCTAGGACTGCCCTTTCAGCTAGCAAGGTCAGTTTTCTCACACTGCTAGGACTGCCGCTTCAGCTAGCAAGGTCAGTTTGCCCCACTGCTAGGACTGCCCCTTCAGCTAGCAAGGTCAGTTTTCTCCCACTGCTAGGACTGCCCTTTCAGCTAGCAAGGTCAGTTTTCTCCCACTGCTAGGACTGCCCTTTTCAGCTAGCAGGGTCAGTTTTCCCACTGCTAGGACTGCCCCTTCAGCTAGCAAGGTCAGTTTTCCCACTGCTAGGACTGCCATTTCAGCTAGCAAGGTCAGTTTTCTCACACTGCTAGGACTGCCGCTTCAGCTAGCAGGGTCAGTTTGCCACACTGCTAGGACTGCCGCTTCAGCTAGCAAGGTCAGTTTGCCCCACTGCTAGGACTGCCCCTTCAGCTAGCAAGGTCAGTTTTCTCCCACTGCTAGGACTGCCCCTTCAGCTAGCAAGGTCAGTTTTCTCCCACTGCTAGGACTGTACTTCCAGCTAGCTTGTTCTCTCATGCTGGTCCAGCCCTGTCTGCCAGCCTAGCTCCGGCAGCTAGCGCAGCCTCTTTGTTAATGTAGCAGTACAGCTAGCATTGGCCCTGTAGCTATCTGTGCCCTGGCGGCTACCCTTTCCCTCTGCTAGCCCCTTCCCGGTGCTCCTTTAGTTACCCCTCAGCTCCTCTGGTTACCCCTCAGCTCCTCTAGTTACCCCTCAGCTACCATGGTTACCCCTCAGCTCCTCTGGTTACCCCTCAGCTCCTCTGGTTACCCCTCAGCTCCTCTAGTTACCCCTCGGCTTCCCTAGGTTACCCCTCGGCTACCCTGCCCCGGTTGCTAGCCCCACTTTTGTTTGTGGCTTCCCCTGCTGGCCTGGCCCAGTACTTTTTGTTTGTTGCCTTGTTTTTTCCCCCTGCCCCTCTGTCTGTGTTTTTGGGTCGCCGGGTGGCTCCCGTGGAGGGGGGGGGTACTGTGAGGTTTTGTCCTTTGCTCACCTACTCGCCCTGTTCCTTTAAGCCTACTCGCTCTGTTCCTTTAAGCCTACTCGCTCTGTTCCTTTAAGCCTACTGGTAATCTATTGCATTCTCCTCACCTCACTAGCCCCCACCCTCGCGTTCGTTTGCTCTCAGCAACCACACCCTTGGACTACCTGTCATTAGGTGTTTGATTGGTCTGCTGCCGAACACACACTTTTAGTTCAAGTATCAATTACCTTCACGCACCTGATGTTTATTCTAATTAGTTCCCCTGTGGGCTTTAAGTACCTCGCTCTTCCCCTCTGTCCCTTGTCGGGTCGTGCCGTATCATTCCGTATCATATTCTCTATCACCAAGACTCCTTCGGGAGGTCCTCTGTCTGTTTATGCTGTTTTCATCTCCGGCGTGAGATGCGCTCCAGCCTTCGCCTCCTGTCGCCGTTGCCTGAGGGAGACACTGGACTGCGCTCTCTAAACTTCCACGGGAGGTATCCCAGTGTTCCACTTCAGACCTCCGCGCAGCAGACGTCCTGACGCGCATCCAGACCTCCGCGCAGCAGACGCCCAGACGCGCATACAGACCTCCGCGCAGCAGACGCGCTCTTCACTCCAGACGCGCATCGCTTCCTAATACTCTACGGGAGGATGCGTCTCTCCGAGCCGGCGCGCTCTTCCGCGCAGACGCGCTCTTCACCCCAGACGCGCATTCAGACGCACTCCAGATGCGTCCTCCGTACCGGCGCGTACTCCAAGCAGACGCGCACCCCTCAGACCTCCGCGCCAGATGCGCCCTCCGTACCGGCACGCACTCCAAGCAGTCGCGCACCACTCAGACCTCCGCGCCAGATGCGCCCTTCGTACCGGCGCGTACTCCAAGCAGACGCGCACCCCTCAGACCTCCGCGCCAGATGCGCCCTCCGTACCGGCGCGCACTCCAAGCAGTCGCGCACCACTCAGACCTCCGCGCCAGATGCGCCCTTCGTACCGGCGCGTACTCCAAGCAGTCGCGCACCACTCAGACCTCCGCTTGGACAACCCGTTTCCCCGTGGCGACGCGCTCGCCCCGTTTTGATCCAACTCTCTTTACGCACAGCGCCTGGGTGAGTTTTTATGACCGTCTTTGATCCTATTCGTTTTTCGTGTGTTTAATGACACTGAAGATATCCAGCTTTTTGTCAGACTGTCACTCACCCAGCGTTCAGCTTTTTTGGATTGTTTCATTGGGATAATATTTTGGCCTTAACATCGCTCACTGTGTGTTTACACACCGAAGATATTATCACCTGGATTTGTATTTTGGGACTTCGCTCACAGTGTTTATTTTGCACCGAAGATTTCTTTCACGTGGAATTGTGTTTGGGACGTTACTCACAGTGTGTATATACACCGAAGATTCAGTCACTTGGATTACTGGGTACAAGTCACCACTCCTGTCACCTGCTCTGTTCCAACTGCACTCTGAGCTAACTCGCTCCCTCTCTCCCTCTCGGTCCCGCTACCACCTCGGAGAATCTGCCGAGAGAAGTCTGCAGAGCGGCTCTGATGTACCCACCTGCTTCCCCAGACTAACCATCCCGGGAGAAGCTGCAGAGCAGCAACATTCAGTAATGCTGTTATCCCAGGCGTTGTCTGTTTTCTCTGTCCCAGTATGCAGCTCCAGCCCTCGCCCTGTTCCAAGGCCTTACCCTGTTTTTGTCTAGTCCTTCCAGTCCTCCCTCTCCCCAGCCCGCCTCCGCGGGCCTCTGTCCCTGTTTCCCCACTCAAGTCCTCCTAGTCCTCCCTCTCCCCAGCCCGCCTCCGCGGGCCTCTGTCCCTGTTTCCCCACTCAAGTCCTCCTAGTCCTCCCTGTCCTGTCCTCCTAGTCCTCCCTGTTCCTGCCTTGTCCCTTGCCCCGGCCCTGTTCCGTTAGCCTTCCCTTAGCCTTCCCCTTAGCCAGCTCGCCTCTTAAAGGCACTGTACCTTTCCCTTCTTGTTATCCAGTAATTTGTGTTCTCCCTTAAAGGGACAGTGCCGTTTTTCTTTGTTATTCAATAAATGCCCAGTTCTTGGCTTACTCTCATACCTGTCTTGTGTTGTGCGATTGGGGTCGGTTACAAACCATAACAAAAACTACTAAAAGTTGACGTTAAGCCAACACAACTTCTAAAAAGAAGTAACAGACATTAGAACGGACAGTTTAATAACTGTGTGTGGTCACATTGTTATCATAACGTGAGTTTTATGCGACAAGTACCCTCGTGTCTGAGTCTCTGAGAGAATATCATGCTAACCACGACAATGGCGGCGTTCGTTTCTGAAAAGTAACATTCGACTGAGAGCGAAAGCGGCTTCGTCAGTGCTGTGAGTTTCAAGAAAGTGAATGACATTGTTGAAGAAAGAAGCAGATGAATGTTGTAAGAGTTTTGATGGGTTTAAAGTCAGTAGCTACCGCCGAGACTTGCGGTCAGTACGTGAAATGTTAACGTGAAATGTAGCTTCGCGCCTTGAATGGCACGCGCAGTAAATACCAGTGAGTGCGTTATTGCGGTCGTGTTCGTTGATGTTCCTATCGTATCGAGTACAGAAGATGAAAGACAACCTCAGCAAAGACTGAATTGTGCATTCGTTCTGGATTGAAGAAGACGTGGTGCCTGCTGTCCAGGCAGTCCCAGGATCTGAGGGAGACCGGCTGGTGTCCATCAACAGCTTAACACACACACACACACACACACACACACACACACACACACACACACACACACACACACACACACACACACACACACACACACACACTATCCCACACACAGACAGACTGGAATACACGCACACACAAACAGACTGGAACACACGCATTATTTAGAACATTAGAGAAAGAACGTTTCCCTGCCATCAGAAGACATCTTCCAGCGACTCAGCTCATCCCGTATGCAGTCTACAGGAGTGGTAATTGTATCAAACCTTTTCCAGTTGTAACCAACTGAGGTATTGTGTTAAAGTGATTAACTGTATCAAACCCATGTCAGTTGTAGAAGACTGAAGTAATGCGTTAACCCTTAGTGGGTGACAGATATCCCGTTTATATCCAGAGTGAATACTCTCTCTGGGATGTTATAAGAGAGCTTTTGTTGTGAGGTAATTGCAACTATTATAAGTGAACTGTCATAATCATATGCAACTATCATAAGTGAACTGCCATAATTATATGTAACTGTTACAGGTGAACTTTCATAATATTGGGATATATAGAAATGTACACTGTGAATCCGCTTTTGAAGTACAAATAACTATTCAGGTTATATGTACCCTGTGAATCATTTGAAGAAAAGGTAATAACTAATAGATTGGGTATTGGTTATATTGTGAAGTGAAGAGAATGTTGTTAGTGTGAAAAGCGTATTATTGTGTTGTTTGTGATAATTGTCCCTAAAAGAAAGAGATATCTAGCAGAACCAAGGACTGAGAGAAAGATAATATTTCTCTTCCTCAAAATAAATATTCGTTCTGATTAACAAATTGAATTAATTTCTCAGGTGGTTCTTTAGTAATGGTTTACTTTGGAGTAGGGGCGCCTCACCTATCTTGTTAGATTGGGGAGGGAGGGTTTATGTTCCAGCTAAGACTGTTGAGAGTTGAGCATAACTATATACTTCAGGTTGCCACTGTGTCTGAGTTAAATCCTGAAGCCCACCTCGCCAAATCCATTTATATTCATACTAACTGTAGAGTAGAGCAGGATAGTTACAAACATACTTACATACATAGGTACTAGGTAGTGAGGCTAATTGTATTGGGGACGGGGACTCAGCTCCTTTTGTTGTCTCAATCTTCCTAGGAAAGAACACACCATATTAACCCCTACAAGGGCGGGCATACTTACCCCCGCTACAATATTATACAACAGGTAGGTCCGACCACACATTGTGATTGGCCGAGAGCGTTCTAAACAGTGAGTATATTCATGATACTATCACGGTTGTGTTTGGAACCCAATATGCAGACAAAGAGAAACGGCAGACAGGTCTGGATAAAACCCAAAGGGGTATATTTAATGAGAATGGTCAATGTCCAGGCAGGGGTCGATACACAGGGGTGATACTCATATTGTCCAGGGTGAGCGCGGGGACAAGAGAGTCAGACAGACGGGGTCAGAGCGGGTACGGGGATAGTCAGCCAGGCAGGTGTTCAGAGCAGTTTCTTGTGAGCCAGCCAGTGTCTCCAGGTCTTCGCCAAGCAGGCTGGGGAGAGAGGACGAGAGTACAGAGTTAGACACGGTCAAAGAACATGAGATCCAGGCGAACAACTAAAAGTACCAGAATAGGGAATACGAGCAAAGTAACACGACTAACTGGTAACAAGAGTTTACGATCTGACAGCTTCTCCATGTCTGGGGCGGGGTTATATACCCTGATGTAATAGGCCCACAGACGTCAGATCAGCTGCCACGCTGAACACCACACCTGCACCTACTTGACCAATAATGAGAGCAGGAGAAGAGGAAAGAGAGAGAGAGAGAGAGAGAGAGAGAGAGAGAGAGAGAGAGAGAGAGAGAGAGAGAGAGAGAGAGAGAGAGAGAGAGAGAGAGAGAGAGCACTCCCCGGCAGGAACCATGACAGATACCACTACGTTGGCTTTAGAATGTTGTAGAAAGTTTCAACTGCGATTCATCAAACGGAAACTGTGTCAACATGACCTACTCCGCGGACAATGTTAGGTTTGATTTAACGTACCCGTTAACTCTTAGAGGGCGCCAGGACCGTAGACGGTTGTGATAGCACTATAGTTACATTTTCAAATCATAATATCATTCATAACGCAGAGGCTGAGAGACTCACTTTTATTTGTTGCCAGTATACCATCGCCGTACAAATTGGAGCAGAAATGTGTATTAAATGTGTATTGTATTCACTCTCTCTCACTGAACCTGTACCTTACTCACTTACTGTCTCCTACAGTAAATGTATATTGGATACAGTCTCTCTGTTAAATGTGTGTTGTATACACTGAAATATACCTCTCAAATAAATGTGTATTCTATACACTGAAACATAACTCTGTTAAATGTGTATTGTATACACTGAGACATACTTCTCTGTTAAATGTGTATTGTATACACTGAAATATACCTTTATGTTAAATGTGTATCTTTTAACTCACTGAAACATACCTCTCTGTTAAATGTGTATCTTACTCACTGACATATTCAACCTGTCCTTAGAACAGTCTGTCATCCCCACCTGTCTGAAAAAGTCCACCATTATCCCTGTACCCAAAAAATCCACGCCTGCTTGCCTCAACAACTACCGCCCTGTAGCTCTCACCTCCATAGCCATGAAGTGCTTTGAGAAGCTAGTGAAGGGCTACATCTGTTCCTCCCTCCCCAACACATTGGACCCCCTGCAATTTGCATATCGCCCCATCACAGTGTGCGATCCATAGCAAGATCTTTGGGTGAGCCCGCGTCGGGGGGGGGGGGGGGGGTGTGCGCGGTGCGCGGCGCGCGGCGCGCCTCTCAGCGAGGAGTGCTCAGGACAACTCACTTACCGTCCGGCCGTCTGGACGGGGCTTCCACAGCACATTCCATGATAAAAAAAAAATCTATTTAGTTAGATAGAGATGATTATCTCTCAGACTCCTGACTTACTAACAATATGAAATACTCCTGGTCCCAAGCATTATTTTCTCGACTGACGAGTCACTGAGCTTGCTTCGACCACTAGGAAACGTGCCCATATTTCATATCATATTTGAAGACCCTAATAGGCTAAATGTATTTGCTTGCTGCATTTACATTGGCTGCGACGAATCGATACATTGGCTGCCTGCAGTGACGCTGACGCCCACCACAGTCACCACTGTGAGTGACGTGAATCTCAAAACAATGATTTATATTTAACTAATAATAGTCCCCACGGCCACCGGAGCAGCACCAGCCGCAGGTGTAATTGCGCGGCGCGCCTGTAGATGATCCGATTCCCGCCTCCTGCTGCTCTGTCAGCTTCACTGTCAGTGAATAATATATAATAGTAATTTAGAGACCCCCCAAAAAATCGCAAATCAAGTTTGCAGGGGAGCTGATGTCTGATCTAGGGGAGCTATAGCTCCCCGGGCTCCCCTCCTGGATCGCACCCTGCCCCATCAGGTCCACAGAGGACGCCATCGCCCATGTGCGGCACACAGCAGCATCACACCTGGACAAGAGGCAGGGGAACTATGTGAGAATGCTATTTATTGAGTACAGCTCAGCATTCAATACCATAGTCCCCTCCAAGCTCGTAGTCAAGCTCAGAGACCTGGGCTTGAACTACGACATCTGCCAGTGGGTCTTGGACTTCCTGACAGGAAGACCCCAGGTGGTGAGAGCAGGCAACTGCACCTCCTCATCCATCACTCTCAACACAGGTGCCCCCCAGGGCTGTGTTCTGAGCCCCCTCCTCTACTCGCTGTACACACATGACTGTAGCACAGCGGAACAGCAAAACAATTATCAAGTTTGCTGACGACAAAGTTGTGGTGGGCCTTATCTCTGCAAACGACGAGAGGGCCTACCTGGGAGAGGTAGAGAACCTGGCGCTGTGATGCCAAGAGAACAGCCTCTCCCTGAACGCCAGCAAAACAAAAGAGGTGATTGTGGACTTTAGGAGGTCGGGGACCGGGGACTAAAGCCCCCTCAGCATCGACGGCACACCGGTCGAGAGAGTGAACAGTTTTAAGTACCTCGGAGTCCACATATCCGAGGGCTTGACATGGATCACACACATTGACAGTAGGGCTGAGCCCAAAGGTTAGAACGTTCTGACCTTGGTTCGTCACGTTGGCATTCGAATTCTAAATCAACATTTCGAAGGGGAAAAAAATTATAATAATTCAAAAATAATATATATATATATATATATATATATATATATATATATATATATATATATATATATATATATATATATATATATATATATATATATATATATATATATATATATATATATATATATTGAATATTTTTTATGTATCTATTCATTCTGTTTAAAACAATGGGGTTTTTCTTCACAGTTGCAGATAAAGATTAGGTTACACTAATATTATAGTATTAAAACTGATCAGTTAGAAGCCCTAAAACAGGCTTCGGGACAGCTCTAATTGACAGTGTAGTTAAGAAGGCACGGCAACGCCTCTACTTCCTTAGGCGCCTAAGGATGTTCAAAGTGAGTCAGAAGATCCTCATGCACAATAGAGACTGAGAGCATCCTGACTGGTAACCTCCTGGTTTGGGAATAGCACCGCACATGACCACAGCAACATAACTCTCTGTTAAATGTGTATTGTATACACTGAAACACACCTCTCTGTTAAATATGTATTGTATACACTGAAACATGACCCTCTGTTAAGGGAAAATACACTTACCGTCTTCTCCATTCAGACAAGAAGATATATACCATACAATTTCTTCTCTGCAAGCTAGCCTAGCTTAGCACAAACAAATTAAAGCAGATACAGGTATAAAGGTAGATATGCCTATAAAAAGCCTAGCTGTTGGCCAAAAACACCCATCCCAGCGTTTTAAGCCTGGCTACTGGTTCGTATCCACTTCCATTCATTTGTGCTAGGCTAGTAGTACATTAAACAGTGCAGCATTCAACACCATCATCTCCTTCAAACTCACCTCCAAACTTGGTCACCTTGTGGAAACCAAGGACCTCGGCATCAACCCATTTGTCTGCAACTGGATACTTCCTAACTAACAATCGCACCTCCTCCACCCTCACCTTTAACAACGGCGTCCCACAAGGCTGTGTCCTGAGCCCCCTTCTCTACTCCCTCTTCACTCATGACTGCACTCCTATACATGGCACCAACACCATCATAAAGTTTGCAGATGACAATACAGTGGTGGGCCTCATCATATCAACATGACGAAGATCGAGCGTGTCTCCAACTTAAAATTCCTGGGAGTCCACATCCTCACTTGAACCCTCAAACTTTTACCAGTTCGCCATAGCAAGCATACCCAACTGCATCACAGTCCGGTACGGCAACTGCACTGCCTCAGACCGGAAAGCACTGCAGAGGGTGGCGAAAAAACGCCCAACGCATCACCGGTACATCACTCCCTGCAATTGAGTCTATTCCTCACAAACAGTGTCTGAGGAAGACACACAGCATTGTCAAGGACACCTCTCATCCCATGATCCCAACCATGGACTGTTTGCCCTCCTCCCCTCCGGGAGAAGCTACAGGAACCTCCACTCCAAGACTCTCCCTGAACTATGAACTCTGAACTCCATTGCCTATATATACTTGGCCCTGTTGCCTATACAGTACATACATTTAACTCTGTTGCCTATACTACATTTTTACCTACCTGCTGCTTTCAATGTCTACAGCTGCCCTGCACTGTAATCATAGTAATGATAATAATAATAAACTACCTATCTGATACTATAGTCTACTCACATAAATATTTATGATAGCATGTACAATAGTGCTGTGTATACGTATATATATTTATATTTACCACACATATATATATATATATTACACACATATATATTTATTCTTACCATATATATGTATATCTATCCACATCTGTCTGTACATACCTGCATAATTATAATCCTTTTTACATATCTGTAGATACTATCATCTTTATACCTGTATCACTGTACGTATTAATACTACAACTCTGTACTTACATCTGATTAGCACTCAGTAGTACTCATTTATATATTTTATACTCAATTTAATCACCTGTACATTGTATATTACTATTGCACTTTACTGTTACATTTGCACTCTGGTTGGATGCCAACTTATTTTCGTGTGCTATACAATGACAATACATTTGAATCTAAATGTAAAAATTGACCAGATCAACATTGTAAATAAAGGTTATAACATTTTTTAAATGAAAACCTAGTTCTAATTCTAATGTGTTTATTTTCTATAAACATAGCTTATATTCATGTACAGGAGTTTGATCTGTAAATTGAAAACATGCATTCTGGAAGTGTCTGTTTCAACACCAGTGTTTTCAACCTTTACCTTTATGTAAACAAACCTTTTATAGCCACAAAACAAAGAAGATACAATTTAAAAAACTAAGATTGACCCGGGGGTCCAGTGTTAGTCCTCGTACGGAGAGCTCAGTCAATGAAGCAATGAAGTAGAGAGTTTTAAAGCATGAATGAATTTAATTGTAGTGTAACTGAGCAGAATAAGTGTTGTCACTTATCAAGACAACCCTCCCCAAAAAACAAAAAAACAGCCCAATCTATTAAAAAAAGGAAAATACACTGTTATCCTCACATTCTCATTCTCTCTCTTTTCTCTATCGCTCTCTCTCTCCCCCTGCGATCCACTTTCTGCAGACTGCCCGTTAGTGGTGGAAGCCCCCCCCCCCCCCCCCCTCTCTCAGTGGATATAAATACCTCAACGGACAGTAACAATACCCCCCCCCCCCCTCCCACACACACACCACTTGAGCGCCAGCGCTAACGCTAAAGCCACAGTAATGAGGCGTGTGTGTTTCTCTGTGATGAGCTGTAGAGAGAGAGGACTCATGCTATACGGGGACTACAGCAGGGGGGGGGGGGGGGGGCGGGGGGGGGGGGCTGAGGGGGGGACTAATCGCTCTAGAACCTCTCAGCCGAAAAAATAATAAAGGAATAAAACTGTCAGTGTGCAGTGAAAAGAGGAGGAGAAGAAGAAGAAGAGGATGGAGAGGAGGGAGGGGTAAAGGTGTGTGTGTGTGTGTGTTTGTCTGTGTCCCTTGATATGGGAAGGAAGAATGAAAAGGGGGCGGGCCTGAACGGATGATAAACAAATGTCGACATGCCCCCCCCCCCCCCCCCACACACACACTAATTTGCATAAAGGCCCCTCGGGCGGTTGGCGGGCGGCTGTGAGGTGCAGACGGGGCCAACGACGCTTCTCACTCCTGTTCCTTCTGCTTTAAGAGGGGGACGGAGAGAAAGAGAGAGAGAGAGAGAGATGGATAGGGAGGGGTGACCTGGCTGTGTGTGTGTTGGGGGGGGGGGGGGGGCGGGGGCAGTTGTCGTCATAGTAGTAGAAGAAGAGTGTCAGGGAGAGGGAACATTAGGGCTAGCCAGTGCATTGCGCTCCCCTGTGTTCTAATTGAGACATATTCTCCTCCTCTACTGCCTCCAACTCCTCCTATCACTGCCACACTGTCCTATATGAGACACCGGAGCACACAGAGGGAGCCAGAGGAGGAAGGAGAGATGCAGCGAGAGGGGAGAGAAGGGGAACGAGAAGAAGGGAGGGGAGGCGAGAGAGAGGGCGATAGAGGGAGAGGAGGAAATAGAGAGAGCCAGAGAGAGTGATTTATGGTAGCAATGACACCTTGTGTGTCAGTGGTGTCTGTACATTAGAGGCAGATTAAAATGCACCAGTACTGTCTCTGTCTCTCCCCCTAGTGTGTCTCTGTCTCTCCCTAGTGTTTATCTATCTCTGTCTCTCCCTAGTGTTTATCTGTCTCTGTCTCTCCCTAGTGTTTATCTGTCTCTGTCTCTCCCTAGTGTGTCTCTGTCTCCCTAGTGTTTATCTGTCTCTCCCTAGTGTTTATCTGTCTCTGTCTCTCCCTAGTGTTTATCTGTCTCTGTCTCTCCCTAGTGTTTATCTGTCTCTGTCTCTCCCTAGTGTTTATCTGTCTCTGTCTCTCCCTAGTGTGTCTCTGTCTCTCCCTAGTGTTTATCTGTCTCTGTCTCTCCCTAGTGTGTCTCTGTCTCTCCCTAGTGTTTATCTGTCTCTGTCTCTCCCTAGTGTGTCTCTGTCTCTCCCTAGTGTTTATCTGTCTCTGTCTCTCCCTAGTGTTTATCTGTCTCTGTCTCTCCCTAGTGTTTATCTGTCTCTGTCTCTCCCTAGTGTGTCTCTGTCTCTCCCTAGTGTTTATCTGTCTCTGTCTCTCCCTAGTGTTTATCTGTCTCTGTCTCTCCCTAGTGTTTATCTGTCTCTGTCTCTCCCTAGTGTGTCTCTGTCTCTCCCTAGTGTTTATCTGTCTCTGTCTCTCCCTAGTTTCTCTCTGTCTCTGTCCCTCCATGGTGTGTCTCTGTCGCTCCCTAGTGTTTTTTTTTTTCTCTCTCTCTCTCTCTCTCATCTCTCTCTCTCTTCTCTCTCTCTCTCTCTCTCTCT